>NC_142515.1:61307205-61615294 GCF_057876585.1 Rhinolophus sinicus | reverse complement strand
CATGACACTGTGAAACCAGTATAAAGAGATTTAAAGACACCTCCCTCTCCAGCTCCTTTCTTAGTCTCTATAGCTATTTGCCCTAACCCCTATAGCTACCGGAGCTTTCCCATCCTGTCCAGGTCCTAGGCCAGCATCCCTGCATCCTGAGGGTGCCCTCAGCCTTCCTCCAATTAATGGGTATGGCCCTGGGGCTCTGGCTAGAATGATGGAGACAGCAGAATGCATCCCATGCCTCATTCTGGACTGGACAAATCCAGAAACCCAGAGTATGCCTTCTCCTCTGGAATGCTCCATGGGGCACCCACCACCCTCAGAAAGGAGTGGATGCAGTCAAGGACAGGTCTGGGCCATTCCAGCCCCTTGTCCTTCAGGGCTGGCCTTTCTAGTCCTCAGATGCCCTCCTCAAGGAAAAATGTTGCCCACACTCTCTTCCAGTGGACTCTTTGTGTAGGGCAGGCTCAGAGAGGCCCAGCAATATGCCCAAGGTCCCACAGCAGAGTGCAGACCTTTTCCATCTCCCGATCAAAGCCCCTGTGTGTCCCCAGGAGGGGGATCAGGATGGGGGAGGGAAGGCTACATGCCAGCACATGCTCACCCCAGGCTTACCGTGGGACTGACGGGCAGAGGTTGGTCTAGGCTGGAGACGCTGCTCTGGGAGCTGTCCCACCTGCTGGGTGAGGCTGGGCTGGCCATGCAGCTGGGTTCCTGGGCCGAGGCCGGTGGGACTCTTGGCCCAGAAGGAGGGTTCATCCTGAGGTGGCGTGGTCCTTTCTTGAGCCCACAGAGAAGACAAGAGCACAGAGCGCTGAGGATGTTAGCTACGCCCAGCGTCCCGACGTTCCTCCACACCCTGCCCAGTCTGCTGGCCTCCTGCTTCTACAACCAGCGTGGACCCAGCTTGGGGCTGGTGGCTGCTCTGTGTCCAGTGAAGCACAAAGAAAAAGACAGTGTCACAGTTATGGCGACTCACAGCCACACGGTCTGTCCCCACCTTTAAGTAGCAGGACTAGAAGTACACATGCCCAGTCACTTGGTGCCACCACCCCCTCAGACACAGGTCCCTGATGATGGTGGCGCGTGTGTGTGTGTGTGTGTGTGTGTGTGTGTGTGTGTGTATGTGTGTGTGTGTGTTTCAGGGGAGATTTTAGGCTCAGACTCCTGGACATTGGGTAGAAAGCTTTTTGTCCTCCCCTCTGACCGGGCTCTTTCTTCCGCAAGCTCAAGAACAGCCTCTGCTGTCCCCCAAAACCCCAGGCTGTCCAGTGGGCAGGTGAACCTGTCAGCCCAGACTCCCCCTTTCCACAGGGCACCCTACCCTCACATGCATCCCATATAAGCCCATCGCATGTTTACAACCACCCTGCATAGAACCAACACTGGTCATTCATTTCACAGACGAAGAAGCTGAGGATGAGCCAGGATATATATAGAGAGAGATCTTACAATCGGGTGAGATCAGATCACAAAGCATTTTTGTTTGTTGTTTTTTGATAATAAACTTTTTAATTGAAGTATAAATGTTAAAACAAACAAACAAAACCACCAAAAACGCAAAGCTGATAGAGACCCGGAGCTCACCCAGGCCAGTAATCCTGGCCCAAGTGAATGTCAGAAGTGGAGGGGACCCCAGGTCTGCATTTTGCCCCCTTGGAAGAGGTAGCAGGAGCAGAAGCTTCGAGCCCCAGAGGTGGAGAGGGTGGAAGCTGAGTACCCTTTCCAGGGAGTCTGCTGGCTTCCAGGGACATCATACCTGGGAGCTGTGTCCAGAGGCATGGAGCCTTGGAGTGGAGACATATACCACCTTCTCTTCCAGGGGTCCCCTCCAGTCTTCACAGCTTTTCTAGAGCTGCAGATTTGGGCCGGGGTGGCTGCACCCACACTCAGAAGCTTTACTTCCCACAGGTGCCAACGTGCAGCTCAGATGCACTTTCTGTTCCATTCCAGGTCTTCAACTCAGAGGTTCACCTTGGGCAGTGGGTAAGGCTGAGGGACTGGCTTCGCTTTCTCTCAAAGCCCAGCATGGACTTGCTAACTGCTGGCTTTCGAATATGGGCATTTACCTATTATTCTCAGCTGGGAGCAATTCTGAGCTAACACAAAATTCCTCCCATTCCACTTTCCAACATGATAATTAGGAGAGAACACAGGTGAGGTAGCCAGCCCCCGATGGAAATGATGGTCAGGTGAACGGTCAAGGAGGGACCACATGCCCAGGGCGCCAAGGCCTCAAAGCAATGCCCAGAGGTCCAGGGAGCTGAACACACCATGCCCGGGGCCTCCTGAGGCCCATCTCTGTTTAGGTGTCCTTTCTTTATGGCTGACACACAGCTGCCCTCAGGGGTGATGCTGACTTTCCTCGGGCCTGAGTTCCCACCATGTCCTCTAGGGGGGCCCACCAAGGCTCTCACGCTCCTCACCTCTGCACCCCACACCTGCCCGGAGTCTGCTGTCCAGGCTGAGCCAGGAGGGCTGTGTGCTTGTCGTGCGGGAGACCCTGCTCGCTGCGCCATTTTTCAGGCGGGGCGGCCTGCGGGGTCTCTGCTCCCGCTCCCCACACAAGAACGCAGGATATGGTGAGGCCAAAAAGGAACACCCACGGAGCCATAGATAGGGGAGTGTGGGGGCAGAGCCCCAGAAAGTAGTTTCCAGGCTCTCGGCCTCACGTGGAAGGGTGCTGGCTCGGGTGCTGATTGGCCGTCGGCTGTGGCCGGTTAGCCGATTGGCCGCTGGTATAACTGCTGCGGCTACGAAGGATTGCCGAGGATTGCCGAGGAACTGAGCAGAGCCCAGGAGAGCGGAAGAGGAGAGTCGAGAGAGTGGAGGAGCGTCGTCGGTCGGTCGGTCGGTCGGTCGGTTGGCGGAAAGGCGGGCGGCAGGTCACGCGTCTGGTGGGCCCAGCCTCCAGTGAGACCATAGTGGTATGACTCCCCTACCTATGGCTCCGTGGGTGTTCCTTTTCGGCCTCACCATATCCTGCGTTCTTGTGTGGGGAGTGGGAGCAGAGACCCCGCAGGCCGCCCCGCCTGAAAGATGGCGTGGCGAGAAGGCCTCCGCGCACGACAAATGGCGCAGCGAGCAGGGTCTCCCGCACCACAAACTGTGATTGCACGGCCATCAGCTGTGGCTAGTTGGCCGTCAGCTGTAACCAGTGAGCCATTGGCCACTAATATAACTGCTGTGGCTACGCTAGCAGAAAATGGGGGCTAGCAAGAAGATGGCGGCTGGGCTGGCAAGCGTGGATGGCGGTTTGCGGACAGTGTGGATCCAGCCTCCAGTGAGAGTATAGTGGTATGACTCCCCTACCTATGGCTCCGTGGGTGTTCCTTTTTGGCCTCACCATATCCTGCGTTCTTATGTGGGGAGCGGGAGCAGAGACCCCGCAGGCCTCCCCGCACGACAGGGAGTCACACCACTATGGTCTCACTGGAGGCTGGGCCCACCGGACGCACGATGTGCCATCCGCCTTTCCGCCGACCGACGGACGACTCCTCCTCCACTCTCTCGACTCTGTTCCTCTCCACTCTTCCGCTCTCCTCGGCTTTCCTCTTCCGCTCTCCTCGGCTCTGCTCGGCTCCTCAGCAATCCTCGGCAGTACTTGGCTCTCCTCTGTAGCCGCAGCAGTTATACCGGCGGCCAATCGGCTAACCGGCCACAGCCGACGGCCAATCAGCCACAGCCAAGCCAGCACCTTTCCACGTGAGGCCGAGAGCCTGTAAACTACTCTCTGGGGCTTGGTCCCTACAGTGCTGCTCAGCCTGTAAGGACAGAATGGTGAGCTATTCCCTCGGGCCACCTCTCCCCAAGCTGTCTATGCTGTAAGCCACAGGTGTGAGATGGGGAGCCCCAGCCTTCCATTCCTCTCCTTAAACTAGGCAGCTCCTGTCTTCCCAGGTGCCCAGCTGTGTCCCTACCCATAAGCCCCACTTCTATTCCCCACTCTTCCTCTCAGGTCTCTCCCCAAGTGTGGCCCAGAGTGGGGTCCAGCCTCCTGATGGCCCTCCTGGCTGCCCCACCAATAGTCCCATGTGCCCCATTCCACCCAGGAATTGCAGTGCCAAGAAAAACAGGGAATGGGTCTACAAATCCTTCCCCGCTTCCTCGGCTAATGGCTGCTCCCTCCGAGACAGGCCTAGCAGCTCTGTCTCTCCCAGCACCACGACCTCAGCACTCAGAGCCAGCCACTGGCTCCTGGTGCACCCATGGTCCCAGGGCCCCCTGAGCTGCTAACAGGGCTGCCTACCCTCACACAGCTCCTCCCTCCATGTTCTCCCCCTTTCTCTTGCCCCTCTCCTTACAGCCCATTCTTTATGCTGCAGCCCTAATGGTGTTTGGAAACACAAATTCTGTCAGACAACCCCTTGCTTAATGCTTCAATGGCTTCTACTGCTCTTAAAAGATAGAAAAGCCCTAATGTGTGAGGGGGTGGACGAAACACTACAATGTCACTGGCGCATGGGGTTAAGAAGTGGGTTTTATTGGGGAAACTAAAACAGCAAAGGTCAGCATGCGGAGACATGCTGTCCCCCTCAGTGTCTGCGTACGTGCGCCAGGCTGCCATCACACCAGGAGGCTGTGCCAGGGCAGGGACTGCTACTGCCCCTTTGTAATGTGTGACCAGAACAGCCTTGCTTTGGGAAAAGAGCAGCCAAACTCCGGCGCCAGGCAGTCTGGGTGTAGCTGCCAGTTGAGCAGAGAGGTGTCTGAGAACCAGCTGCCAGCACCTGGAGACCTTACTGGAAGCTGGACTCAGGCCCTGGGGCAAAGGGAGGCCTGAGCACACGGAGTTGGGGAGTCAAGTTCAGGTGCATCTCCTCTTGCTGGAGGAGGAGGAACCAGCTCGGTGCCTGGGGGACTTGAGCTTCCACAGCTTCATGCCTGGGCTCTAGCTGGGCTGGCCTGCTCTCAGACCACAGAATACACAGTCTCTCTGTCACCAGCCTCTGCTCACACGCTGCTGCTGAAAACTGCCCATGCCCCTTCTCTTGTTCTCGGCTCTAACACCACCTCAACAAGGAGTCAAGGAAGCCATCCTGAGGACCCACTGTTCACAGGCTTCTGCCCATCCTTTGGAGCACTCGCAATAGTGTCATTTATAGTGACTGCCAGCTGACTATGTCTGTCTCCCGCTGTGGTCCGTAAACAGGTCTACTTGTTTCGCCTTTGTGACTCACCGCCCAGCAGAGTGCTCGGCACATTGTATCAGAAAAATAAAAATCTCCCTGGTCTTTGCTTCTCAAAATGTGGTCCGAGGACCAGGCACATCAGTGTCACCTGGAGCTTGTTAGAAATGCTCCAGACCTACTGAATCAGGTGATTCATCCATACACACGGAATGAGAGAGGTGCTGGTCTAGACTATTCAGAGGACTTGGGGTAATAGGTGGTGGAAGCCGATCTGAGGGGACACTGAGGCAACCCACAGAGTAGCAACAGCCGGATGCACTGCCATGCCCAAGTCTGGACGGACAGTAGGAAGAAGGCGGTGCTGTTCAGCAGGATACCACAGAGAGATGGTGCTCATGGGTGGGAGCTGGAGCCTCGGTGGGGACATGCCTGCTGGCAGAGGTGCCATGGTGAGCAGAGCTCACGGTGTGAATTCCCAGTGTCCTCCTCTCTGGTCTTCTACCTCCCAATGGCAACACTGACCTGAAAGCCAGAGGTAGGGTGTCTTGAGACATGTGGGCATGCCAGAGAGCAGGGCAGGGCAGGGTGATAGAGTAGACATGTGTCACCCCTCACCCCACCCCCACCTGACACTGTAGCCAGTAAACAATGTGGGACTCCCCCCAACAGGCCAGCAGGACAGGCCTTCCAGTTCACTTGGCGTGTTTTGATCCTTGATTTTCTCACACAGGGGCTGCTCATGGAGGGATGGCCTGAGCCCTGGATGGGCATCGATGCCATCTCTCTGCCTGGCAAGCCTCTGTGGATTCCATGGACCAGCCCCAGCCACCCTTCTGCTCAGCCTGGCCTGGGGGGTCTATGGGAGATCACACTCATTCCCCTCCCAGCCACCCCCACTCCCACCTACCATGCCAGGGAGATCTGAAAGGGTTGAGTGTGTGTTGTGGCACCTGGGGCCCTCCTCATAGCTCTGCACTGACAGAGCTAGGCACTGCTCTTCACACCTCGCTGGCATGGATGGAGGTGGGAAAAGCTTTCCAGGCCTCTCACCCTCCGGGGAGCACTAGGGCACAGGAAGTGGGAGGCCTAAGAGCTGCTCTGGGGTGGCATAGAGGGCCTGGGTGTCTGCACAGCTGGGGGGAGACAGGGAGGGAGGGGGTGTGATGTTCTTTGTTAGATCAAGTAGGAGTTATAAACAACTCAGCAGTGGGCCCTCAGCAGACACGTAACACACACTTGTTGAGGGACCGGAATCAACCAGCATCATGGCCACTGTCCACAGGCCCCCAATGCCACCCTTATTTACAGGTTTTCTGAGCCCCAGAATTCCCATCCTTAGTAGAGAAGTCCTGGAAGCCTTTGTAAGAAAAGCTGACAGAAAACCCAGAAAGGCAAGAGGCCCCTGGCCCCTGCATTTCTGTATTTCTTTCCATAGCACCCCACGTCCGGGGAAGCACGTCTCGCTGCCCTCCAGCCTGGCCCAGCAGGCAGCTCTGTAATGCCATTGCCATCCTGTCTGCTGCTGAGGATCAGTTTCCTCATCCTGGGGCTGGCCAGGGCTATCTGGTTACCCAGAGACTCCTGGGAAACTCCCGGGAGCTGTTTCCCGGGGAATATTAAATGTCTCAACAAGCATATTCCCGTAGGCACCTGGCCAGCAGCTCACCTGGGCCTTCCATACCTGGAACCTACTGGGTTCCAAGCAAACTCTATCAGGATAGGGCCCTCCTTCCCATGGTCTGAGAGGGGGACATAAATGCAGAAACTCAGAAAATCCTTGCTTGACTACTGCTTTACGCAATAGGGCAGCAGGTGGAGCTGTGCCTTTTTACTTGCCCTGGTCCTAGCGGTGCCATCCATGCCCCCCACCATCAGAGTGTATCTGCTAATGGGAGCCAACCAAGTGGCCCAGTTGTCCCCCTAATGTCCCCAGAGACATCCAGGAGTCCTTTGGTCTTTGTGGCCCACCTCTCTTTCTGTGTTTTCTCCCACCCTTACTCCCCACTCCAGGATGCTCCCTCTGAGTCTCCTACTGTGCAGCCTACGCTAGCAAAGGAGGCAGGCGGTGGGGAGAACCATGGGGCAGCATCTACACAACACTGTGGGATTTTTTCCTGTTCCCACAGGAACACCTGTGGTGGCTCCTGGGCTTGGCATCTCCTGGAGCCCACATTCCTGGCCCGGGGTCCTGCACCGGTGCATTTCAGAGTTGTCCCCTATACTGCTCCTGCCTGGCCCATGTGTGCTGTCTCAGTGAGTCCAGTCTGGGATCTCCAACTTCACACCCTTCCAAGTGCCATGCACTCATCAAACTATAGCAGTGTGCCGTGCTCTGAGCCATGCTGGCACCAGTCACAGCAGCCACTCTGGGTGAGTTTGCTGCATAAGCAGGAGGCAAACGACAGTCACCCCCCAGAAAGCAGTCTCTTCCTCCCCTTAGCTGGAGGCTTCTGTTGAGGTGTTCAGGGCCATTTAATAGGCATGGGAGAGGAATTAGGAAGCAGAAAGCCAAGGATAACACGAGTAAGGCCAAAAGAACAAACTTTTAACTTGAAAATTGATTATACACCCTGGAGAGGCATGTGGGTGTAAAAACCACCATCAGGTGGGCAGCCCTGTATTTCACATACCTTGGGCAAACCCAGCAGCCCATCAAAAGCAAGAACTCACTGCTGGATTTTAAAAAAATATAGGGTGTAAAATGGGTAAATGTAGTCAAAAGACATAAACTTGCAGTTGTAAGATAAATAAGTTCTGTGGTGTAATGTACACCCTGGTGACTATAGTTGATAATATTGTATTGTATATTTGAAAATTGCTAAAACAGTAGAGCTTAAAAGTTCTCCTCACAAAAACAAAATTTTCTAACTATGTGTGGTGATGTACGGTTAACTAGACTTATTGTGGTGATCATTTTGCAATATATACAAATATCAAATTATTATGTTGTACACCTGAAACTAATGTAATGTTATAGATCAACTATATCTCAATGTAAAAAAAAAACGTGAAATCTGTTCCTTATACCTTTGACATTTCCTAGCTGGCTGGCACACAGAACCCTCTAATTGGGGCACACAGAGCGGCTCCATCTACCCCGGGAATTATGTGCTTTTTTTGACCTTTTGGTAACATGCTAGAAAAGCAGGAGAAGCAATTTTCTTCCTCAAAATGATTTAGTTTTTGTCAACCAAGTTCCTAAGCTGTTCCCAACAAAATGAGGCATTCATCTGAGGGAGAGGGAAAGGGAAGAAGCACCTACTTTGATTTATGACAGCTGGGAGTGATTTCTGACTACTCAGAGAGGACAGGTAGGGAAGACAAATGAGGCAGGATGGAAATCTACACGAAACAAGGAGATGTTCTTAGTAAAGAGTGATGTTGACATAATGTGTGGCTGGGTCTTTTCTCAGTGACCACCCCATAAGCCCTCGTTTAGCTGAGCATTGCATGAGTGGCACTGGAAGATTTCCAAATGAAAACCCTGCGTTTGAATTGATTTTGTCTTTTGATGTGACTGGAAACATGTCAGCTTTGCGGGAAGAATTCCAAAGCTGTAAACATTGTATATTCCCTCTCATGTCAGCATAGCAGGTTGAGGACCTTGGCTGGCTTTCCATCCTTGCCCCATCTGCTGTAAAGATCTGGGAAGTGACAAGGAGTCATGCATCTCTGAGACTCAGTTTCCTCACTTGTAGAATGAGGGTACTAACTAACACCTGCTTCATTCATGAGTAAGTGTGTAGAGGGCTCTAGCATGCCTCCCCCAGTCAGGACCCCAAGATTGCAGGGGCTGCTGAAGCAGGAGAAGGGACATCCTGTCCTCACCTGGGGCTGCAATGTTTGTACAGCACAAATGCCTGCACCATCCCCCAAGGACACTGGGATCACTCAGGCCTGTACCACCGTGTGGAGTCTTGTCCTCTGAGCCTCCTTCCTTATCTATAAAATGGAGATAGAAATGCCAGCCTCATTGGGTGCAATGCTTTAATTTGACAGGACACATGAATCCCCCGCACAGTGCCTGGAACCCAGCAGGCTTCAGCAGTGTCGGCCCCCTTCTTTACCTGGTTGCTGAGGCCTTGGGATGCACAATAAGGCTTCCTTTCTCCCTGTGGAGCCAAGGCACTTCTTGTCGTCTCATGGTCCACTTTGTGGTGGAACGGGCCCCTCCCCAAGCCCTCTAGGCGCGAGGGCAGTGGGACAGCTGGAGACAAGACAGGTACAAGGGTCACAGCCCTTTCCCAGAGAGGGGAAATAAGCTCTCCACCCAAGCACAGTGAGTCCCCCCAGCTTCCCCACCTTCAGGATACATTGGGGTTGGTCATTTGTAGGGAAGGTGCTCATTCTCTCCTCTTGGAAGACCAGCTCATTCCAGGAGCTGCTGGCTGTTTCAGGCAGCCAAAGTCAGGCACTGGTGATGGCTGGCACCCTCCACATTGAGTTCTCAAACTCAGCAGAAAATTTCAGGGGACCCCAGTCTTTTCTCCTGTCTTTTCCTTCCTCGCTTAGTACAGTTGAGGCTCTGGCTGAGCTGTTAGTCAGCACACAGATGTACATGGTGTGATCAAAAAATACAGTGAACGTTTAAATTTTTAAAAAATTATTACAATAAAAGACACATTGGCATTAACCCCCCTCAAAATACTACCCCTCGCTTTGAACACAATTAAGCCATCATTCTTATCATTTCCTGAAGCAGTTCTGGGAGTCCTCTTTGTGAGTGTCTTTAGTTGTGCTGTCATGGCTACCTTGATGTCCTGAATCGATTCAAAATGTTTACCTTTCATGGTCATTTTTGACTTTGGGGAAGAACCAGAAGTCTCACGGTGCCAGATCCAGTGAATAAAGTGGATGAAGACACAGTGTAATGTTTTTATTTGACAGAAATTGCCATAAACCAGAAGCGATGTGTGACACAGAGCGTTGTCATGATGGAGGATGTAACTGTTTGCCCATTTCACGTTAATGCATTGTTCATGATCCATGATTTACGGCACACTTTAAAACACACCTTCTGTCAACCATAGCACACACACAACTGATTGCACCGAACAAGCTGAAACTTGTCACACACTGTTACTAAGGTTCGAAGCACCACTTCCCACATTGAAGATCCCTGCCTTTCCATTGGATGACACTTGGCAGCAGCATCACGGTATTTCTGATCACACCTCATACCTCTGAGAGCCCTCTGGGGCCTCTCTCCTCTTTCTTTCTGCCCACCACTCTGTCCCATGCCTTCACATCAAGCCCCTGAGGCACATTGGAATCACCTGGGAGTTTAACAAATTAGGGTGCCTGGAGCCTACTCGCAGAGACTCTGATTTACTTGGCCTGGGGGGTTTTGTAAAACGCTGCCTAACAGAAAATCATAGACATCCAACCTGCATCTTTATGCCAGTGCTGTCTACCCACACACCTGGACTCACAGGTAAGTCATGCCCTTCCTCTCCCATTTGCTCCAAGCTCTGTCTGCTCTGCAGTTGCTGCTGCTTTGCAGCCTGGGCCTGGGAGCAAACTCTCCTACTTTCTCCAACCTGCAGCTGCTGGAGTCAAGGTCTGGATTCAGGCCCAATCAGATCTGTGTGAGCCTCTGAAAAGTGGGGAGAAGAGCTGGTGATGGGGAGGTACAGGGATTTGTTGGTTAGGGGCAGAGGGGCACAGGAGAGAAGCCCAGTGGCAAGGGCTGTGATGAGCAGAAGCTATGAAGTACAGAGCCAGGCAGACAGGGCAGGGTGCTTCGCCTGGGGTCTGCAGGTAGAATTTAGGGCATCCATGAACTCAAGTGAGAAAAAGATGATATTGTTCTTTGCACTAACCTCTAGCTGAAATGTAGCATTTCCCTTCATTATAAATTCAGACTAAACCCCACAGTTTTACCTGCAACTTTGTCACCAAAGGAAATCACTGCTACTTTTATATGACAGTAGAGTTGTGCAGATGATGGCACAATATTGGTTTTGTTCATCACTATTTCAAAATTATAGCCCTGCTCAGACCTGCCACCAGATCTTGTCGATTCATTAATGAAGAGTCCTGCATGTTACTCCACCACAAATTTATTATTTAATATTTCAGTAGCACTATTTCACTGTAACTGGTTTCCTTTATAATCCTGTGTATTTTATTTTAAGCATTGAAAACACTCCATAGGCTGCACCAGAATCCAAAGGGATCACTGGCACAGAAAAGTTTAAAAACCGTGCAGTAGGAAGTGAGGCAGGGGCTGTTCAGAGCAGGAGGTGGGAGCCCCTCCCCAGCTTCCCCCAAGAGCTGCCTGGGGTGTCTTAAGAACGGCTATTCTGCTGGAAGACTCCTGGCTGTGCCAAGCCAGGTTGTTCAGCTTTGCCTAAGCCCCCTGCCAGCTGAGCCAGCCGGTCTGACAAGAACTGGCAGGTATGAGACCCCACCATGCAACCCAACCTGTAAGCCCTGGCACCTGGCTGCACAGCCTGCCGTTCTGTTTTCTCAGATAAACTGTGATTCCTTGCAGCCAGCAGAGCTGACCAATGGTGTGAGGGTGGAGAGTCTGTGGGAGGCCTGGGCCACCCAGACACCAGGACACCCCAATGTGGCTGATAGCTGCCCCCAACACAGACTCTAAGCAGGCAAGTGTGCTTGGGGCAGCCCTCATTGCAGACAGGAGCAGCTTTTGCTGCAGGCCAGGCCCACGAAGAGAATGGAAGTGGAGACAGAGACCAAGAGGTGGGAGCCAGCTGCCGGGCTGACCTCAGTGTCTGGACTCCTCCCTCCCTGCCATTTGACACAAAGGGAATGGAGGCCCAGACTCTGCCCACAGCATGACCCTCCAGCCAGCCTGTCCCTCTGGCCTTTTCACTTTGAGAGGCTGTGGTGTCCATCAGGAGCCTCGGCGTTTCCCTGATCGTCTAAAAGCTTCTGGGAATCTTAGTTCTGAGAGCGAACACTTCACAGCTTCTCCCCTAGGGCTAAGGACCAGAAAGCTTACAATTTCACAGCAGCTCCCTCTACCCCAACCTTCCTTCCCTGCTCAGGGACTCTGGACTATGTCTGCAGCGGGGGGCAGGAGTGAATGACCGCATGATGGAATTGAGCGTGAGCACTCTCCCTGCCCCCAAATCACCGAGGACAGGCCTGGGCAAGGGAATTCCTGGATTTGTTTTGCAGTTTTTATTTGTGTGATCTAACTGATACCAGCACATCTTTTAAAAATGACATCATACAAAAAGACTTATTATGAAAAATAATGCCCTGTCCCATCCTTCTTACTCCCCAGTTCTACTTCCTGGAAGCAACAGTTTTCAACCCTTTAGTATTTCCTCTGCTATTTATCTTCATATATATAAATAAAAGCCTTATGCTGCTGAATCTTGTTCAGAAAGATGTGGAAAGAGATTTTTCCTAGTGTTGGTTAAAGCCCCAAAGCAGAAGTCAAGAGACTTCAGGGTCCCCACATTCTAGAAAGAACATGACAGAGCTACTTGACAGCTCTCTAAAGTCACCTCAAAGGAGCCCTAACTGGCCCTTGGACACCAGCCCCCAGCCAGCCCCAGCGTTTTCCCAAATGCTCACCCCAGCGTTTTCAGGAAGCGCACTGGTGGTTTTTCTCCCATGGGGCTGGAGGCTGGGTGAGCCCCCACCTCCACTTCTTCATGGGGATGTCTGGCTAGGCTACTTGTTGCGGGCCCCCGATATCAGTTTTCCCAGCGAGGAGCCGAGTAGAGAAGTGGGCTAGTGGGGGACAGAGGTATCTCAGTGTTCCATTAGCCTCCTGTTTCAGTTTAGTACCCCCATGCTCACCTTTGCCTGATGCTCCAGTGCAGAGACCCTCTGATTTACCCACTCCAGGGGTGACCCTCCAGTCTACCGTGATGGGGAGACAGCTGTACAGAGAAGGGAGGAAGCCAAGAGTCTGAACAGCATCCTGCAGCCCTCTTTGTTGGGCTCCCTCCTCTCTGTCACCTCTCCTGAGGTACCAGGTGCTGCTCTCAGAGAAACCTTTGGTGGGTCCTGCATGACTGTGATGTCTTATGGTGGTTCCATTGCTAGTTTAGGACTTGACTTTCTTGGGGCTGCTGAGACAGTTTCCACTCATCCACCTGCTTCCAGGTTCCAGGTTTTTTGTTATTATTTCTTTCCTCTGCCGTTCTCCCATCTTTGGGGTATATGCCTTTAAAATATCCACTTACTGTGACTATAATGGAAGTTTGGAGAGAGAACAAAATTAGATGTGTGTGTTCCATCTGCTATCCTTATCCAGAAGTTCCCAGTTTGGTTTTTGCTCTAAGATGCAAAATAAGGCTGTGTATGGTATGTTGTTTCCCCTTCCAGAGCACAGGAACGCCCCAGCAGCTTTACAAGGGGCAGCTCTGTGGCTGACACTGTGTAGGTCCTCACCCCACCCTGCCAGCCACGAGGTCCTGCCCCTGCCCACTGGCACTGAGTCCCAGGAGCAGGGGCACTCTTGGCCAACTCTTGAGGACCCACCCAGGTGATGCTCTTGCCGCTTTGGATTCAGAATTCCTCGGGCTTCAAATTCAAGAACACTGAAATGTCAGAGTAGGAAGGGCTCAGCCAGACCCAGGAGTCGGAAAAGCAGAGTAGGGAAGGGGAAAGGCAGCCGAGGTGCCATTTGAGGTAAAGACTCAGTCTCTGCCTGACACTCCTGGGAACACTGGAGTGTAAACAACCCTTGGGAGTTGATCCAGACTCAAGGCAAGGAGCTGAGCTTTCCTTCACTAGCAGTGAAGCAGTGGCTACAGGCTACTTGGTGGCACATGAACATCCAAGCACTCCAGAGTCCAAGGGGTAAGGAAGCCCAGGTGCCAGCCTTGAGAAGGGGCTCGGTGCACAGGCTTGGTGAATAGGGGCCACCGGACCTGGGAAGAGCACCAGAAATGCTTACTGCACTGAGCAAGTCATTGAAATGAGATTCTCTAAGGGACAACTGGTGCTCAGTGAGGCACAGAAGCGCAGAGTGGGAAGGAAGGCCAGACGTCATTACAGGTAGGCGCCCAGCTTCTGCTCACGCTCTCTGGGGACAGGGAGGCTCTCTCTAGTCCACGAGAGTATCCTGTCTGACCCAGGAGCTGACCCACAAGCTGCCAGAAGAGCCTTTGGCCAACATCTTCTCAGATGACTGGTGGGGCCTGAGTACTCACCTCACCAGCCCCCCTGCCCATTCACTCTAGGAGACCTTCAGGAAAAAGATAATCTGGCATGGAGAATTTCTAGTGACTCTTACCAAGGCTCTCTTTCTCCATGCTTACAGGTTTTAGAATTGACCAGTGCAGGGCTTCAGACCGAGCCACCCAAGACGTGCCTCAGTGGTATGTTGATTATTTTGCGTTAAAAGCAACCAAAACCCCGCAGGCTCAAGAGAAACCTGCCCTTCTCCCCTTTAACTATCTAGAAGAATTTAAATTAGGGGCCTGGCCCATGATAAGCGTTATCACTAGAACTTACTTTGTACCTATCTATATGGCAGGGCAAACTACTAATTCCTGAACATGTGCTCTCGCTACAGGGACTTTCTGAAGCCCCCAGGTGCCTTACCTCATCCCTAGCTCAGAATGTCATATATAACTCAATTTCCCTTTCTGTCTCTGACTCTTTCAAGTATGATATGTGGGGTTCCCATACATATGTAATGTAATTAAACTTGGTCATTTTCTCTTGCTAATCTGTCTCATGTGTATTTGATTAAACCAGCCGAAAAAGCTTGGAGGTAGAGGAAAGTTTCTCCCCATCACCAACAATGGATGTAAAGCCCTGAGGCTTCTAGAATTTGCCTTTCCTGCTTTCTCTATAGTGGGATATTTGTCCACCCTTGGTACCTCCCCCATCGCTGAGACTCCGGAGGTAAGGACCACTGTGTTCACCACTGCATCTTGAAGTATCCCAGGGTGCCCAGAAACAGAAGGAGGTGCTAAATGACTGTGTGTTGAGCAGAAATGATGCCACAGGGCAATTTTGGTAAAACAAAGTGTGAAGAATGAGCTTTGTCTTAGTCTGGATTTCTTGAAAGAGTCAAAAGCTTAGATGCTAACACTTGCGGGGAGTAAGTTCCAGAGCAGCAAGAGTGAGTCAGGCAGAGAGGCACAAACAGGGTGTGACTGAGCTGGCCACCATGCTGTAATAAGCACAGCAATTGCTCAGACACATGAGATGTCTTCAGAGGGGCCATCTGAGCCATGATGCCAAGAAGTCTGCCTTAGAGGAGGAAGGGAGAAGACTTGACCCACCAGTTCCCATCTCCCCACCGCTGTGTTTACTCAGTGCCTTCATCAGGGGCCTCTCCACCCTGCACTTGTGTGTGGTATACCCCTCCCCAAGGCTCAGCAGGCACCAGAAGGACTGAGTCTCAAAGCCATGGTGGCACTGGCCAAAGCATGTGGGGAGAAGCCAGTAGCACTCCCCACCTGTTGTCCTGCAGCCCGCAGCTCTGCAGGCTGGCCCAGCAGGCCAATACGCGTGTATAGGCGCCTTGTGGGTCTGAAGCTGTTTGTGTCTCAGTAGGGACAAGCTCTAGTGAACTTGAATATGAGTGGGGGTTACCCCAGGGTCCAGTGACTGGGCAGGGAGAGTGAGGGCACTAGGCAGACATAACGGCACCACAAGGCTGTGCCCAGCTCAGCAAACTCCCTCTAATGAAGACCCAAACCTTCCCTGTGCCTCAGGATGTGGTGGTGCCAGGTGGCTCTCCAGAAGGATCGCTTCCAAAAATGACACCCCAGGGAAGACGAGGGATTTCTGTTTATTAGGAAGGCCACAAATATTCTTCCCTTAAGATAGAATCAAATGCCCTTCCCTAAACTAATGGCTCTCAAGGAAAACGGCATTATTACCATAATTGCTCTAGACCTGCACTGTCTAATATGGTAGCCTATAGCTGCATATGATGATTTAAATTAAAATTTAAAATAAACAAAATTAAAATTAAGTCCCTCAGTTGCACAGTCATATTTCAAGTGCACAATAGCCACGTGTGGCTAGCAACTGCTATATTAGACAGTGCATATATAGAATGTTCGCATCATTAAAACATTTTCTTGGATAGCACTGGTTTAGACGAATCACGGAGGGGGTTGGGAGGGTCAATTTCAAGAACTCTAGCATAATGGTTACTGCACAGGATGGGGATCAAGAGAGGAGCAGGAGGTGGCAGTGGTCGCATCTGCCTCCCCCCTATTTCAACAGTTAAGTTACATCTATAATTCCCTGTATATATCAGGGCCTCTTAAACTCTCCCTGAGCTGGGACTCAGCAAAATATAAGGAAACTAAGGCCCAATAGCATGTATGAATGGCAAAGCAAGAATCCAAATTGAAACTGGCAACACACCAAAAATTAACACACAGCAGGTCCTCCAATTATGTCGTTTTGTTCAATGTCGTTTTATTATAACATTGATGAGATGCTGTAAAATCTTAACTCCTGTTTATATCAATTAGCGTATGGTAGAATTGGTTTCATTATACATCATTTGCTTAAAGTTGCGGAACTTATCAACATGTTAAGTGAGGACTTATTGTACTGTGACTATGTATGGTTTTTACCCGAATTACATGGATAGATGTGGTCACACAACAGCCTAGCCGTTTGTCCCCTCCAATCTTTCCTTAGGGAAAGAAGACTGCGGGACTGTCCCTCCTTTGGGTTGAGTTCATTTATCCTAAGTCTCTCTATTTGGTCCCTGTAAGCAGGGTCTGCAGTCAAAGACCAGTAATGATTCCTCATGGGAGGAACGACTTAAGCCAGATGGGACCCCATTGGGACCCCCATGAGTTAACACAATAAAAGTCAGGAGGAAGCCATACCCGTCCTCCTCACCATTATGGGAAGCTGCTGATGCATGCCCGTTGTTGTCCTGCACCCTGCTGTGCAAAGGACCTATTAGAGCGATAAAATATCCTCTTCCTGCTTAGCTCATAGGATGGTTTTACCTTGTGAGACTTGCTCCCCCAGGGGGTTGAACACACCCACCTTAGTCGCCTGGGGACAATGAGCATCGGTTGCTTTGGGACAGATATCTGGGAATTGGAAGAATTTTTATGGTGTGTGAGAATTTCGCGAACCCTGCCTTTCATCTGGTGATGCTTATTGTAAGAAATCAATAAATACCCACGACGAACCGATTCGGAGCTCCAGTCTCTTGAGGCTGCAAGTCCCTCGGTCCTCTGTGATTTAACTGTATTTGAGTCTCTGTCTCTTTATGATAGTTTAACCCTCGCCGCCTCCCTCGCCTTTCCACGGCTTGTGTTGTGCAGGTCGCAACAGATAGATACTTAGAAAATTGATTAATAGAACAGAACAGGCTCTCGGTCTGAAGCCCTGCACTGGTCAATTCTAAAACCTGTAAGCATGGAGAAAGAGAGCCTTGGTAAGAGTCACTAGAAATTCTCCATGCCAGATTATCTTATATTGATTGTTTAAAAGGAAAAAAATCACATGACCATCTCCAAGGATAATTAGAGGACATTTGATAAAATCTGACATTTACGCATATTTCAGTTGTTTTCTAGTATGAGCTCTGTTCCTAACTGGGAGCTGGTCAGGAATCTCTCTGCTGTGTATTCGGATGGTGAAGTAGTTTAATGGGGTTGGAGGGGGGTGGACAGTGGGATGCTCTCAAAGAACCTGGAGATAATGGAAATAATGTTGCACCTGAAAAATGAATGATAAGCCTTCACACACTCCGTCACACGATGGCCTCCCTGTCTGCGGTGGTGTGGTTAAAGTCTTAGGGAGCCGCCATCATTCCTCCTATTGATCTGGTGTCTCCTTGGCAGGCAGTGCTGCCGTGTGACTGTGACGTATGAAGAGAAGCCTAACTCAGCTTCATGTGCCTGATTGCGGGAGACACGTGAGCAGAGGGGCGCTGTCTGTCTGGACTCTCAGCCCTGAGCTTCCAAAGCAGGTTAGAGGAAGCTCAGAAGTTGAGTTCCTCGGCCCCCCTGGAACTGGGCATGGCCTGAGATGGCTTGAGACCCTGGGCTGTTCCTGCTGGCCTTCTACAGAGACTCATCAGTTTAACCTTGGTGTATCTTACAGAGATTAGCATGTTTTCTGGATGCTGTGATGAGAGAACAGTCGGGAAGCCTGGGCTGGGTTACATGACCCTGACACAGGAAAGCGTTCTTCCTGGGGACAAGCATACCAGGCCAGACTTTTCAACCTTAGTCTCTCATGAGCCTGATGGAGTAAATCCACTCGCATCTGGGAGGGTCTCAGGCACCTGCTGCTGCATGAACCTAGACTGTAGTACCCCGGGAGCTCCTCAGTTGACAGCTGCCCGGCTGCTCTTGGAGATACCCAGCCCACCTGTCCCTGTGCACTGGCACCAATATAGACCTGTTTCGTGGGACACCTACCATGTGTCCAAAGGGAAACCCTTTCCCCCAGTTCTGATCAATAGTTGGACTCCTCAGACCCCCGTTGTTTGCATACTTCCCCACACCAAGTTCCACTGAAGCATCCTGGACTCTGTCCCTGACTCCTGACTGTCCCCTGGAGACCACCAGCTCAGCTCCCATTTATCCTTGGTTTCACCTTTATCTGCCCTGGAAGTCAGAGCTGATAGCAAAAGTCAAACTGAGGAGATAAGATTAATGCTCCCCAGACAACCACAGGCCAGACCAGCAGGGAGCTAGAGTGGGATGGTCAATAGGAAGAGACTAGGGTGTACTTCCTGGAGGAAGTGGGGCTGAAGTGGGTTCTGCTGGCATCTATCATGCAATGGAAAACACAAAGATATTCTCATGAGTGCAACTATACTCTCAGGCCCAATCTGGAGCTCCTGAGGTGACTTCCTCCCACCTCACCTGAGCAGGCTCAAGGCCACACACCTGGATCCCTCCCTGGGCAGGTTATAGAACCCAGCACATGAAGCAATTGCACAGACTAAGCCAAGCCCCAGGGCACAGCGAGCCTGGCTGGAGGGCCACCAGGGCCCTCTCTCCTGAGCCTTTTGATTCCCGTTGAGGAGAGAACTGTAGGTGATAAAAGCAGTATGTAGGAAGCAGTCAGTTCTGCCTCCCTGCGTTGCCTGGCCAGACCCCTGGATAACCAGCTGGCTCCCTTAGGGCCCCTGCCAGGTGCTCCTGACATCTTGTCTGAAGGTCTGCTCTGGGCTGGGTGCTGGTCAGACAGTCACTATGGAGCAGCAGCTCCAGGAATCTCTATGATGGATTCACCCTAACCCAGCTCCAGCAGTGAAAATACCTGCTCACCCTGTCCCTTCCCAGGTGACTCTGTCACTCTCTCTCTGTATATTTATATCATCCTCCATCATGGACCTTACCTTATTGTTCTGCCTCCTCTCCCCCCTGCAGGAGGTGAGGTCCTCCAGGGTAAGATCATGCTTCAAACATTGCTGCAACCTCAGTGACCTGTGGAGGGCCTGGCAGGCTGCTGAGCAAGTCCACCTGGATGGCAGTTGCCTCCCACCTGCTGGCTCAGCCATTCCTACACTGCGGCCCATGGAACTGGAACTAAGATGTTTCATGAGCAAAGCTGAATAATACACTTTAGTTTTCTTAAAGATAGTAGCTACTGTGCCAGCACCATTTATTAAATACACCTTCCTATTCCCACTACGATGAACTGCCACTTGGGTTTATATGTTCTATTATCATGTATGCTGCAATGCGTTTCTGGGTTCTCTAATTAATCATGCCATTGATCCATTTATCAATGCCTGTGCCAGTACCATACTGATTTGATTATAGAGGCTCTAGCATATGTTCTGAGGTTGGCTAAGCTAAGTCTTGCCTCACTATACTTATTTAATTCTTGGCTGCTCTTGTGCATTTATTATTCCAGATAAACTCTAAGATTATTTTACTATATCTCCATGCCCCAAAGGAAAAAACTTACTATTTGGGATTGTTGGAATTGCTTTAAGTGGAAAATACTGATTTTAAGAGAATTGACATTTATTTTTTTAGTTTCCCATCATTGTTAATGCTTTTCCATTTGGTCAGATCTTACTGTTTCATTAAGACAAAGATATAGCTTTATTAGGGAAAGATATACTTTGTCTAAAATATAAATTTGTTATATTTATGTTTGTTTATATATAAACATACCAGAGGTTTTGGCATATTTAGGTTGATTAAGCAAACTTCCCAAATTCACCATTCCAGAATTTTATTTTTTTTTAACTAGGGTCTCTTTGGTTTTCCAGTTACCTGAGAAACAGGTGGCTTTTTTCCTTGTAATCAGATGTTCACACCAGTTATTTTGTTTTCACATTATCTCTGCTTGCATCTCTTAAACTATATTAAGTAATAATGGTGACAGTTGGGATGTGTCTCTTATTCTCAATTTTCATTGCGGTGGTTCTCCTTTTTCATACATTTCACGGAAATATTTGCTGTTGATTTTAGTACATTAAAATTCTTGTTCTGGAAAAATGGCGGAGTGAGGTGAGCCTCTGTAAAGCTCCCCTGGAATTTACAAAGAATCGAACAACAAAAACTCCACAAAGGACTCCCTGCACAGCAGACAGGCAAGACGAAGAGGCCCACTACCGACTGAAATCACCTACAGGTGGGAGATTCGCGCGAGTGGAGGGAGGAGGAAAGGGAGAAGCGCGGAGACGGAGACACGCGGGCGCAGGACGCAGACCCAGCTCAGTGCGCCGAGCTCGCTGCTTCCCGGAACTACCGCAGCTGCAGGAGAGGGAAGAACTCGGACTGCTAGGGCTCCGTTTGTGGCCCACAGGTCTGAGGGGACAGCATATAACACGGCTGAACCCAACGCTCACGGCAGAGACCTCGGAGAAAAGACTGAGGGAAAAAGGCTGAAAACGGTAGTTTAAGCCGCACTGCCGAGCAGAGAACGGAGCCTTAGGCACTGAGATTAGCCTCCCCCGCCCTCCCCTCCCAGAGCTCGCCCCGCCCCCACCTGCCCGGTGCTAGAAGCGAAACAGTAGCAGTGTCAGATCAAAACAACAGAAAATTTGCTATTTTGAGAACTGTGTACGCAGACACAAATTCACAGCCCAACTAGTTCCGGCAAAGGGGAGAGAGCTGTGGAAGCAGGACCGGCTGTGGTGGTGGTCGCCGCCATTGCTCTGGGCCACCTCTCACAACTCACCCCGCCCCTGACCCCACCTATCTGGGCGGATCCCTGCAGGAGTAAACAGAACTGCTAAAACATAAGGGCTCTGAATCAGGAGCTGGAAGAGCTTTGGAACATCAAAAGCTCTCCGCATACCCCCCGGGACACTGCGCCCTGTGACCTAGACGAACTATAAATAGAGGAGAAGCCCGTCTCCCAGGGAATCCCCCCATTGTGTGAGAAGTTGGAATAGTGCAGAGAAAACAGCACTACCGTGTGGGAGAAGAAAAATAAGTTGCAGTTGGATAAATAATAAAACATTCTACCAACAAGTACTGGCAAACAAAAGAAAGACCGCTTTCTATCAACCTGTTGCAGAAGTCACTCCTGTAGATGTCTAGGAAGAGAAATAGTAAACCAGTAATCGCCATGAATAACCAAGGCAACAAGATAGCTCAGAAAGAAAGTGAAAAATCTCCAGAGAAGGGACTTAAAGATACAGAAATATGTGACTTAAATGACAGAGAATTCAAGATTGCAGTTCTGAAAAAACTCAACGAGATACAAGAAAACACAGATAGGCAGTTAAATGAACTCAGAAACTCAATCAAAGAACAGTATGAGCATTTTACGAAAGAGATTGAAATCTTAAAAAAGAACCAAATAGAATTTCTGGAGATTAAGAACTCAATAGAAGAAATTAAGAATGAAATAACCAGCTTAGGTAGTAGAGTTGACCAGATGGAGGAAAGAATCAGTGACATCGAAGATAGAAACCTGGAAATGACACAGATAGAAGAAGAAAGAGACTTGAGACTTAAAAGAAATGAAAGAACTCTACAAGAACTTTCTGACTCCATCAGAAAGAGCAATATAAGAATAATGGGCATACCAGAAGGAGAAGAAAGAGAGAAGGGAACAGAGAATATATTCAAACAAATTGTCGATGAGAACTTCCCAAATTTGTGGACAGAACTGGACCCTCGAATCCAAGAAGCAAATAGAACACCTAGTTACCTCAATCCCAACAGGCCTTCTCCAAGGCACATTGTATTGAAGCTGTCTAAAATCAACGACAAAGAAAGAATCCTCAAGGCAGCCAGGGAAAAGAAGACGGTAACATACAAAGGAAAGCCCATTAGATTATCATCAGATTTTTCAGCAGAAACTCTACAAGCCAGGAGGGAGTGGAACCAAATATTCAAACTATTGAAAGAGAGAAATCATGAGCCAAGAATAATATATCCAGCAAAGATATCCTTTAGATATGAAGGAGGAATAAAGACCTTTCCAGACATACAGAAGCTGAGGGAATTTTCTAATACACGACCTGCACTACAAGAAATACTAAAGGAGGCTATTCGACCACCATCAACAGGGACAATTTGTGGCAACCACAACTCAAAAAGGGGGAGAGAAAAGGCCTGAACCGGAATATGGGAATGGAGAAAGTAAGCGTGCTGAAGAAAATGGAATACTCTAAATATCAAACTTTCTTTTACATAAACTTAAGGGTAACCACTCAAAATAAATCCAGAATTGAAATATATACTGAAATAAAAGAAGAAACAGAGGGAAACATCATAGAATACCACCACTCAGAAATAATAGACAACAACAAAAAGGCAAAGAAACAATGGAGACACAGCCTTACCAGAAAACTAAAGATAGAATGACAGGAAATCCTCACATATCAATAATCACCCTAAATGTAAATGGACTGAACTCACCAATAAAAAGGCACAGAGTAGCAGATTGGATCAAAAAACTAAACCCAACCATATGCTGTCTCCAGGAGACACATCTCAGCTACAAGGACAAGCATAGACTCAAAGTGAAAGGGTGGAAATTGACACTCCAAGCAAATGGTACCCAGAGAAAATCAGGTGTAGCCATAATGATATCAGATGAAACAGACTTCAAGGTGAAAAAGATAACAAGAGACAATGATGGACATTTCATAATGGTGAAGGGGACTGTACAACAAGAAGACATAACAGTCATCAATATTTATGCCCCCAATCAGGGAGCACCGAAATACACCAAGCAACTACTAACAGAACTAAAGGGAGAAATTGACCAAAACACAATTATACTAGGGGACTTAAATACATCATTGACAGCTATGGATAGATCATCCAAACAGAAAATAAATAACGAAATAGTAGCCCTAAATGACACATTAGATGAAATGGACATAATTGACATTTATAGAGCACTTCATCCTAAAACATCAGACTATACATTCTTTTCTAGTGTACACGGAACATTCTCAAGGATACACCATATATTGGGACATAAAATCAGTCTCAACAAATTTAAGAAGATTGAAATCATACCATGCATATTCTCTGATCACAAGGCTTTGAAATTGGATATCAACTGTAAAAAGAAAGCGGGAAAAAACACAAATACATGGAGATTAAACAACATGCTTTTAAAGAAGGACTGGGTCAAAGAAGAAATTAGAGAAGAGATCAAAAGATACATAGAAACAAATGACAATGAAAATACATCCTACCAAAATTTTGGGGATGCAGCGAAAGCAGTTTTAAGAGGGAAATTTATCTCATTACAGGCCTATCTCAAGAAACAAGAAAACTCTCAAATAAATAACCTCATGTTACACCTTAAAGAACTAGAAAAAGAAGAACAAGTAAAACCCAAGGTCAGCAGAAGAAAGGAAATAATAAAAATTAGAGCAGAACTAAATGAAATAGAGAACAAAAAGACAATAGAAAAAATTAATGTGACAAAGAGCTGGTTCTTTGAAAAGATTAACAAAATTGACAAACCCTTGGCTAGACTTACTAAGATAAAAAGAGAGAAGACACTGATTAACAAAATCAGAAACGTAAAAGGGGAAGTTATCACGGACACCACAGAAATACAAAGGATCATCCAAGAATACTATGAAGGACTATATGCCACCAAATTCAACAACCTAGAAGAAATGGACAAGTTCTTAGAAACATATAGCCTTCCAAGGCTGAACCATGAAGAACTGGAAAATCTAAACAGACCGATCACCAGTAACGAAATTGAATCAGTCATCCAAAACCTTCCCAAAAGCAAAAGTCCGGGACCAGATGGCTTCACTAGTGAATTCTACCAAACCTTCAAAGAGGATCTAATACCAATTCTGCACAAACTCTTCCAAAAAATTGAAGAAGAGACAGTACTCCCTAACTCATTTTATGAGGCCAACATTACCCTGATACCAAAACCTGGTAAGGACAGCACAAAAAAAGAAAACTACAGACCAATATCTCTAATGAATACCGATGCAAAAATCCTAAATAAAATTCTAGCAAATCGAATACAACAATGCATTAAAAAGATTATTCATCACGACCAAGTGGGGTTCATCCCCGGAGCACAAGGATGGTTCAACATACGAAAATCCATCAATGTGATACATCACATAAACAAAATAAAGGACAAAAATCATATGATTATATCAATTGATGCAGAAAAAGCATTTGACAAGATACAACATCCATTTATGATTAAAACACTTAATAAAATGGGTATAGAAGGAAAATACCTTAACATAATAAAGGCCATATATGACAAGCCCTCTGCTAATCTCATAATTAATGGAGAAAAACTGAAGCCCTTTGCTCTACGTTCAGGAACACGACAGGGCTGTCCCCTATCACCTCTGCTTTTCAACATAGTGTTGGAAGTCCTTGCCAGAGCACTCAGGCAAGAGAAAGAAATAAAAGGTATCCAAATTGGGAATGAAGAAGTTAAATTATCACTCTTTGCAGATGACATGATGCTATATATAGAAAACCCTAAAGACTCCACCAACAAGCTATTAGAAACAATCAACGAATACAGTAAAGTTGCTGGCTACAAAATCAACGCACAAAAGTCCATTGCCTTCCTATATACTAACAATGAAATCTCAGAAAAAGAAATACAAAAAACAATTCCTTTTGCAATTGCAGCAAAAAGAATAAAATACCTAGGAATAAACTTAACCAAGGATGTGAAAGACCTATATGCTGAAAACTATAAGACATTTTTGAAAGAAATTGAAGAAGACACAAAGAAATGGAAAGACATTCCGTGCTCATGGATTGGAAGAATCAACATAGTTAAAATGGCCATATTACCCAAAGCAATATACAGATTCAATGCAATCCCCATCAAAATCCCAATGGCGTATTTTAAAGAAATAGAACAAAAAATCATCAGATTTGTTTGGAACCACAAAAGACCCCGAATAGCCAAAGCAATCTTAAGAAAAAAGAACTATAATGGAGGTATCACACTTCCTGACTTTGGCCTGTACTACAGGGCCACAATAATCAAAACAGCATGGTATTGGCAGAAAAACAGACACATAGACCAATGGAATAGAATTGAGAACCCAGAAATAAAACCACATAAATATGGACAGATAATTTTTGACAAAGAAGCAAAAAACATACAATGGAGCAAAGACAGCCTCTTCAATAAATGGTGCTGGGACAATTGGATAGCCACGTGCAAAAGAATGAAACTGGACTGCTATTTGTCACCATGTACCAAAGTTAATTCAAAATGGATCAAAGACTTAAGCATAAGACCTGACACAATAAACTGCATAGAAGAAAACATAGGTACTAAACTTATGGACCTTGGGTTCAAAGAGCATTTTATGAACTTGACTCCAAAGGCAATGGAAGTAAAAGCTAAAATAAACGAATGGGACTATATGAAACTTAAAAGCTTCTGCACAGCAAAAGAAACCATTGACAAAATAAAGAGGCCACCAACTGAATGGGAGAAGATTTTTGCAAACAGTGCCTCCGATAAGGGGCTAGTATCCAGAATATACAAGGAACTCATGCAACTCAACAACAAAAAAACAAACAACCCAATTGAAAAATGGGCAGAGGACTTGAAGAGACATTTCTCCAAAGAGGACATACAAATGGCAAATAGACATATGAAAAAATGCTCAACATCACTAATCATCAGAGAAATGCAAATCAAAACCACAATGAGATATCACCTCACCCCAGTCAGAATGGCTATCATCAACAAGACAAACAATAACAAATGTTGGAGAGGCTGTGGAGAAAAAGGAACCCTCATACACTGTTGGTGGGAATGCAGACTGGTGCAGCCATTATGGAAGGCAGTGTGGAGGTTCCTCAAAGAATTACGAATAGAATTGCCGTATGACCCAGCAATCCCTCTCCTGGGTATCTACCCAAAAAATCTGAAAACATTTAGAGATAAAGACACGTGTGCGCCAATGTTCATTGCAGCTTTGTTTACGGTGGCCAAGACATGGAAACAACCAAAATGTCCTTCGATAGATGAATGGATAAAGAAGTTGTGGTACATATACACAATGGAATACTATTCGGCAGTGAGAAAAGATGATATAGGAACATTTGTGACAACATGGATGGATCTTGAGAGAGTAATGCTGAGCGAAACAAGTCAGACAGAAAAAGCGGAGAACCATGTGATTTCACTGATATGTGGTATATAAACCAAAAACAACAAAAGAACAAGACAAACAAATGAGAAACAGAAACTCATAGACACGGACAATAGTTTAGTGGTTGCCAGAGGGTAAGGGGGGTGGGGGGGGAGGTGAGGGTAAGGGGGATCGAATATATGGTGATGGAAGAACTGACTCTGGGTGATGAACACACAATGGGATTTATAGATGATGTAATACAGAATTGTACACCTGAAATCTATGTAATTTTACTAACAATTGTCACCCCAATAAATTTAATTAAAAAAAAAAAATTCTTGTTCTAAGGTTAACCCATTATTATGTTAATACTTGATCAAACAGGGTCTGAAACCAATTTTCAAAATATTTAAACTGAAATCATATCCCCTTTGAAGAACACAATAAATAAGGGAGGGGGGAGTTGACTTTATGTTGTGCAGTGTAAACCTAATGCTACTAGGGCTGGGCAGGCAGATAAATGGTAGGGGGCAGGGATCAAGGAGGCCCGTGTTCTCAAGGAGGCTCCTGGGGTCCACGTAAGTGCGACCAACGAATTCTGGAGTCCCAGACTCAGGGACCGACGGCCATCGGCTTCCGGGCATCTGTACCTCCTGAGCCCTGGGTGCTGGGGCCTTGGGACAGGCCTGGGCTCAGCGGACCACTTCCATCCCCTGTGCCTTTCAAGTGGGTGCCAATTGTCAGGGCTGGAATCCCAGGCACCCGGAGGTCAGAGATCCCAGCTCCGCACTAACAGCCCTTATGCTGCCCAGATAGCCCCATTGGCCCGGCCCTCCAGCAGCGGGGCCCCTGGGTAGCAGAGAGCGCTTGCTGACATGCGTACGGGCACACATAGCCACCCTCCACCTCCCAAAGGGCACCCCACGAACAAGGACTGCGGGCACCGATCCTGGAGTCCTACTTCCATCCATCTCTTACCCTCCCTCCCTGTAATCCAAGAGCAGCCATGCAGGGAAGCCTTGGACCCCCACATGGGCTTCATCTAAACCACAGACAGGGTGCTGTGGTGGCCCCACTCTGGCCAGAGCCCTGTATCTCTCTAATCTCAGAGACCCCAGGGCTCAGAGTCTGCGGCTGCAGATAAACAAGGCATGCAGGTGCCTTAGAGCAGTGATGATTCCATTAGAGAGACCTTGCTGCCTGAACCACCACAGAGGAGGCTCTCCTTACCTCCACCGTGCCCTTCTTGGTCCCCGCTCCTCTCCTGGAGAGCACCAAAGCACCTGACTGTATCCCCAGCCTAAAATGTAAGCCTGTGTTACCAGTTGGTTCTCCTCTGGAAAGTCCATACATTTTTTTTTTTTCATTTTTTTTTTATTAAATTTATTGGGGTGACAATTGTTAGTAAAATTACATAGATTTCAGGTGTACAATTCTGTATTACATCATCTATAAATCCCATTGTGTGTTCATCACCCAGAGTCAGTTCTCCTTCCATCACCATATATTCGATCCCCCTTACCCTCATCTCCCACCCCCCACCCCCCGCCCCCCTTACCCTCTGGCAACCACTAAACTATTGTCTGTGTCTATGAGTTTCTGTTTCTCATTTGTTTGTCTTGTTCTTTTGTTGTTTTTGGTTTATATACCACATATCAGTGAAATCACATGGTTCTCCGCTTTTTCTGTCTGACTTGTTTCGCTCAGCATTACTCTCTCAAGATCCAACCATGTTGTCACAAATGTTCCTATATCATCTTTTCTTACTGCCGAATAGTATTCCATTGTGTATATATACCACAACTTCTTTATCCATTCATCTATCGAAGGACATTTTGGTTGTTTCCATGTCTTGGCCACCGTAAACAAAGCTGCAATGAACATTGGAGCACACGTGTCTTTATCTCTAAATGTTTTCAGATTTTTTTGGTAGATACCCAGGAGAGGGATTGCTGGGTCATATGGCAATTCTATTCGTAATTCTTTGAGGAACCTCCACACTGCCTTCCATAACGGCTGCACCAGTCTGCATTCCCATCAACAGTGTATGAGGGTTCCTTTTTCTCCACAGCCTCTCCAATATTTGTTATTGTTTGTCTTGTTGATGATAGCCATTCTGACCGGGGTGAGGTGACATCTCATTGTGGTTTTGATTTGCATTTCTCTGATGATTAGTGATGTTGAGCATTTTTTCATATGTCTATTTGCCATTTGTATGTCCTCTTTGGAGAAATGTCTCTTCAAGTCCTCTGCCCATTTTTCAATTGGGTTGTTTGTTTTTTTGTTGTTGAGTTGCATGAGTTCCTTGTATATTCTGGATACTAGCCCCTTATCGGAGGCACTGTTTGCAAAAATCTTCTCCCATTCAGTTGGTGGCCTCTTTATTTTGTCAATGGTTTCTTTTGCTGTGCAGAAGCTTTTAAGTTTCATATAGTCCCATTCGTTTATTTTAGCTTTTACTTCCATTGCCTTTGGAGTCAAGTTCATAAAATGCTCTTTGAACCCAAGGTCCATAAGTTTAGTACCTATGTTTTCTTCTATGCAGTTTATTGTGTCAGGTCTTATGCTTAAGTCTTTGATCCATTTTGAATTAACTTTGGTACATGGTGACAAATAGCAGTCCAGTTTCATTCTTTTGCACGTGGCTATCCAATTGTCCCAGCACCATTTATTGAAGAGGCTGTCTTTGCTCCATTGTATGTTTTTTGCTTCTTTGTCAAAAATTATCTGTCCATATTTATGTGGTTTTATTTCTGGGTTCTCAATTCTATTCCATTGGTCTATGTGTCTGTTTTTCTGCCAATACCATGCTGTTTTGATTATTGTGGCCCTGTAGTACAGGCCAAAGTCAGGAAGTGTGATACCTCCATTATAGTTCTTTTTTCTTAAGATTGCTTTGGCTATTCGGGGTCTTTTGTGGTTCCAAACAAATCTGATGATTTTTTGTTCTATTTCTTTAAAATACGCCATTGGGATTTTGATGGGGATTGCATTGAATCTGTATATTGCTTTGGGTAATATGGCCATTTTAACTATGTTGATTCTTCCAATCCATGAGCACGGAATGTCTTTCCATTTCTTTGTGTCTTCTTCAATTTCTTTCAAAAATGTCTTATAGTTTTCAGCATATAGGTCTTTCACATCCTTGGTTAAGTTTATTCCTAGG
Organism: Rhinolophus sinicus; assembly: GCF_057876585.1. Taxonomy (NCBI): domain Eukaryota; kingdom Metazoa; phylum Chordata; class Mammalia; order Chiroptera; family Rhinolophidae; genus Rhinolophus; species Rhinolophus sinicus. The sequence continues at coordinate 61,585,527 of NC_142515.1, read as the reverse complement.
TATTTTATTCTTTTTGCTGCAATTGCAAAAGGAATTGTTTTTTGTATTTCTTTTTCTGAGATTTCATTGTTAGTATATAGGAAGGCAATGGACTTTTGTGCGTTGATTTTGTAGCCAGCAACTTTACTGTATTCGTTGATTGTTTCTAATAGCTTGTTGGTGGAGTCTTTAGGGTTTTCTATATATAGCATCATGTCATCTGCAAAGAGTGATAATTTAACTTCTTCATTCCCAATTTGGATACCTTTTATTTCTTTCTCTTGCCTGAGTGCTCTGGCAAGGACTTCCAACACTATGTTGAAAAGCAGAGGTGATAGGGGACAGCCCTGTCGAGTTCTTGAACGTAGAGCAAAGGGCTTCAGTTTTTCTCCATTAATTATGAGATTAGCAGAGGGCTTGTCATATATGGCCTTTATTATGTTAAGGTATTTTCCTTCTATACCCATTTTATTAAGTGTTTTAATCATAAATGGATGTTGTATCTTGTCAAATGCTTTTTCTGCATCAATTGATATAATCATATGATTTTTGTCCTTTATTTTGTTTATGTGATGTATCACATTGATGGATTTTCGTATGTTGAACCATCCTTGTGCTCCGGGGATGAACCCCACTTGGTCGTGATGAATAATCTTTTTAATGCATTGTTGTATTCGATTTGCTAGAATTTTATTTAGGATTTTTGCATCGGTATTCATTAGAGATATTGGTCTGTAGTTTTCTTTTTTTGTGCTGTCCTTACCAGGTTTTGGTATCAGGGTAATGTTGGCCTCATAAAATGAGTTAGGGAGTACTGTCTCTTCTTCAATTTTTTGGAAGAGTTTGTGCAGAATTGGTATTAGATCCTCTTTGAAGGTTTGGTAGAATTCACTAGTGAAGCCATCTGGTCCCGGACTTTTGCTTTTGGGAAGGTTTTGGATGACTGATTCAATTTCGTTACTGGTGATCGGTCTGTTTAGATTTTCCAGTTCTTCATGGTTCAGCCTTGGAAGGCTATATGTTTCTAAGAACTTGTCCATTTCTTCTAGGTTGTTGAATTTGGTGGCATATAGTCCTTCATAGTATTCTTGGATGATCCTTTGTATTTCTGTGGTGTCCGTGATAACTTCCCCTTTTACGTTTCTGATTTTGTTAATCAGTGTCTTCTCTCTTTTTATCTTAGTAAGTCTAGCCAAGGGTTTGTCAATTTTGTTAATCTTTTCAAAGAACCAGCTCTTTGTCACATTAATTTTTTCTATTGTCTTTTTGTTCTCTATTTCATTTAGTTCTGCTCTAATTTTTATTATTTCCTTTCTTCTGCTGACCTTGGGTTTTACTTGTTCTTCTTTTTCTAGTTCTTTAAGGTGTAACATGAGGTTATTTATTTGAGAGTTTTCTTGTTTCTTGAGATAGGCCTGTAATGAGATAAATTTCCCTCTTAAAACTGCTTTCGCTGCATCCCCAAAATTTTGGTAGGATGTATTTTCATTGTCATTTGTTTCTATGTATCTTTTGATCTCTTCTCTAATTTCTTCTTTGACCCAGTCCTTCTTTAAAAGCATGTTGTTTAATCTCCATGTATTTGTGTTTTTTCCCGCTTTCTTTTTACAGTTGATATCCAATTTCAAAGCCTTGTGATCAGAGAATATGCATGGTATGATTTCAATCTTCTTAAATTTGTTGAGACTGATTTTATGTCCCAATATATGGTGTATCCTTGAGAATGTTCCGTGTACACTAGAAAAGAATGTATAGTCTGATGTTTTAGGATGAAGTGCTCTATAAATGTCAATTATGTCCATTTCATCTAATGTGTCATTTAGGGCTACTATTTCGTTATTTATTTTCTGTTTGGATGATCTATCTATAGCTGTCAATGATGTATTTAAGTCCCCTAGTATAATTGTGTTTTGGTCAATTTCTCCCTTTAGTTCTGTTAGTAGTTGCTTGGTGTATTTCGGTGCTCCCTGATTGGGGGCATAAATATTGATGACTGTTATGTCTTCTTGTTGTACAGTCCCCTTCACCATTATGAAATGTCCATCATTGTCTCTTGTTATCTTTTTCACCTTGAAGTCTGTTTCATCTGATATCATTATGGCTACACCTGATTTTCTCTGGGTACCATTTGCTTGGAGTGTCAATTTCCACCCTTTCACTTTGAGTCTATGCTTGTCCTTGTAGCTGAGATGTGTCTCCTGGAGACAGCATATGGTTGGGTTTAGTTTTTTGATCCAATCTGCTACTCTGTGCCTTTTTATTGGTGAGTTCAGTCCATTTACATTTAGGGTGATTATTGATATGTGAGGATTTCCTGTCATTCTATCTTTAGTTTTCTGGTAAGGCTGTGTCTCCATTGTTTCTTTGCCTTTTTGTTGTTGTCTATTATTTCTGAGTGGTGGTATTCTATGATGTTTCCCTCTGTTTCTTCTTTTATTTCAGTATATATTTCAATTCTGGATTTATTTTGAGTGGTTACCCTTAAGTTTATGTAAAAGAAAGTTTGATATTTAGAGTATTCCATTTTCTTCAGCACGCTTACTTTCTCCATTCCCATATTCCGGTTCAGGCCTTTTCTCTCCCCCTTTTTGAGTTGTGGTTGCCACAAATTGTCCCTGTTGATGGTGGTCGAATAGCCTCCTTTAGTATTTCTTGTAGTGCAGGTCGTGTATTAGAAAATTCCCTCAGCTTCTGTATGTCTGGAAAGGTCTTTATTCCTCCTTCATATCTAAAGGATATCTTTGCTGGATATATTATTCTTGGCTCATGATTTCTCTCTTTCAATAGTTTGAATATTTGGTTCCACTCCCTCCTGGCTTGTAGAGTTTCTGCTGAAAAATCTGATGATAATCTAATGGGCTTTCCTTTGTATGTTACCGTCTTCTTTTCCCTGGCTGCCTTGAGGATTCTTTCTTTGTCGTTGATTTTAGACAGCTTCAATACAATGTGCCTTGGAGAAGGCCTGTTGGGATTGAGGTAACTAGGTGTTCTATTTGCTTCTTGGATTCGAGGGTCCAGTTCTGTCCACAAATTTGGGAAGTTCTCATCGACAATTTGTTTGAATATATTCTCTGTTCCCTTCTCTCTTTCTTCTCCTTCTGGTATGCCCATTATTCTTATATTGCTCTTTCTGATGGAGTCAGAAAGTTCTTGTAGAGTTCTTTCATTTCTTTTAAGTCTCAAGTCTCTTTCTTCTTCTATCTGTGTCATTTCCAGGTTTCTATCTTCGATGTCACTGATTCTTTCCTCCATCTGGTCAACTCTACTACCTAAGCTGGTTATTTCATTCTTAATTTCTTCTATTGAGTTCTTAATCTCCAGAAATTCTATTTGGTTCTTTTTTAAGATTTCAATCTCTTTCGTAAAATGCTCATACTGTTCTTTGATTGAGTTTCTGAGTTCATTTAACTGCCTATCTGTGTTTTCTTGTATCTCGTTGAGTTTTTTCAGAACTGCAATCTTGAATTCTCTGTCATTTAAGTCACATATTTCTGTATCTTTAAGTCCCTTCTCTGGAGATTTTTCACTTTCTTTCTGAGCTATCTTGTTGCCTTGGTTATTCATGGCGATTACTGGTTTACTATTTCTCTTCCTAGACATCTACAGGAGTGACTTCTGCAACAGGTTGATAGAAAGCGGTCTGTCTTTTGTTTGCCAGTACTTGTTGGTAGAATGTTTTATTATTTATCCAACTGCAACTTATTTTTCTTCTCCCACACGGTAGTGCTATGTTTTCTCTGCACTATTCCAACTTCTCACACAATGGGGGGATTCCCTGGGAGACGGGCTTCTCCTCTGTTAATAGTTCGTCTAGGTCACAGAGCGCAGTGTCCCGGTGGGTCTGCGTAGAGCTTTTGATGTTCCAAAGCTCTTCCAACTCCTGATTCAGAGCCCGTATATTTCAGCAGTTCTGTTTACTCCTGCAGGGATCCGCCCAGATAGGTGGGGTCAGGGGCGGGGTGAGTTGTGAGAGGTGGCCCAGAGCAATGGCGGCGACCACCACCACAGCCGGTCCTGTTTCCACAGCTCTCTCCCCTTTGCTGGAACTAGTTGGGCTGTGAATTTGTGTTTGCGGTCCACAGTTCTCAAAACAGCAAATTTTCTGTTGTTTTGATCTGACTCTGCTACTGTTTCGCTTCTAGCACCGGGCAGGTGGGGGCGGGGTGAGCTCCTGGAGGGGGGGAGGGGGCAGCTAGTCTCAGTGCCTAAGGCTCCGTTTTCTGCTCGGCAGTGCGGGCTTAAACCACCGTTTTCAGCCTTTTTCCCTCAGTCTTTTCTCCGAGGTCTCTGCCGTGAGCGTTGGGTTCAGCCGTGTTATATGCTGTCCCCTCAGCCCTGTGGAGCCCTGGCGGAGCCCTAGCAGTCCGAGTTCTTCCCTCACTCGCAGCTGCGGTAGTTCCGGGAAGCAGCGAGCTCGGAGCACTGAGCGAGGTCTGCGTCCTGTGCCCGCGCGGCTCCGTCTCCGTGCACTTCTCCCTTTCCTCCTCCCTCCACTCGCGCGAATCTCCCACCTGTAGATGATTTCAGTCGGTAGTGGGCCTCTTCGTCTTGCCTGTCTGCTGTGCAGGGAGTCCTTTGTGGAGTTTTTGTTGTTCGATTCTTTGTAAATTCCAGGGGAGCTTTACAGAGGCTCACCTCACGCCGCCATTTTTCCGGAAGTCTCTCCATACATTTAATGCTGGAAAAACAAACTCTTTTATAACCCGAGAAATGGATCGGAAGATGACTTCTACAGTTAGAACTACGTGTAAACAGTGGAGAAATTTTTGAGAAAAGAGCAAGAGGACCACGGCTTCCCAGATATAAACAAAATACCACCAGAAAATTAATGTAATAAAACGCTGTGGGACTAATAGAGAGATGCATAAACAGGTCAGTGGAATGGAACAGAAAGAACAGAGACCAGAAACAAATCCTCACACTTAGTCATTTGTGTGACAGGGCTACACTTTTAAACTCTGGATAAAGGACAGATAATTCAATAAATGATGTTGTTAAACATTTAAATAGGTGATTCTGATCCATTTAAAGAAGACATATCACTTTCACAAAAATCTCAGAGCAAAGATTTAATAGTTTTTTTTTTAAATCAGCCATAATAAAACAGCAAAAACAATACAAACCAACCAACCAAAACAAGAAATTATGGGAGCATATTTTCATAACATTATAGACCTTTCCCAAACATCTCAGGAAAAAACAAAGCCACATAAGAAATTATCAACAGATTTGTCTACATAAAAATGTAAATCTTATTTATGGAAAAATGCAATATACAAAGTTAAAAGGGAAATGAAAAGTCTGGAAAAAGTATTGATGACATGTACAACAGACAATAAGTTAATATTTAAATTTTAACCAAAACAAATGAAGATAGCAATAGATATCTGGACAAAACACGTGAAGCAGCCAATTCACAAAAGAAATACAAATGGCCAATAAGGATACAAAAAGCACTAAGCCTCACTAATAAACAAAGAAATGCACATTAACAAACAAACAGGGGCGGACGGGTGGCTCAGTTGGTTAGAGCGCGAGCCCTGGGCAACGGGGCTGCTGGTTCGATTCCCACATGGGCCAGCGAGCTGCATCCTCCACGACTAGAATGAAGTCAATGAGCTGCGGCTCAGCTCCCAGGTGGCCAGATGGCTCAGTTGGTTGGAGCTTGGGCTCTCAACTACATGGTTGCAGGTTCGACGCCTTGACTCCTGCAAGGGATGGTGGGCTGCGCCCCCTGCAACTAACAACAGCAACTGGATCTGGAGCTGAGCTGCGCCCTCCACAACTAAGACTGAAAGGACAACAATTTGAAGCTGAACCGCACCCTCCACAACTAAGATTGAAAGGACAACAACTTGACTCGGAAAAATCCTGGAAGTACACACTGTTCCCCAAAAATGTCCTGTTCCCCTTCCCCAATAAAATCTTAAAAACAAACAATGAGCAAGCTTAAAATTCTTCAGGAGTTTCCAGTAATGGTGGCTTATATCAGATTAACCATCCTGATAATAACAATTTTAAATTCTGGAGAAAAGATTTTTAAAAGTCAACTGTTTGAAGGCATTTGGGAGTTACTAAAAGCAGGCAGAAACTGGAGGGGATATGGTCCTTGCAAGAGGGGAAGAACATGGAGGGAGACCCCCATCTACCCAGCTTTTCTTCCAAGGTCACTCCTTAGTCACTGTGGTGCAGGACTGGGTGGAGTAGGTGTGGGTGGAGTAGGGATAGGCACAGGTCTCAAGCAGAAAGAGGCCGATATACTGTGCTAAGGGAATCAGAGGTCAGGGCTTTAGAGCAGCTGAAATTGAGGGGGTAAATCCCAGAAAGACGGGAGCAACAGAGGGAGAACCACAAAATCTGTGTACAAACTCTTCTCAAATCCTTGGCTGACTGACTCCTAGACTGCATGTGTATAGGGCAAGACTCCAAGGAATCCAGAGGAAAACAAGAGTTGAACAGAAATTTCAACAGCTGTCTAACGCTAGAGAAACAAGAATTTGGAGCTCAAATCCCATCAACTTAGAAGAGCTTGGAAAACTCTCTGGCTTTCCATTGAAACCCCAGAAGGGCCACTTCCTGAACTAAGGACTACACCTTAGAACTAAGGGCAAAATTGAAATAGACCTGCTCTAAGAAGTCTAAAACTAAGCCTTCACAGGATCAAGATAGCTGCCTGTGATTAAACTTCCTCCAAGAAAGAAACTTGATATTTGTAAGTGGAAGATAATGGAACTTAGCATCTCTAAATCATATCAGCCACAATACTCAGAAGCCAATAAAAATTTGCCAGCCATGCTAAAAAGTAAGAAAATATGACAAATCATATAGAGGGAAATGGTCACTGGAAGTAGGCCAACAGATGATACAGATGTTAGAATTAGCAGACAAGTATTTTGAAATAAGTATTATAAATATGTTAAAGAATGCATGGAAAAGGTAAATGTAAAAAGTGAAGAGATAGGAATTTCAGGAGAGATATGAAAATTCTGAAAACAAAACCAAGTGCAAATCCTAAAACACAATATAAACACTATCTGGATTTTCAAGATCCAAGATGGTGGAGTAGATAAACGCTGCGCTTGCCTCCTCCCATGACAACATTAAAATTACAAATTATAGCACAATCAACCTGGAGAACCATCTGAAGTCTAGCTGAATAGAAGTTTTATAACTACGGATATAAAGAAGAAGCCACATCAAGACTACTACCGTGTTTCCCCGAAAATAAGACCTAGCCAGATCATTAGCTCTAATGCATCTTTTGGAGCAAAAATTAATATAAGACCCGTCTTATTTTAATATAATATGAATGGGCCAGCTCTACACCTCTGTGTGGTGGTTGAGAATTAGAAGGGATCTCTCAGCTGCAAAAGTAGCCCCTTTGCCTCAGAGGAGCAAGGAACCACGGCCCCACACTGGGTTCTGGAGTACTGGTGCCGGGAAGAGGAGTCCCCACAATATCTGGCTGTGAAAAACAGTGGTGAGTCCAACCATCCAGATGGAACAGAAGACTGGAGGAAACCTAGACGTGCTCTTAAAGGGCCTTCACACAGACTTATTTCCTTGCAGGAACTCACCCTAGGCTCCAGCAGAGGGACAATGACTCAGGAGGTGTCAGAGACATACAGAGACTGAGTTGTGTTCCTTCAGGGTGAGGACTGGAGGGACAGTCACCACTTTCCCTGTGTAGAATCCTTCTCCCATGCAGCCGGCAGGTGGGTGCCATCTTTCCTGTGTTGAAACCTCTCCCACACAGCCAAATTTGAATTTGCATTGGCCTGGTGAACTCCACTCACTAGACTCTGGGACTCCCTGGGATGCTCCTTGACACAACTCACACAATTCCATAGGCACTTTCTTCATGAGCAGCCAGCCCTGCCCACATTATACTCTTTCTTGGACAACTCTTGGGGATCTGTGGGCCTCTGGCAGGCAGTAGCTGGCTTCAGTGTGCTCTGAGACTTTTGCTAAGTAGTTCCAGGCTCAGCACTGATACCAAATGAGAATCTACATTAACCTGTGAACACAACTCGTCCTACCCTGGTGATTCCCTGAGACCCCGCCACAGCCAACTTGCATACTGACCAAAGTTGAGCCTTACAGGAGCTGTCAGGTAGCAGCAAGCCTCGGAGTACCCTGGGCTTTTTGTGAAGCTACCCCAAGCCCAGCACTGATGGCAGTCATCCCTGATTCTCAGAGTGGCCTCTCCCATATACCTCCAGGTCCAGCACAGGCAGCAAACCACAGATTGCTTTGTAGCTCCTATCAAGTAGTCCCTGGCTGGCCACAGGCAGCAGCTGACCTGGGCCTGCACTGGAGCTCCTCCTAAGAGGTCCCAGAACCAACATACCTGGAGGTCAGCTTCAGACCATAGCAGAGCACCACCTAATTAGCCTCATAAGCAACACATCCAAAGAGGGTCTCAACAGGCACCAGAGCCTGCTGGGGCGAATCCCACTCTCCAGGTTCAGCCCACTGCACAGCAGCCCATAAGTTATGGACGTGGCCAAATACCACAGTCAGTCAGCCTGTGGGTCAGTCCCACTCACTGATGTGTCAATAGCAATCAAGGCTCAACTAATAGCAATCAAGGCTCAACTATAATAGGAGGGCACACACAACCCACACAACAGACATTCCAGGAGCACCCAGCACAGGTGACCAGAGAAACTCTGCCACTGGGCACCACAGTGGTCACTTAGTCACTCAACCAGGACCTGGAGATGTAGCAGATCAACCTAACACATAGAAACAAACACAGAAAGGCAGTTAAAATGAGGAAACAAAGAAATATGTTCCAAATGAAAGAACAGAAGAAACTCCAGAAAAAGAACTAAGTGAAAGGGAGGCAAGCAACCTACCAGGGACAGAGTTCAAAACGTTGGTTATAAGAATGCTCAAGGAGCTTAGTGAGAGCTTCAACAAAGAGATAGCAAGCACAAAAAGACATAGAAACCATTAAAAAAAAAAACAGTCAGAAGTGAAAAATACAATAACTGAAATGAAGAATGCACTAGAAGGAATCACCAGTAGACTAGAAGAAGCAGAGGATTGAATCAGCAGTTTGGAAGATAAGGTAGCAGAAACAAGAAAAATAGAACTACTTTATGACTCAGCAATTCCACTTCTGTGCATTTATCCAAAGAAATCCAAAACACTAATTTGAAATGATACACGCACCCCTATGTTCATTGCAGCACTATTTACAATAACCAAGATATGAAAACAATCCACATGTCCATCAAGAGACAATTGGATTAAGAAATGGTGGTATATATATACAATGGAATATTAATCAGCCAAAAGAATGGAACCTTGCCATTTGCAACAACATGGATGGACCTGACTTATTTCACTTATGCTAAATAAGTCAGACTGAGAAAGACGAATACCATATGATCTCACTTATATGTGTAATCTAAAGAACAAAATAAACGAACAAACAAAACAGAAACAGACTCATAGATGCAGAGAACAAACTGATGGTTGCCAGCGGGGAGGGGATTTGGGGAGCTGGGTGAAAAAGATGAAGGAATTAAGAAATACAAATTAGTAGTTACAAAATAGTCACAGGGATGTAAAATACAGCCTAAAGAATATAGTCAATAATGTTGCAACAACTATGTATAGTGCCAGGTGGGTACTAGACTAATTGGGAGATCACTGCATAAATTATATAAATATCTAACCACTACATTGTACACCTGAAACTAATATAAAATAATATGAATGTCAACTGTAACTGAAAAGAATAAATAATTTTTTAAAAGAAAAAACAATATCTCAATAAAACATTTATTGAAAGTGTCTAAAATATCGGACACTGCAGAAGAAAGCATCAGTGAACTTGAAGATAGTCAATAAAAAATATTCAAGCTGAAGAACAGGGAAAAAAAAGAACAGAATTTCAGTGACTTGACAAATTAAGGTTGCATATTGTAGTCCCTAGAGCAACTACTAAAAATATAGTGCAAAGAACTCTAGGTAAAATGTCAACAAAGGAGACAAAACACAATACAAAAAAAAAAAGCTCAATTGACCTGAAAGAAACCAAGAGAGGTGATACAAAGAATGAATATGACAAATAAAAAACACATAGCAAGATGGAATAATTAAGCCCAACCACATAAAAATTATATTAAATGAAAATTACTAAATTAAAACACAGATGGGAGGTGGGGGAAATGAGTGGAGGTGGTCAAAAGGAACGAACTTCCAGTTATAAGGTTAATAAGTTTTGGAGAGGGTGACTATGGTTAACAATACTGTATTGTATATTTGAAAGTTGCTAAGAGAGATATTAAAAGTTCTGACCACAAGAAAAAAGATTTATAAATATGTGAGGTAATAGATGTTAACTAAACTTATTGTGGTAATCATATATATAACATACTATATAATATATATATGAAATCATTATGCTGTACACCTTAAACTAATACGATGTTATATGTCAATTATATCTCAATACAGGAAATATTTGGTCAACAGCATAATCAAACTGCATATGAACTATACAATCAAATATATTCTAGGTCTGGTGAGTAGAAGCCCAACTTTACTAGAATTGCAGTCCCCTCGTAAGCCCATTTCCAGACTTAACAGGCCCATGACCAGTTTTAAAAGCACAAGTACATACTGTGAACCTTTCTCTTAGTCTTCCACCAAGGAACCTATGGCGATTTTGCCAGGTAACTGTGCTAGGTAAAGAGGAATCTCCCAAATTTTCAATTACAATTGACCCAGGCTCTGAGATAAAAACCAATTCCTTAATACGCAGACCACCAACTTGGTCCTCCAGTCAGGGCCTTAAGAGCACCAGGTGATAACTGAAGCCTTGACCAGCGTCAACAAAAGACCCTATGTAACAGTATTCATCAGGGTCATTTCCCAGTTTCTGAATGTCTAGAGAGAGCAGATGGCCTATGTGCCATGGAACTGCTCCTGAGTTAAAAATATATTTATTGTAAGAACTGCAATAGAAATGCCAAGTAGAAGCCATTGGAGCGCCCCTCCTGGCCAAGGGAGGAAATGACTCCTAAGGTTTGAGGTTGTGGGGGTGGTGTTTGCCTTGTCTCCTGCACTTGAGCAATTGCTCCCACCCAGTTTGAAGGGTGTGTACAGCTCAGGAAAGGGAGTCAGTGAGAAGCCAGCAGAGACTCCAATGAAAGGGGGCAGAGATAGTGGTACCTGGGGATGGCCAATAACCATGGACCAGATTCAGAGCATATACAGAAAGTTCTTTGTATGGAGAAAGTGAAGGACCTGGGCAGTGGAAAGAGGAGTGACTTCACAAAGTCAAAAAAAGAAAAAAAAAATCTAGGAGGACACAGGGGAGGCAGAGTCTTTTCAGAAAATGAATCTGTCCTTCTGTGACTGGAAAAGCACTTTATATAACCCAATGGATGACAACTCCTTATCAAAATACCTCAACTTTTCCAACCTTTGTTCACTGTGAATACATAAAATTCTGAGATGTAGAAGAAATAGTTGTCTGTGTTCATCTACTTTATTCATTTAGTTATTCATATTTTAAACCACAAATTTTATAAAGCAATATTTCAAAATATGAGTATTTCTTTTTCCTATTCCACGTTTTGTGAAACAACCCCAGTGTCTTATTCACCCCTGGAACGTCTTGGTGACTCATCCAACAGGTTCCTTAAAAAACTCATTTCTCAAGAACGAGAAAACCAAAAAGCCTTGAGAATTCCAATTCCCTACTTACCATCAAAAAGGTCTCAAGGAAATAAGTTTTCAGATAGTGCACTTATTGTAGGTGGAAATGGGGACCTGCTTAACCACTTTTTGGAGGTGTGAGGCTGGTGTAACACTGAGGGAACACCCGAAGCACTGAGTACCAAAGGGTGGGAAAAGCAAATGGCCCTGGGACTGACTTGTGACACAGGTTACAGACAAAGAATCTAAAAGTGCTGCTTAGGTTTAAAAAGAAGGAGGGAAATGTTTAAAAGAAATGTTAGGAGTCATATCAACAGAAGGCAATGTCTGACTCAAACCAACATTTGGAGACAATCAAGGAAATTTGATCCCTGACTGGATATTAGATGTTTTTAAGAAATGATTGTTTATTTTTAAAATGAGATAATGGTATGGTGTTTATGTTAAAAGAGATCTTTTCTTACAGATACATAGTGTCTAGAATTTACTTTAAAATAGCAGCCTGGGTTAGGGAGGAGAATCTGTGTGTGTGTGTGTGTGTGTGTGTGTGTGTTGGAGGAGGAGGAGGAGAATAAAGAGGAAATAAGGTTGGCCACAGTTATAATTGGTCAAGCTGGGTGATGAATACTTGGGGGATGATTATACTATTCTCTTTTAAGTATGACTTCCTCCATATTAAAAAATAAAACAAATAAAATTTTTGCAGAAGTTTGTTTTTCAAACACAGGTAATTTAGAGAATGTCCTACAGGACTTGCAGTTTGTTGGCTAATCAAGCAAAAGTAAGCACTCATGCTGGAAAGTGGCCTACTTTCCTTGAGTATTCTGTGTGCCATGGGCATTGTCGATGTTTTAAAGAAGGAAAGGAGAAAAAGTGTTAATCTGAAGTCAGTTAAGTGGAGTTCAGTTAAGAGAGCTGCTATTTAAAAAAGAGAGAGAGCTGCTATTGTATTTTTAAGGAAATAGTGTATTAGTCAGCTTTTCTGTGGTAACAAACATCTCCTCACCCTAATCTCAGTGACTTACAATAATATACATTTCTCATTCACATTGCATGTTGCAGTCTGGGAGTCAGTAGTGGTGGCTCTGCTTCATGTATCTTCTCATTCCAGGACTAGCCTAAAGAAGCAGTCACTGTTCTTATGGCAAAGGGAACCAAGCAAGAGACAGAGCTGAATCATCTACTGGCTCTTAAAGTTTCTGTTTGACTGTGATGGATATCACTCCTGCTTACATTCCAGTGGCCACAGCAAGTGTCATATTGCCAATGGACTGGGGAAGCACTTGCTATCTTTGGGAAGACACTGCAAATCACACATGTAATCCTCTGACGGGGAAGAGAGCAGATGACTGGAATCAATAATACAATTGCCAGCATATTCTAAGATGTTAACCATTGCTGCAGTAGAGTGTAGGAACATTGCTGTTATTTTCCCATTCTCATAGTTTCCATTTCTAAATTATTTATATAAATTTCATAATTCAAGATCTGCTCTACCAGGGTGAATTGTAGTGTCCATTATCTGGCCTTTAATATGTTAGAGAGATTTGTTGATTATGATAACCACACCATCCACCCTGCACCAATCAATCTGTTCATTTGATTTGTTTTTGACAGAGCCCAGACAGCTAAAGACTTCTTAAATCTAAATTATGTGCTATTTATGTTGATAAAATTTTCACTGCAACATAATAAAAACATCTGGTTTTATTTGTAGCATTTTATTTTGTAGTTCATTTTTTTCTTACAAAAGTAATAAATGTTAATTTTAGGAAGTTACAAAAATATGCAAAAGCAAGAATCAATGGATAAAATCACTACTTATCTCATCACCCCAAAGTAACCTTTGTTAGCATTATAGTGGATACACTTTCAGAGATATTTCTACCATGTGTAAATATGTAAAAAGTGATCATATTGTGATAGATTAATTTCACTTTTCAATATGGTGTGACTATTTCTCTATGACATTAAGTATTATTCTACATTTTTAATGGCTGCACAATATACTATCCTATGGAAACAGCATAATTTATTTAACTAGTCCTCCATTAATTATCAATAATTCTATTATAAATTTCCTTATAAATGAATAATTTCAAACATCCACAATTAATTATTTCCATAGACCGGCTTTCTAGGATAAGAAATTCTGGAACAAATGGTTATGAAGAACTTTAAGGGCCACAGTATTGAATTATAAGGAAAATATTCAACGTCATTGTAATTTGGAAACTAACATAGGATTGCAGATCATCTGTTCAAGCTTGCTGCAATCCTCAATCCTCTAGAGAAGTACCAAGGTATTACACAAATTTAAACCAAGTAAAGTAGTCACTTTCAGAAATAGTGAACTAGGTAATTCAGAACTAAACTCCCACTAAAGACAACTGAAAAATTCATATGAAATATTAAACGCTTATTCTTAAAAACATTAAAAAGCTGACAAGTAGTAAGGAATTACCTTGCCAATTCAATTATTGGCAAAGGAAAATATCCTACAAAAGGTGAAAATCCAGAGAGGAGAGCTTAGTATTTGGGCCACTTTGGTCAATCAGAAGAGGAAGCTAAAAGGCTGAGGAAGCTAGAGACACATGAGCTAAAGTCCAGGGCTTTCCGAGGCCAGGAAAACTCTGGAAAACCACCCCATCCTTAGTAGTATAATCCTGATTGTCTGCATCCTGAACTTAAGAGTTAACTGTAAATAAACTAGCTCTCTTCTGTTCTTCAGCTCAATTTCAAGTAAACTGGATGATTCAGAAAAACCTTAAGCACTGAGTAAAGTGGTCCTACAATGACGATGCCCCTATACAGCTGCAAGGGTAAATAAAAATCCTTTCTGTAAGGATATGACAGCCCAGTCTTAAAATGACTCCAATACATTTTTCAATTTTTCAAAATTTCCACACACAATCAAAGATAACCAGACAGGGCAGCCAGATGGGTCAGTTGGTTAAAGTATGAGCTCTGAACAACAGGGTTGCCTGTTCAATTCCCACATGGGGCAGTGAGCTGCGCCCTCCACAACTAGATTGAAGACAATGAGTTGCCACTGAGCTTCCGGAGTAGCAGCCAGCTGGCTCAGTTGGTTAGAGCTCAAGCTCTCAACAAGGTTGCTGAAGATTGAAAATAGCAACTGGACTTGGAGCTGAGCTGCATCCTCCACAACTAGATTGAAGGACAACAACTTGGAGCTAATGGGCCCTGGAGAAACACACTGTTACCCAGTATTCCCCAATAAAATTTATTTTAAAAAGATAACCAGACATAAGAGGAAATAAGAATAACAAAATTCAAAATGAACAACAGAAAGAGACCCACAGATACTCAAGATAGTGGAATTACTATGGACACAAATGAAAAAACAAACAAACTATCTTACTATGGTCATAGGGATTAAAAACTGAGTTTAAAATCTTTGGTAAAAAATTGGAAACTGAAAAAAAACAACACCCATAAACTGAAGATTCAGAAACTGAAAAAATACCAACACACATTAATACCTCAAGGTGTAAATCTAAAAGCAGACTAAATGAAAAAAGATAGCTTTGAAGAGTTCATTCAGAATGAAGCACAGAGAGATGAATGGCTAGCAATACAGAAAAAAAGGTTAGAGACAAAGAGGGCACAGTGAGAAGGCCTAGCATATATTTAATTGGAAAGCCAGAAAAAGAAGAGAAAAGGAATGAGATGCAAGAAGTATTTGGAGACATAATAGATGAGACTTCCACAACTGATGATGCAAGAACATGATGCAGAAATGATGATGAAAGACATCAATCCACAATTTCAAGGAGCCCTCAAAATTACAGAGTATTACAATAAACCACACCTGGATGCTTCCTTGTGAAACGACAGAAAACCAAAAATAAAGAAGAAATCTTAAAAGCAAGCAGAGGGGGGAAAAAATTACCTTCAAAGAGGAAAAGATAGACTGACAGCTTGATTCTATAAGCAACTACAGAACCCAAAAGACAGTGAAATTATATTTTCCATGTGATGAAAGAAAATAACTAGCTACCTAGTACTCTCTACCTAGCAAAAATACACTTCGAGAATGAAGATTAAATGAACATATTTTTAGGAAAACGAAAAAACAGAACAATTTTGCTTGGAAAAGGGAAAGCTAAGCAGAGCTCTTCAGACAAAAGAAAAATTACTCCAGAAGAGAGACCGGCAATGCAGGAAGGGATGAAAAACAATGAACTGGTAAATGTTTGGATAATTCTAATTAACATTGACTATATAAGACAACAATAACTTGTGGGGTTAAAAAATATGTAGAGCTAGGGTGGCTGGTTAGCTCAGTTGGTTATAGTACATGCTCTTAACAACAAGGTAGGCAGTTCGATTCCTGCAATGGATGGTGGGCTGCCCCCCCACAACTAGATTGAAAACGGCAACAGGACTTTGAGCTGAGGTGCACCCTCCACAACTAGATTGAAGGACAATGACTTGACTTGGAGCTGATGGGTCCTGGAAAAAACACACTGTTACCCAATAAAAATTTTAAAAACGAAAACAAAAAAAACCTCACAAAACATTGTAAAATGTCTTTAAAAATAATATATGTAGAGCTAAAATACATGACAGTAATAGCACAAAAATGTGGGGGTGGTAAATGTAGTTAAAATAGTGTGAGCTTCTTGAGTTCCTGGGAGGAGGGTAAAATTCCAATTAATATTAGACATTGATAGATGCATACTATAATGTCTAAGATAAACATACAGGACAAATAGAAATCATATGGTTAGATGGTAGAGTTAAACCCAAATACATCAATAATTACATTAAATATAAACGGCCTATATGCACCAGTTAAAAGACAAAGATTGTCAGACTGAATAAAAAAGAAAAACCCAAATATATCCTGTTTACATGAAGCACATCTAAAACATAAGTATATAGAACACTTGAAAGTAAAAGAATGGAAAAAGGTATGCCATACTAATATCAATCAAAAGAAAACAGGAATAAAAAGCAATTCCATTTACAATTGCTCCAAAGACTATAAAATACCTGGGAATAAATTTAACCAAAGAAGTAAAAGATCTGTACTCAGAAAATTATAAGACACTGAAGAAAGAAATGAAAGAAGATACAAATAGATGGAAACACATACCATGTTCATGGATAGGAAGAATTAATATAGTTAAAATGTCCATACTGCCTAAGGCAATATATATATTCAACGCAATTCCTATCAAACTACCAACGACATTTTTCACAGAAATAGAACATATAATCCTAAAATTTATATGGGATAACAAAAGACCCCGGATATCTTCAACAATCTTGAGAAATAAGAACAAAGTGGGAGGTATAACAATACCTGACTTCAAATTATACTACAAGGCTACAGTAATCAAAACAGCATGGTACTGGCATAAAAACAGACCCATAGATCAATGGAACAGAATAGAGAGTCCAGAAATAAATCCATGCCTATATGGCCATTTAATCTATGACAATGGAAGCAAGAATGTACGGTGGGGTAAAGACAGTCTATTCAATAAATGGTGCTGGGAAACTTGGACAGACACATGCAAAAAGATGAAGCTGGATCACCTCCTTACACCATATACAAAAATAAATTCAAAATGGCTTAAAGATTTAAATGTAAGATCTGAAACCATAAAATTCCTAGAAGAAAATATAGGAAGAAACTTCACAGACATTACCCGGAGTAAGATTTTTACTGATATATCCCCTCGCGCGAGGGAAGTAAGAGGAAAAATAAACATGTGGGATTACATCAAACTAAAAAGCTTTTTCACAGCAAAGGAAACCATCAATAAAACAAAAAGGGATCCTACTGATTGGGAAAAGATATTTGCCAATGATATATATCTGATAAGGGGTTAATATCACAAATTTATAAAAAACTCACTCAACTCAACTCCAAAAAAACAAACAACCCAATTAAAAAATGGGCAGAGGACATGAAGAGACATTTTTCTAAAAAGGACACACAGATGGCAAACAGACATATGAAGAAATGTTCAATTCAACCTCACTAACCATTAGAGAAATGCAAATAAAAACCACAATGAGATACCACCTCACCCCAGTCAGGATGGCTATCATCAATAAATCAACAAACAACAAGTGCTGGCGTGGATGCGGAGAAAAGGGAACGCTGGTGCACTGTTGGTGGGAATGCAGATTGGTGCAGCCACTATGGAAAACAGTTTGGAGATATCTCAAAAATCTGAAAATGGAACTACCTTATGATCCAGCAATCCCACTCCTAGGTATCTATCCGGAGAAATCCAAAACTCCAATTCAAAAATCTTTATGCACTCCTATGTTTATTGCAGCACTATATACAATAGCCAAGACCTGGAAACAACCGAAATGCCCATCAGTAGATGACTGGATTAAGAAACTGTGGTACATTTATACAATGGAGTATTACGCAGCCATAAAGAAGAAAGAAATCTTACCATTTGCAACAACATGGATGGACCTAGAGA
The DNA here is from genome assembly GCF_057876585.1 of Rhinolophus sinicus. Taxonomy (NCBI): domain Eukaryota; kingdom Metazoa; phylum Chordata; class Mammalia; order Chiroptera; family Rhinolophidae; genus Rhinolophus; species Rhinolophus sinicus. Next base: position 61,567,393 of record NC_142515.1, on the reverse strand, counting down.
ACATTATGTTAAGTGAAATAAGTCAGAAAGAGAAAGACAAATACCATATGATCTCACTTATATGCGGAATCTAAAGAAAAGAATAAGTGAATGAACTAATCAGAAACAGTTTTGGAAACATGGAGGAAAAACAGAGGGTTGCTAGAGGGGCGGGGGGGTGGGGATAAGGGGAAGGTGAGAGGTTTTGGGAACGTACAGAGGGATAGTGGATGGGGGGAGGGGGTTCACACAGTGTGAGGGATATAAATGATAAACGTCTAAGTTTTGCTTTGTCTTGTGCACCTGAAACTAATTAAAAAAATAAATAAATAAATAAAAATTAAAAAAAAAAAAAAGAAAAGAAAACAGGAATAGCTATATGTGTCAGACTGTATTTTTCCAAAATTAGTCAAAGCAATATTTCTGGTCATGCATGCTTTTCCAGAAAAAATTCCCACTGCTTCATTAAGAATTAAAGTCTATTTCCCCCGAACCCCCAAACCCTTGAAGTTAGGCAAGCCTTTGTGACTGCCTGGATAAATAGAATGTAGTGGAAATGACACTGCGTGACTTTGGAGGCTAGGTCATAAAATGCAATACTACAACTTCTGCTTGGCTCTCTCCTGGGATGACCATCCTTGGAACTAAGCCAGCATGATTTGAGGAAGCCCAGGCCACAAGGAGGGGCCATATGTAGATGTTCTGACCAAGAGCCTCAGCTAAGATTCTAGTCCACAACAAGACTCAACCACCAGACATGTTAGTAAATGAACCTTCAGATGATTCCAGCCTCTGCCTTTGAGTCACCCCAACTGATACCAAGTGGAGCAGAGATCAACTGGACCCACTGTGTTCTGCCCAAATTGTACTTTTGTGAGCAAAATATATCTCATATTGTTATAAACCCCTAAGTTTTGGGGTGATTTGTTATATACCAATAGATAGCCAAAACAGTATTTTAATATTAGGAGAAATAAATTTACATGTAGCTAATAAACAGTGCCTTAAAATATGTAAAGCAAAATTAAGAGAACCATAAGAAAAAATACATAAATCCACAAACTCAGTGTTAGATTTTAATATGTATCTCTCTAATTGATAGAATAATCAGGAAAAAAATAAGCAAAAATATAAATTTGAATAACACAATTAACTTGATCAAATATGGATAAATAAGACATTGCACTCAACAGTTGTAAAATTCACATTCTTTTCAAGAACACAGGAATTTTTATAAAAATTGACCATATGCTGGGCCATAAAACAAATCTTGCCAGATTTCGAAGGATTGAAATAACACAGAGTATGTTCTCTGATCACAAAATGATTGAATGCTCGATAACAAAAATATAAATAGACAATTCACATGGGTTGGAAGTTAAGAAATACATTTCTAACTAATTAACCAACTCATGGGTTAAGCCAAATAGAACAACATTCTTCTCTTACTTTGGGTTCCTATAAGATCAGGATCTGAGAAAGTACTTGAGAGATGATCCCAGGAAGCAGAAGAGAGGAAGAGAGATATGAAGACAAGAAAGCTATCAAAGGGTGAGGTCATGAGCTGGTTGCTGCTTTGGCAACTGGGGCTCAATCCCACTGGGGATCCTCTGAACTATTTGTAGAATGAGCCCACCAAAGTTAGGGCAAGTTAGAGAATTCTGCACTAACTATACACCCTGAAGTAGAAAAGCAGAGAGAGACCTCAGTGCATAAATGGGATTCTGGTAACCTGTATGGAACTGCCTATCACAGCTGCAGTAAAAGCAAGGATGCAGTAAGAGCATTACACTGCCTGATAGAATTCCTTGGCCTTTGTCACCAAGGGCTCCAGTCCTCATAGATCCACCCTGTGCCCTAGGAAGCTGATGAACTGGAACACACTTTCTCTGTAAGAGGCTAGCTAGTAACTATTTTAGGCTTTTTGGGCCATATGGTTTCCTTGGCAACTCTCAACTCTGTTACTGAAGTACAAAAGCAGTCACAGACAACACGTAAACAAATGGATGTGGCTGTGTTCCAATAAAACTTTGTTTATGGACACTGATATTGAAATTTCCTGTAATTTTCATGTGTCATAAAATAATCTTCTGATTTTTTTCAACCATTTAAAAATGTCAAAACCATTCTCAGCTCACAGGGCATACACAAACAGGGGGCAGGATAGATTTGGACCAAAGGCCATAGTTTTGTTAACCTATAGACTATAGCAGGAGCTCCTTTACTTCCAGTTGCAGATACGGGCAAAAGAGCAGAGGGCAGAAAGAAAGTGAGGCAGGGGACCCTCCTAACTCCCTCCATGCCCGGTTGCCTTGTTGCTGCATGCCCTCCTGAGGTGGCCCCCTTCTACAGTGACTACCCAGGTCCCACTCACCCTTGCCGGTTCAGGCCCAGGGATGCTAATAGCTCCTGGCTGTTGCCTGCCCCAGGATACAACACCATCCTTGTTGGTTTCTTCTAAATTATCCATTTCAATGTGATATCTGTTTCCTGCCTATGTGACATCTTGACTGATTCAGCCCCCACCTTCCCCTATCCCTGTCCTTCCAGGTTTTCTCATTCTAGCTTCTGCATATCTTCACCAGCTCAGAAAATTCTTTTGAGCTTTACGTTCTGTAGTTGTATTACAAATCACAGGTTTATTGAATGACTTTTCAGTCACTCCTAGCCCCCATTTCCCCCAAGATCTTGGCACCTTTCATCAAGATAGCTTCCCTCCTTGCCTGCACATCTGCACATCTCTTACAGGGTTTCTTATCAGTTCCTCACAGTCTGGGAGGCCACACCTGGCTCAGAAGCCACGTATACCAGGGCAGGACCCCCCCCATTTTCTCCTAGGAGCAGTTGTGGTGATTACCCCTTTGTCCCTCCATATGAAGCCAGGTCTGTACTCTCTCACCTAACCCAGCATGAGATTGTGTTTCCTAGAATACAGGAGCTGACCCTCCCCCTATTCCCAAGTCTCACCTTCTGTTCTATCAAGGCCAGTTCCCTGGAACACAGCTCTTCTCAAAGGAGCTTAATTTAGTCATCAAAGGCTCTCCCAAGTCTATATAGATTGTCAGACTGAATAAAAAAGAAAAACCCAAATATATCCTGTGTGGGGACAGAGCCCCAGAGAGCAGTTTCCAGGCTCTCGGCCTCACATAGACAGGTGCTGGCTCAGGTAGTAAATGGCCATCAACTGTGATTGGATGGCCATCAGCTGTGGCTAGTTGGCCATCAGCTGTAACCAGTGAGCCATTGGCCACTAATATAACTGCTGTGGCTACGCTAGCAGAAAATGGGGGCTAGCAAGAAGATGGTGGCTGAGCTAGCAAGAGCGGATTGCAGTTAGCACGGCGGAGTGCAGTTAGCAAGTGAGGTGGGTTGGCAGAGAGAAGCGGACACAGGTTGCGGATTGTGTGGCTCCTGCTTCCTGTGTGTCTAACCCACCCACCAGCGAGAATATAGTGGTATGACTCCCCTATCTATGGCTCCGTGATTGTTCCTTTTTGGCCTTACCCTATCCTGCTTTCTTATGTGGGGAGCTGGACAGGAGACCCCGCCTGTTGCCCTGCATAACAAATGGCGCAGCGAGCAGGGTACAGTGCCAGCCAAAGCTTTCCGAAGGGCAGTGGAGCAGTTTGTGCGTGTGAACACTGTCTCAGGAAGACCAGGGGGAACAGCTACTGGAGAGCTGGACCCCCGTGGAGGGGTGGGAAGACGTGGATGTTTCCCCAACCAGCATAAGCCAGAAAAAGCGAAGGTCGTTGTGGCCCTATGGGCTGGGAAGTGCTTGCTAAGGCAGCCCAGATGCAGGACTTATAGTCCCAGGAGGAAACGCTTGCTGAGTCCTCCGTGGGAGATGAGGGTGAGGTCAAGGTCATCCCTCACCCCCAGGACAGCCCTGGAAAATAACTATGGACTATGGGGAATTGCCTTCCATCGCTAATTTAATGGACCGCTTGACTGTTTGTTTGGGAACATACCACCATGTGGTGGAACTGGCAGATATTTGCTTTTCTGTCCTAACCAGCCGCCATTGAGAATATGTAAGCACCTTGACTGTGAGTCGCTGTTGTTTCAGCACAGTACCCTGAGAGGCCCAGACAGAGTGGCAGTGCCCTGAGAGCCCTGGCTGAGTCCAGGAAGTCTGGCTGTGCCCAGAGGGAGTGGCAGTGCCCTGAGAGCCCTGGCTGAGTCCAGGAAGTCAGGACTGGCTATGCCCAGGAAGACTTGCTGTGCCTGGGGAGACTGGTGGTACCCTAAGAAGTGCAGGAAGTCTGGCTGTGCCCAGAGAGAGTGGCAGTACCCTGAGAGCCCTGGCTGAGTTCAGGAAGTCTGGCTGAGCCCAGAGAGAGTGGCAGTGCCCTGAGAGGCCCTGGCTGTGCCCAGGGAGACTGGTGGTACCCTAAGAAGCCCAGGAAGTCTGGCTGTGCCCAGAAGAACTGGTAGTGCCCTGAGAAACCATGGCTGTGTCCAGAGAGCCTGGCTGTGTCCAGGATATTGCATTTACCTCCAGGCTCCTCGCACAGGGCCCCTCACGGAAGATGCTTGTCACATAGATTGTGAGGCGAGACCCTGTAGGGGTGGAGTGTGGGGACAGAGCCCCAGAGAGCAGTTTCTAGGCTCTCGGCCTCACGTGGAAAGATGCTGGCTCAGGTAGTAAATGGCCATCAACTGTGATTGAGTGGCCATCAGCTGTGGCTAGTTGGTTGTCAGCTGTAACCAGTGAGCCATTGGCCACTAATATAACTGCTGTGGCTACGCTAGCAGAAAATGGGGGGCTAGCAAGAAGATGGTGGCTGGCAAGCTCGGATTACAGTTAGCATGGCGGAGCAGTTAGCAAGTGAGGTGGGTTGGCAGAGAGAAGTGGACAGCAGGTTGCGGATTGTGTGGCTCCCCCTTCCTGTGTGTCTAACCCAGGTGCTAGTGAGATTATAGTGGTATGACTCTCCTATCTATGGCTCCGTGAGTGTTCCATTTTGGCCTCACCCTATCCTGTGTTCTTATGTGGGCAGCGTGACAGGAAACCCCGTGTGCCACCCTGCATAACATCCTGTTTACATGAAACGCATCTAACAAGAAGGCCAGCTACGGGAGGTGCCAAGACAGACATGACAGAGTATCTCCCAGAGCTCCAAGAGCTCGTGGTGGGGACACAGACACCTAATGCCTCTGTACAACAAAGGAATAGCTTCAGGTCATTACAGGAAGAGATTATTCCCATTAAGGGAAGGAAGATGCCTTTGAGCTGCACCTTGAGCTAGGATGAGTCAATAGGTCATGTAAAACGGTGTGACAGGGCTGTGTGGTTGGCTCCCAATGCCTAAGGTACAGATGAGGAGGGACGGAGCAGCCCCTTATGTCTCGGCAAGGGTATCATGGATGAATTAGAGTGCCCAGGAGTTTGGAGCAGGAGCCCAGGGCCTCAGAGCTGCCAGACTGCAAGGCCTCCAGCAAAAGTCACTTTGAATTTGGGGGAAACTTAAGGAGTTAATTCCAAATGAGACTAAAAAGCAATAAGGGTATAAAAAATAACGAGTGGCAACATAATTAGTCATTGGGGAAATTCAAATCAAAACCACAATGAGATACCACTTCGTATCCATTGATTTGAGGGTTAAAAAGGAAAATAACAAATGTTGACAAAGATGTGGAAGAACTGTTGGAACTTTGTGTGTTGCTGGATGGTACAGCCACTGTGGAAAACAGTTTGGCTATTCATCAAAAAGTTAAACACAGGAATGATTATTCAGCCTTAAAAAAGAAGGAAATTTTGGGCTGGCCCGGTGGCTCAGGTGGTTAGAGCTCCATGCTCCTAACTCCGAAGGCTGACGGCTCGAGTCCCACATGGGCCAGTGGGCTCTCAACCACAAGGTTGCCAGTTCAATTCCTCGAGTCTTGCAAGGGATGGTGGGCTCCGCCCCCTGCAACTAAGATTGAACACAGCACCTTAAGCTGAGCTGCCACTGAGCTCCCAGATGGCTCAGTTGGTTGGAATGCGTCCTCTCAACCACAAGGTTGCCGGGTCGACTCCCGCAAGGGATGGTGGGCTGTGCCCCCTTCAACTAGAAAACGGCAACTGGAGCTGAGCTGCGCCCTCCACAACTAAGACTGAAAGGACAACAACTTGAAGCTGAACGGCACCCTCCACAACTAAGATTGAAAGGACAACAACTTGACTTGGAAAAAAGTCCTGGAAGTACACACTGTTCCCCAATAAAGTCCAGTTCCCCTTCCCCAATAAAATCTTTAAAAAAAAAAAAAAAGGGAGGAAATTTTGACACATGCTACAACGTGAGTGAGCCTTGAGGACATTATGATAAGTGAAATAAGCCAGTCACAAAAACATAGTAAGTTTCTATTTATATGAGGTATCAAAAGAAGTCAAATTCATAGAGACAAAAAGTAGAATGGTGGTTTACAGTTGCTTCAAAAACTATAAAATACTTAGGAATAAATTTAACAAAAGAAATAAATATTTGTACTCAGAATATTATAAGACACTGAAGAGAAAAATTAAAGAAGATACAAATAAATGGAAACATATAACATGCTCATGGATAGGAAGAATTAATGTAGTTAAAATGTCCATACTGCCTAAGGCAATATACAGATTGCTGTCAAACAACCAAGGATATTTTTCACAGAAAAAGAACATATAATCCTAAAATTTACATGGAACCATAGAGACCCTGAGCAACCATGGCAATCTTGAGAAATAAGAACAAAGTGGGAGGTATCACAATACCTGACATCAAATTATATTACAGGTCTATAGTAATCAAAACAGCATGATACTGGCATAAAAACAGACACATAGATCAATGGAACAGAATAGAGAGTCCAGAAATAAATCCAGGCCTATATGGCCATTTAATCTACGACAATGGAAGCAAGAATTTACATTGGGGTAAAGACAGTTTATTCAATAAATGGTGCTGGGAAACCTGGACAGACACATGCAAAAAAATGAAGCTGGACCACCTCCTTACACCATATACAAGAATAAATTCAAAATGGATTAAAGATTTAAATGTAAGATTTGAAACCATAAAACTCCTAGAAGAAAATATAGGAAGAAAGTTTACAGATATTACCCGGAGGAAGATTTTTACTGATATACCCCCTCGGGCAAGGGAAGTAAGAGAAAAAATAAACGTGTGGGATTACATCAAACTAAAAAGTTTTTTCACAGCAGAGGTAACCACCAATAAAACAAAAAGGGTTCCTACTGAATGGGAGAAGATATTTGTCAATGATATATCCGATTAAGGGGTTAATATCCAAAATTTATAAAAAAAAAACTCATTCAACTCAACACCAAAAAAAATGAACCAAACAACCCAATTAAAAAATGGGCAGAGGATATGAAGAGACATTTTTCTAAAGAGGACATACAGATGGCAAACAGACATATGAAAAAATGCTCAACCTCACTAATCATTAGAGAAATGCAAAGAAAAAACAAAATAAGATACCACCTCACTCCTATCAGAATAGCTATCATCAATAAATCAACAACTAACAAATGCTGGCGAGGATGTGGAGAAAAGGGAACCCTTGTGCACTGTTGGTGGGATTGCAGATTGGTGCAGCCACTATGGAAAACAGTATGGAGTTATCTCAAAAAACTGGAAATGGAACTACCTTATGACCCAGCAATTCCACTCTTAGGTATCTATCCAGAGAAATCCAAAACACTAATTCAAAAAAATGTATGCACCCCTGTGCTTATTATAGTGCTCTTCACAATAGCCAAGACATGGAAACAACCTATATGCCCATTGGTAGATGACTGGATTAAAAAACTGTGGTACATTTATACAAAGGAATATTATTCGGCCATAAAGAAGAATGAAATCTTACCATTTGCAACGATATGGATGGACCTAGAGAACATTATGCTAAGTGAATTAAGTCAGACGGAGAAAGACATATACCATACAATCTCACTTACATGCGGAATCTAAAGAATAGAATAAATGAGCAAACTAGTCAGAAACAGTCTCAGAGATATAAAGAAAAAACTGAGCATTGCTAGATGGGAGAGGTGTGGGGATGGGGGAGAGGTTGAGGGGATTAGAAGGCACAATCAGTAACCACAAAATTGCCATGGGGATACGAATTGCCATTGGGGAGTATAATCAGTAATGTTGTAAAGATTTTGTAGGGTATCTGATGGACACTTGTCTTATGGGGAGACCACTTCATGGATAATGTAGGTGCCTGACCTCTGCAGCGTACACCTGAAGCTGAAGCTGAATAGTGCTGGGTGTTGACTGTGGCTTCATATATATATATATATATACACACACACACACACACATATATACACTATATATACATACACACATATATATACATACACACATATATATACATATATACATATATATGTGCATATGCATATATATATATACACATATATATGTGTATATATATATATATATATATATATATATATATGCATATGGTCTCGGGATGTGGAGCGCAGCACAGGGAATAGAGTTAGTGGAACTGTGGCGGCTACGTGCAATGTCGTAGGGGTGGTAGATTGGCGGAGGGGGTTGTGAGGGGTGTAAATGTCCAACTGTTACATTGTTTTGTACACCTGAAACAAACAAACAAAAAAAGTAGAATGGTGGTTGCCAGGGGCTGGGAGGAGGGGGAAGGAGGGAATTGTTGTTTAATGGGTATAGAGTTTCAGTTTTGCAAGATTAAACATTTATAAAGATTAGTTGAACAACAATGTGAATATATTTAATACTAGTAAGCCATACACTTAGAAATGGTTAACATGGTAAATTTGATTATGTGATTTTTTTTACCACAGTAGTTTTAAAAAGTTAAACATGGAATTACCATATGATCTAGCAGTCTCACTTCTGCTTATATACCCTCCAAAAAGCAAGGTTACATAACCCCGAAAAATTGAAAGCCGGGACTCCAACAGATATCTGCCTACCAATGGTCATAGCAGCACTATTCACAACAGGCATAAAGTAGAAACAACCCAAGTGTCCATCAGCAGATGAATGGACAAACAAAATGTGGTATATAAACATATTGGAATATTCAGCCATAAAAAAAGGAATGCAATTTTGATATATGCTACAACATGGTAGATCTTGAAAACATTATGCTTAGTAAAGTAAACCAGACACAGAAGGACAAATATTGTGTGATTCCACTTATATGAGGTACCTAGAATAGGTACATTCATAGAGACAAGCAGAATAGAGGTTACGAGGGACTAGAGGATGAGGGCAAGGAGACTTTTAAATGGGTACAGTTTAATGATAATGAAAAAGTTTTAGGTATAGATAATGGTGGTGGGAATACAGCATTGTGAATGCATTTACTGCCGCTGAATTGTACACTTACAAATGATTAAAATGATGATATTATGTGCATTTTACTGCAATTTTTTAAAAAGTTAAATAAAAAGAACAATGAGGGGCACCTTATCGGATCAGATCTAAAAAAGCTGAAACAATCAAAACAGTGTGATACTGGGATGGGGTGGGAAACAATTTCAATGGATCAGCACACTGGTCCAGAAACAAGAGTCCTGTGTACACAGGGCTTTAGCAAGGCTCCCTAGTAGCAGAGCCTGACTCTGGGATTCCGGTGCAGTGATTTGCTGCGGAGAGCTCTCTGAACTCTTGGGCAGTGAGAAAAGCAGGATAGGATGGGGAAGGAAACCGGGCAAAGCTGTGTGTTCAGGAGAAGCCTAGCTTCAGCCTGATCCCTCAGGGCCTCTGGAGCATGACTGGCACCAGAGAGGTTGTTCCCAGCTTCAGTGGCCTGGTCCACCCTGCAAACAGCAGTCAGTGGCATGCCTGGGATGGGCTGTGACCTTCCAGGCCTCTCTGCTCAAGGCAGCTCCCGTCAGCTGAGGTTAACTCTCCTGAGAACAATGCAAGAGTGAGCTGTTAGCAGTTATGGGCCCCATTAGCAAGGAGGTAGGTTTACCAGCCTGGAAAGGGGAGTCTGGATACCGGGGCACCAAGGGCCTCTCTATAATACGCTTAGGTAATAAATAAAATGTAGCATTTCAAGTCAGAGTGGAAAGGGCGGAAATTTCAATAAGTGCTGTCAAGACCATTTAAAAAGAAGAGTTTGACCTACACCTCATTCTACGAATGAAAAGAGGTTCCAAAATGGACCCCAGATTTACCCATCTTAAAAAACAACAAACTGGATTAGTTCTCTGTTTTTCTGTCTAACAAATTAACCCCCAATTTAGCAGCTTTGAACAAATATTTATTACCTCAGATTCTGTGAATCAGGAATCCGAGAGTGGCTTACCTTGATGGTCTGGCTCAGGGTTATGACGTTGCAGTCATCTGACGGCGAGTGGAAAACAAAGATATCCTGGCACTTGGGGTGTCCTAGGCGTCCAACTTCACTCCTCCTTCTGTGGAATACAACTCCTGTCGATTGCCCTGAGTAGGGAAGCTTTATCCTGTAACTGAAAGTTTTGCCAATCCAAGAAACAGCTTGCGGGTAGGGAAGGTTCAGGGAGGGAAAACTGCATCCTCTTCTGAGATCAGGAGTCCCCAGGGCCCCAGGAGAGTCAGCATGGCCTCCTAAAAGTGTAGCCGAACCCCCTCAACTTACTCATGAGGAAAATGAGTCTCAGAGAAGGGTGTAGCATGTCCAAGGCCATACAATGAGAAAGTGTCACAGCCAGGGCTAGGATAGGGGTCTTCCCCTACCCCCGCTGTTCACTGAGACCCAAGTCAAAGGCTGCCTGTTCCCATGCATTGGCAGGTGTGGCACCTCTGAGCTCCTGCCACGTGCCAGCACTATGAGGATAAAACAGAGCAGAACTGGGGCTTGCTCAGGGGTGGAGTGGGGGAAGGGGATAACTGACTGAGAGGTGATAGTGCAAACTATACAGGCACTACACTTGCACGCACTTTACCTGTGTGGATTCATCTATTCCTCACAACCCATCTGGGCACGTACTATTATTATTCTCTGTTTTCTAGATAAACAAACAGAGTCCAGGGAAGTTAAGTAATTTGTCTTTAGTCTCACAACAGATAATGGGCAAAGTTGGGGTGTGAATCTAGGCTGCATAAAGCAGATATTTGTGGGCGCACGCATATGACCGGCAAAGGAAGAGGCGGTGGTGTCTAAACTGAGTCTTGGAAATTTTGATAGACTGGGGAGAGAGAAAAGTCAGCAGGACAGAGAGAAGAACCACATGAGCCTCAGGCAGATATAGCAACATGGAGCCAACTCTCTGTGCCCAAGGATCCCAGAGCGCTTCTCTGCCGTTCCACCCCCATTTTGACCTGAGCTGTGGAATGCAGGAGGGCCTTGATGGGAAGGTGACCCTTTGGTTGCCTTCAACTCCTGCAGTAAGTGCCCCACCAGCATTGGGTGGAGCGGAAGGGGCCTTGGCGAGCAGCCGCAGTACAACCAGTTTGCCACTGGGTGGCAGTGCGGCTCCTCAGAAAGGGAACAGCACCCAGAGAGACCGGCCACTCGAGCACCACTCGAGAGCACCTCCTGGGCAGAGTTTTGGGGTTTCAAAGAGGTACAAGAAATAGTTCTTGCCTTCCAGGAGCCCACGGTGGTGAGTCAGATAGACACATGGGTAACTAATTACTCCAATAATAGACATAATTGTTTCAACAACTGGTTCCAACTGAGGGGCCCCTGAGGAGGAGGAAGCATTTGAGCCCTGATGTAAAATTCGTGGGCAAGGTATTCAAGGACAGGAGGGCTGTGATGACAGGGCACTGCGCACCGACGTGGGGTTTGCAGAGTCCCTACAAGGGCAGCGGTGGGGACTTGGGAGCTGGGAGCTGGAGGCAGCAGAGGAGTGGGCCTCGGTGAACAGCTTGGCCACCCGGGGGCGCTCTTTGTCGCTTTAAAGCACTTAGCTCAGGGGAAGAGGAGAGGCCCCTGGAGTTAAGACCACGGAAAAATGCTGGACACCCGGGCAGGCGAGTAAAACGACTAGCCGCTTGTCTTCTTGAGGTGCCTCCCTGGGGCTCGGCCTCCAAGCCCTGCTCTGGGCCCACCTTGCTGCGGAACCTGGGTCCAGACACGGCAGCTCATGGAGCTTAGTAGCTGCATCTGCAAAAGGGGTCTTTCGTGTGTACAAATATGTTGAAAAACGAAAAAAGTTAGTCAGAAGTCACAGGGTGGCAAAAATAAGTCCAACAACAAGAACAGCCCTATGTTCCCTGCTGACCTGAGTCAGGCCCTGGTCTTTTTCCCGCGGAGCAGCAGGAGAGGACTCCCCCGACAGGGCCCAGTGGAAAGCAAGAATATGCCTTGTCCTTCGAGAACAATTCATCTCCACGGCAAACGGCTTAATATCTGGTAGATATACATGTTCATTAAATGTTTAAAGATAGAACAAAGACTGTTTTCAAATTTTCTATTCAGAAATTAAAACCATCATGGTGTTGAAACCCACATCGCAACGGTTGAACTGAAATCGACTTCCTAAAACAAAACACCAGGGGCGATGGACTGGCTGCTGTTTGCGACTAAAGGCTTCAAGTCTGAAGGGGCTTGTGTTTTTGTCCCCAACCTTCCCACAGGAACCAGAGAGGCAAGGAGGCTGGGGGCTGGGCCAAGGCGGGTGTGTCATTTCAAGCAGATCCTCCGCAGGAGGGATGCTGGTGAGAGGCGATAAAGGCGCTTGGAGGCCCCCAGGGTTTGCCAAGGAGGGAGATCCTCCTCATACTCCCCTCCACCAGTGTCCAGCCCCAGAACCAGACTTGCCCACCCAAACTGGAGGTCCCAAGTCACCTTTTAGAGAGATGGTTCCCCCCCACCTAACGGCGACTCCAAAAGAGGCACGAAGGACTTTGCTCCGAGTTACATGTGTATACCACACACGGCCTTTTCATTTAAATAGTGTATTACAGATCAATTAAATTGTGGTTTTCCAAAGATGCTTTTATTTACACATTTCACTACACAACAACAGAAAATGTATGTTATTATTTGAATGATGATGAGGGGAAAAGACGACGCCTGAAGGGAGTTGACGGTCCTGCTCTCCCCCTTGCCTTTGACCCGGTTTGCTCCTAAACAATTACTTTTGAAAAGTATAAATTAAAGAGTCATGCAGCAATAAATCAAGAAACGCACTTGGCCCAGGCTTTGGGGTACCACACACTGTATTCAGATTTTATGTAATTTTGTTCCCAAATTGAAAAGATGCTGTCGGCTCAGACAGGATTAGGTGCAGAAGTGCTTCCGCTTTATCCACAGAAAGCTGGCCTTGGAGGAGGGGCAACATGAATTCCTAGAAGACAAAATGTGAAACAACCCCCTCCCCCCACATACAGATTTATTATCTGCAACTGTGTGTCTCAAGAGAGGTTTTGGGGGGACCTGGGAATTTATCTGTCCCTCATCTGTCCTGCAGAATACTTCTAATCTTGTTGCAGTTATCCTAGCACCACTGAGTTCTCTTTATACATTTAAGATATGTAAACTTAAGCAAGCCACCGTAGTGTTGGTCTTTCCATCAATCAGTTTATTGTTGACTTTGTCAATATCTTGATCATGTATTATCTTTAATACATAAAGAGCTCATATAAATCAAATTTTAAAAATGAGTATACCAATTGAAAAATGGCCAAATGACATGAAAAATACAATTCATAAAAGGTTAAGAAATGCCCAGGATCAGTGAGGTGTAACTGGCTCTCACTTTCTATGACTGCGCCTATAGATTTCTTACAATTTTTTCAATTGAGAATAGTTTCAAAATTTTGAATGTGTATACTCTTTGATCAAGCAATTCCACTTCTTGAAATTTATCCCATGGAAACATCTGCCCAACTAAGCAGAGACAGATATACAAAGATTTTCCTTGTACGGTTATTTATTATATAGTCCATCTAGAGTAAATTAGTTACACTGTGGTGTAACCACACAATGGAACACCATATAGCTATTTTTAAAAAATAAGGAAGATCCATAACTCTTGATGTGTGCCAATATGTCCTCAATATATTTTCAAGTAGAAAAAGCTGTTTATAAACGAGAATGTTTCCTATGCATTCTTCTATATAAAAATATAAATCTACATATATATATCAGAAATCTGGAAAGTTATGCAGTACATTTAACTTTTACAAATGGCTAGCTTTGGATGGATTTTAAATTTCCTATTTTCTATATTTCTGGATTAAAAAAAGCTTTGATAATATTTTTTAGTATTATGATCAGTAAAAATAATAGGATTCCAATGTGAGGAGAAAACAAGCATTCCGACACTTTAACCCCTGTGTCTTTGAATGTTTTATGAGTTGCTTGCTCCTCTACAGGTCAGGGAGGAGGCCAGTTGTTTCCCTTCAGTCTTATGGATGAGCACCTTGAACCCCCAAGAGTACAGGGAGCCTGGCCAGGATCACTCATCAGAGTGCATACTCACACGTCTTCGATTGGATGTTTCACAAGGAACTTTGTTTTGTTTTGTCTTCTTCTGGGAACCATCCCCTCAGCCCTGAGGATCTTGAGGATAACAGCCAAGTTGGTATCCAGTATTTTCTGCAGCAGGTACTGTCAATACCCTGCCTGCAGACTCGTACCTTTATCGTTTTGTTACCGGGAATGACGTTTTCCTCGATTCTTGTCTTCTTGAAGGAAATAATTCAGTCAAGAGACAGTTTGTGCAGCAAAAGAGAGCAAGAAGTTTATTAGTAAAAGCAAGTACACTCAGACATGGAGGGGGCTGACCCAAGAGAGGGAAGCCTCCTCTCCTTACATTGTGTGTGGGTTTTTATCTCTGTGGGTAGAATTGTCTCCCCCTCTCCCTCTCTGTTATCTTCCCCTCTCTCTCTGCTGACGTGTCCTATCCTCCCTTCTTGTTCTTAAGGTTGTTTCTCAGGATGTGAGTGTGAATCTGTCAATTTCCCATGATTTATTTGAGAAGCCCATTAAAAAGGGAGTAAAACTATAATGTATGGTCCTGGAAAGCAGGACGTACATTCTGATAAGCGGGATGTTTCCCCTCTCTCTCTGGCATCTTTCCTTCTTCTAATGACATATCTTTTTTATTTAGGGATGTGTGCGAGCCCACTGTCTTCTCATAATTCTTTAGGAAAGCCTGCTAAGGGGCTGAACGTAGGGGGTCTAAACCGTAATGTCATCTTGTTCTCAGTATCCTGCTGAGCAAGGTGTTTATGTCCATCCGTTGTCTTCAATACCAGCAGAGCAGTGTATCTGTGACCCAAGTAGGAGCTGCTGCAAGGGGCCTCCTAACTGGGGCTGGTTCCCTCTTTCTCCTGCTCATTTCTACCTTTCAACCTACCCTGTCAGTTTCATCACATGCTGGTCTGACTTCCGAATGCCAGTACTTGCATATAATTACCTGGAGGCATTCTCTGGCTGCTGGAGCCCACTGTACCTTCCAAACAGTCCAGAAGTGACAGAGAATTAACCCTTCCAGGTAGCAGCCCTCTGCTTACTCACTGGCAGCAGTGGGCGTATGAATACCCCAGCCCCTTCCCTCTTCGGGTGGGGTAATACTGAGCCAGACCTCTTCTTTCTGCACTGGTTTCCAGAATTCCATAGCGGACTGACTTCCAGTTGCCCACAGGGATAACTTGCTTCATAGCACACTCTGTGTTAACTTCCTTCTCTATCTTACTTTCCCATGCCCTTACTGGGGATTCCGGGGATCCCTTCCCAAATAAATTATTTTCACTTAAATCCTATCTCAGAATCTGTTTCTGGGCTGACTCAAACTAAGAAACTGTTTTGTTAGCAAGTATAGGAAATGGGCATTGACCAGGATGGAGGAGCCAAGAGGTCTGAGGGTAATAATCACACCCCATATGGCTCCTTGATGCCAGGTTAGGACTCTGGAACGACCTAGAAAGAGGACAACACCAACTGCCCTCACAGTTCCAGTGCTCTAGGACAAGGGTGGGCAAACTTCTTCTGTAAAGGGCCAGATAGTAAATATTTCAGGCTTGTGGGCCAGGTGGTCTCTGTTGCAATTGCCCGGCTCTGCCACTGTGGCATGAAAGCAGTCATAGAAAATACAACAAAGAATGGGTAGCTGTGTTCCAAAACTTTATTTGCAAAATGGCAGCAGGCCAGATTTGGCCCACAAGCGGTAGTTTACTGACCTCTGATCCAGGACCACAGAGAGAGGCTGGGCAATTAGCTGGGGTACTGGGTAGGAGGTGAGGTGGTGGCTGCCTCAGGCTCTATGAGCTCAGAGCAGGACTCTTCCTGTGCAGCCACGCCAGGAAGTGCATCTCTGTCGACAGTGCAGCACTCAGTGTTGGATCGTTCAAGCTCAAGACAAGCGTTCCACTTCACTTTTCTGCTAATAGGCTACTTTTCCTGATGGGGAGAATACTGCCCTCATAAGGAAAAAAAAATAAGCCCACCAGAAGAAAAAGCAACTTAATATTTTAAAAGACATATTAAATGGTGAATTCAACTGATATTTCGAATAAGACGAAGAATGCAAAACCTGATTACAAATATTTATGGGGCAATAAATGGAGTCTTCTGCTAGAAACCAAAGGCATTATGCTGGTAGATAACTTGTAAGAAGGCCTTTGTTGATGACACTGGAAAGTACAGAACCAAGTTCACCAAAAGGGAGATGATCCAAAGATGGGTGAAGGCATTAGGAAAACAAGTATTCTAAATGATACACATCTCCTGATCTGATGAATTACATTCTGAAAAGTTGCAAATAAGCCAGCAAAACTATAGTTGATTACCCTTTCCAATTTCCAAAAAGAATTCTCCATAATGAGCTTCCTGCAGACCCTGGGCCATGTTCTAGACTCATTTTTTGGAGAGGCTGGTTTGTGAGCTCATCTAAAAACACTGTGACCCCCAGAATGAAGAACAGCTAATATAAGACTAACCTTATTTTCTTTTTTGATGTGTTACTAGGCTGGTGGGTCAGAAAATTCAGGAGCCAGATGGTGTAATAGAAGCATAGAAGTATGTTGAAATATTAATTTTTGTGCTTTTCCCTGTTTACTTCTGAGTAACTTCTTCTGAACTTCCCCAGCCCAGTCAGCCAGGACCTTCCCCCAATCCTGCCTCAGGAGAGGGCAATTACTTCACATGGGCACAGATATCAAAGAACTCTTTGAGTTTTAAAATTGGAATTCATGACAAAGACAACACTTTGATAGAAAATGTTCCGGAATTCCCAAAGATTTCCCTTGTCTTGGATGATAAAAAATAAAACACCAAAGAACTCAGGGCCTATAATTTATGCAATAAATAACTGTTTGGGGGAAGTGTAGATAAAACGCTAAATTAGCCCCCACTTCACACATATGAGATAAAAGCTCCACTGCCTAGGGGATGGGCTGGACAAACTGACCTAGGAAAGAAGTTAGAAGGGTTTTCAAGTCAAGCTTTCATGGACATGACTGTCATGACAAAAACGGTTCGAATCAGTATGAACACATGGCCCAGAATGCCTTCCTAAGTTTGGAGTGGGGAAATCCTTTCCAACTTCAAAGTTCTCCAAACTTCAAAAGTCATATAATAAAAAGTCCTTCAGTTGATTACATAATATTCAGATATTTCTGTGTGGCAAAAAACAAAAACAAAACAAACAAACAAAATTCTAGAAACGAATTGTCAAAACAAATGACGGACTTCCATTTCAGGTCATTATGGAATGAAAAGGACCGGATTTAGCATCCCACAAAAAAAAAAAAAAAAAAAAAAAAAGAACTGGACAAAATATATGAAACAATTGCTTTCAGACATTGCATTCCAGGCAACACACAGCTATTTGAGAGAAAGGAAGCGAAGGAGTTGAGCCCTATTATCACCACAGCTTTCTGCCTGGAGGCATATTTCCAACCATGGAGTAAGGAAGGGGGAACCAAACAGAGCCCAACACTCTTGCTTCACTGAAGAGTTCAGGGTATCTGAGGTGGCTAGAAATTGCAGGCCAGAGTTCAGAGAGAAGTGAATTATACAGAACAGGAATTCCAGAAATCTCCATAGGTATCCCCATAAGTTTTTGCTGAATACTAGGATATGAATACATAGGATAAAAACTCCACAAGGTTGGGTAGAAAGCAACCAGGAAGCTATGAGCTGAATGGTTCCCAGAACTCACAAAGGACTGAAACCCAGCTGAGGTCTGACCAGCCAGAATAGAGATCTGTAATTGATTATTTGAGGCATTCAGCAGAGGCCCTCGGTGGGCCATGCCTTAGTAAAAGGGCAAAACTATCCCTAGAATATAGGCCTCTCTACACCCACTTTAATAATACTTTTTTTCACCCACTTTAATAACACTTTGTTTAAAGCCTCAAAAGGATCAAACTGAACTGCAGGTAGCTTCATTGAATCTGAGAACAAAGCCCAACATCTTGTAAAAGAAGACAACAAAATTCAGGGACTCAACAACTTAAATCAATTTCCAGCTTCCATTCAAATTTACTGGGCATTGAACAAACCAGAAAATGTGATCTATAGCTAGCAGAAAAATCAGTCAACGAAATGGAGCTTTGACTTTCTTTTAATATTGCCAAGCATATAAACCTATCTATGACTCTTGGTGGAAGTAATAGACCATAATTTTCCACTATGGAAACTGTCCTGGTGTAGAATTAACCCCTGGTCATTCGCAGAATGTAAAACCATTCACGAGACTCTACAAGAGTAAGAAAAGATTTATTGAAAGTCAAAGGAGAGAGCATTCTGGCAAAGGGAGTTTTGCCAGGGTAGAGCCCAATAGGGACAGCTGCACCAATGAGGAGTGCTGGGGTTTTATACTTTTCCACGCAGGATGTAGGGTGCTTGTCAGCTGGCAGGGGGTTGCCATTATAATTGTCTTCTCCTGGGAACTGTTCTGTTCCCATCTATGATGGATGTCAGCTTGCAGGGGGTTGCTGTTGTGATTGGGAACTGTTTAGTTCCCACCTATGATGAATGTAAGGTGCTTGTCAGCTTGCAGGTGAAGTGCTGGCCAGGGGATTCAGAGCCAAGTGGTTAATGTTTAACTCGTTCCTGTTAGCCCACAAGCTCGCTCCTGTTAACTTTTTGCCTGTCCCATCCTGCCAGCTCACGAGCCTGCTCCTGTTATTCTTTACTTGTCTCATCAGAAACCATAAGGACTAGATACTCACTTATCCAGCTTCCTTTGCAAATAGGGCATGGGCACATATGACACAGGCTCAAGTCAATTAGTTGCATCCTCCTCAGAACCTGAAGTGGGAGCTTGTGATCTGAAGAATCATTTCTAGGGTCATCAAGGGCACCCTCCAGGTCCTGGGGGCAGGAAAGATATCCTGGAACTAATGTTAGTGGAGAGTCCACAGCTGACAGTGGGTCCAGTGGTGATGTGTCAGGTTCCATGTTAATAGACCAAGTAGATACAGCAGTGGCCTCATTTTACATCACTGGTTTCATTTTACAGTATAATTTTTGTTGTGACTCTGGCAGCATAGCTTCCCTCGGACTTTCCTATTTTCCAGGCCTCAGTCTCCAAGTCTCCCCATATTTATTCTATAATGCCATTTTTTTTCCTTTGGAGAAATATATATTCAAGTCTTTTGCTCATTTTTAAGTTGGATTTTTTTTATTGTTACATTATAAGAGTTCTTTATATATTCTGGATGTAATCAGTCCTTTATCAGACATGTACTTTGCAATTATCTTCTCCCATTCTATGGTTGTCTTTCCACATTATTGATGGTGTTCTTTGAATCACAAAAGTTTTTAATTTTGATGATGTTCAATTTGCACTCTTCCCGATGTTTTCTTGTGCTTTTGGTGTCAAATCTAGCGAAGATCATGAAGATTTCATTCTGTTTTCTTCTAAGTGTTTTATAGTTTTAGCTCTTACAGTTAAGTTTGCCATCTATTTTTCCATATAGTGTGAGGTAGAGATTCAACTTTCTTTTTCTGCCTGTTGATACCCAGTTGTCCAGCACCTTTCATTGCAAACAGTATTCTTTTCCACTGAATTATCCTTGCATCTTGTTGAAATCAATTGACCATATATGTAAGGTGCTGGATTCTTGGATTGGTTTACTAGATTCTTGGATTCTAAATTCTGCTTTCAGATTTATTAGTTGTGAGCAATGAAAACCAACTCTGACAGATTTAAGGAAAATGGAATAAGGGACAAGCCCAATGAAATGAACAAAAACATCACGAAAGAAAATATATGAATGGTTAATGCATACAGGAAAAGATGATCACCATTTGCTATCGTCAGGGAAATGCAAATGAAAACCATGATCAGACACCACCACATACCCACTAGATCAACTAAAATTAAAAAGACTGACAATTGTTTATGATTATAGAGATAAACCGGAACTCTAATGTATTTCTGGTATGAGTGTTAAATGCTAAAACTGATTAGGAAAACAGTTTGGCAGTTTAAAAAACAAAAAGTTAAACGTAGACTTGCCATAAGATTCAGCAGTTGCACTCCCAAGAGAAAGAAAATATATATCTACACAAAGACTTGTATGTGAATATTCATAATAACTTTAATCATAATAGCCAATATCTAGAAACAATATAAATGTCCACCAACAGGTAAATGGATAAACAAATGATTGTGGGCCAGCCCGGTGGCTTAGGCGGTTAGAGCTCCGTGCTCCTAACTCCGAAGGCTGCCGGTTCGATTCCCACATGGGCCAGTGGGCTCTCAACCACAGGGTTGCTGGTTCAACTCCTCGAGTCCCGCAAGGGATGGTGGGCTCCATCCCCTGCAAGTAAGATTGAACACAGCACCTTGAGCTGAGCTGCCTCCCGGATGGCTCAGTTGGTTGGAGCACGTCCTCTCAACCACAACGTTGCCAGTTCGATTCCTTGAGTCCCGCAAGGAATGGTGGGCTGCACCCCCTGCAACTAAGATTGAACATGGCACCTTGAGCTGAGCTGCCGCTGAGCTCCTAGATGGCTCAGTTGGTTGGAGTGCGTCCTCTCAACCACAAGGTTGCTGGTTCGACTCCTGCAAGAGATGGTGGGCTGCGCCCCCTGCAACTAGCAACAGCAACTGGACCTGGAGCTGAGCTGTGCCCTCCACAACTAAGACTGAAAGGACAACTTGAAGCTGAGCGACACCCTCCACAACTAAGATTGAAAGGACAACAACTTGACTTGGAATAAAGTCCTGGAAGTATGCACTGTTCCCCAATAAAAAAGTCCTGTTCCCCTTCTGCAATAAAAAAATCTTAAAACTTTCCAGCATCCCCATGATGCAGGTGTTTAAAAAAAAAAAAAAAGCCCCACAAATGATTGTGTATCCATACAGTGGTATACTACAGGCATCTGGATTGCGCCAGGGGTTCTCTAGCTGGAAATCAAGCAAATAAGGGAACCCGTAACTAGCAGGGATCTCCAGGCCTGTACTTCTGGTGGAAAAGAGAGCAGAGGATACAGAAGTCCCATCAATCTTAAAGGGGGGAGGAGAAGCACGCGGGGGTGGGACTCAGACATGAAAACATAAGAGGCCTTCCTGGAAAGAGGCTGCTGGACCTGGGTCCTGGCTTAGGCTGGTATCTCAAGCTTCCTGGGAAGTGCTGAAAGGTACACACACAGGTGATGGTTTCAGCCAGGTAGCGATTGGAAGTTGAATCTTGAGAGTGGGACTAGGATAGAGATTCTGTGGAAGTGAACTCGCATAGTTAACATTTGAAACTGAATGATTTTCCTTAATAACAACCATGAATTAATATTCTATACTCTTTGAAATTTAAAAGACAGAAAAAGGGCTTCAGGGGTGAAGGTTTTGTGTGACTGCTCCTCTGATATATCCAAAAGGCTTCTACTAGATCTGAATCATTTGTTCATTTAACACGTATTCAGAGAAGCTAAACAAGTGAATTCAACATGTGCATCTAATTGTAATCTTCCAGAAACCACAATAAAACTAATATAAAATGATTTATAACTATTTTTTTCATTTGAATCTATATATCGTTTTTCTTGTGAAATACACATAATATAAGTTTTATCCTTTTAATTATTTTTAAGTATATAGTTCAGCGGCATTAGGTACATTTATGATGTTGTTCAGCCATCATTATTATTCATTTCCAGAACTATTTCATCATTCCAAACAGAAACCCAACACCCATTACACAGTAACTCCACAATCTTCCCTCTTCCTCCATCCCTGGTACCTCTGTTCTATTTTCTATCTCTATGAATTTGCCTATTCCATGTACCTCATAGTGGAATCATACAATACCTGTGCTTTTGTGTCTGGTTTATTTCACTTAGCATCATGTTTTCAAAGTTCATCCATGTTGTAGTATGTATAAGGATCTCCTTTTTAAGGCTGAATAATATTCCATTGTATAGATGTACCACATTTTGTTCATCCATTCATCTGTTGATGGACAGCTGGGTTGTTTCCACCTTTTGGCTCTTGTGAATAATGCAGCTATGAGCATTGGTATACAGATATCTGAGTGTCTGTTTTCAGTTCTTTGGGATATATGCCCAGGAGTGGCATTGCTGGATCAAATGGTAATTCTATATTTAACTTTTTGAAAACTACCACTGTTTTTCACAGAGACTACATCTTCTGATATTTCTACCAGTAATATATGAACTTTTCCAAGTTTCCACATCCTCATCAACACTTCTCTTCCTTTTTTCTCTTTCTTAATGGTAGTGTGGGGGTAGAACAAACTTTCCTCCACCCTCAAGGTTCTTTCCAGCTGGTCTAATCATCAAATAGACATGAGACAGATTGGCAAGAGAAAAGAACCAAATTCCATTATGTACATATGTGTGGGAACCCTGCATACATGAGAAAGTCAGAGACCCATATGCAGGAGAGGGTCAGAGATGGAAATGATGATTGATATATATAAGACATCCTAAGCCAGGGATGAGGTAATGCACCTTGGGGGTATTTCGAAGGGTATTGTAGGATGATAAGAGCAGATGTTTAGTAAATAAAAGTTTGCCTTGACATATAGGTGGGTCAAAAAGAGATTATCACTATTAGGCAAGGCACTAATTTAAGTTCTTCTAGGTAATTAAAGGGAGAGGCAGAAGTCTCTCTTGAGCCTGAAGCTAAAATTACCTTTAGCTCAGAATAATCCACATACAACTGAGGCATATTTGGGGCAGCTCGTTCTAAGCCCCCACAGTTGCTATCCTAGAGTATGAAGTGATATCTCATTGTAGTCTGATTACTTTGTGATGTATAATTTCACAAAGCAAGGACTATACACCCAAGTTTATCTGACTCTGAGCTTTCCATTCCATATCCTGGCTCTTTTGAGGCCTAAGGACGTTTTTTTTAGCAAAGCAAAAATTTTGTCCAACATTGTAGGACTTAGCTTAGATATGCAGTCTTTTGTGTTGATGCCATGTATCTCATTTTTAGACCCATGTCCCAGAATCTCACTTGAGGAACTTTGGGAAAATAAACCTCAAGGAAGATCAATTTTGATACATAAAAATGGATGTCCATGACATTTTCTTATAAAAGCAAAAAATAAAATAAAATCTAGAATAACATAAGTGTACAACAATAGGGGAATGCCAGATAAATTATAGCATATCCTCTCAATGGATATTATGCAATGATTAAAAATGATAATTATGTAATCTTTGTTGAACCATTGAACAACCAAAAAACACGTAAGGAAAGAAAGTAATCTACAGTTACACAATAATATGAAGTTCTATGAGCAAAGACCAGGAAACACACTCCCCCAAAAAGTTTTTGTGTTAAGGTGTGGGATTACAGGTGATTTTCTTTTTAAAAACCAGCATGCATGTCCTTTTATTGTATTTCCAATAAGAAAAAGAAAGGACAAAAGTGAACTTGACATTTCATTGAAGTTGGCTGATAAATGACAACCAAATATCAGTTCTCATTTTTTAAATTCATACACAATTGACATATAACATTGGGTTAACTTTATGCTACCACATTGATTTGATACATTTATATTGCAGTATGATTGCCATTGTAGCATTAGCTAACACCTCTGTCTTGTCACATAATTATCATTTCTTCTAGCAGTGGAAACAATTAAGATGTAGTCTCTTAGCAAGTTTAATGTTTATAATATAGTTATCTATAATCACTATACTGAGTATTCGATCTCCAGAACTAATTTTCCTCGAGTTACAAGTGTGTACTCTTAAACAACATCTCTCCCATTCCCCCACCTCCCAGGCCCTGGTAACTACCATTCCACTTTCCGTTATGGACATTAAAATTATTTCCATATCTTGGCTATCGTAAATAATGCTGCAATGAGCATGGTAATGCAGATATCTCTTCCATATCAGTTTTCATTTTTTTAATATACTTTTTTTTTTTTAATTTGGGAAGGGGAACAGGACTTTATTGGGGAACAGTGTGTACTTCCAGGACTTTTTTCCAAGTCAAGTTGTTGTCCTTTCAATCTTAGTTGTGGAGGGCGCAGCTCAGCTCCAGGTCCAGTTGCCATTGCTAGTTGCACCATCCCTTGG
The DNA here is from genome assembly GCF_057876585.1 of Rhinolophus sinicus. Classification (NCBI taxonomy): domain Eukaryota; kingdom Metazoa; phylum Chordata; class Mammalia; order Chiroptera; family Rhinolophidae; genus Rhinolophus; species Rhinolophus sinicus. Next base: position 61,542,973 of record NC_142515.1, on the reverse strand, counting down.
ATGAGTCGAACCGGCAACCTTGTGGTTGAGAGGATGCACTCCAAGTAACTGAGTCATTTGGGAACTCAACGGCAGCTCAGCTCAAGGTACCGTGTTCAATCTGAGTTGCAGGGGACGGAGCCCACCATTCCTTGCGGGACTCGAGGAATTGAACTGGCAACCTTGTGGTTGAGAGCCCACTGGCCCATGTGGGAATCGAACTGGCAGCCTTGGAGTTAGGAGCATGGAGCTCTAACAGCCTGAGCCACCTGGTCGGCCCTCAGTTTTCATTTTTGGCAAGCCACACATTTCACTATGATTTTGAAATTTATTCTGATTCCTCTGCTAGTGCTTTTTTCCTGGTTCCCTCTTCAGATGGGTTCCAGGAAATGTGTGATTTAAAATGTGGTGTCCAAATTCGAGGAGGCCTGGACAAATTTAAAACCATTGCTAAGGTTTATAACACTTGATTTGATAGGAATATCCCAAACCCTCACATTTTTCCATGTATTAAACTACCACTAGGTGCTGCTATAGGCTGTGATATGCCTCCCAATCGGGCTATGTTTGCCTTTACTGCATCCTGTGGGAAAATAACATTCATTTTAAATGTTTTGTGTTAGGACACACTCATATGCATTTTTTTATGCCAAATAAAGCCCCATGAATTGGAAGCACCACATTTTCTACATCTTTTGAGTGGGGAGTTGGCACTAAGGTCTAAGGAGTGCCTTCTCTGGGCCAGGCAGTTTTCATACATTTTTTCATCTAATATCTGTGCGGGGTGTCTTCTGTCTCCTCCTCCCCACCCAGATCTATTTTCTACCCCTCTCCACCCACTGTGCACCCCAGAGGGGGAGCTGAGACAACCTCAGCCAGCTCTCTCATCCTCTGGTTTCCCTTGGGGTTGGCCAATGAGGAGCATCAGCAGGAGGTGGCACGCGGAGAAGAGAGCACCTAAGGTGTGTGCTCCCTGGTTCCCTCTGCAGAACCTCTACTGGCTGGCTGCAGCCTGCCACCAGTGGTCCCACCCTCATAAGGTGGCCCTCCACGCAGCCTCTCTGTCTCCAGGTTTTGTCCTCTAGGCCCAGGGGAGGTGACAGTCCTATTGTTCTGAGTCCCTAGTCGTGGAGTATTGCACAGCTCCCTTGTGGTTACTCTACACCTTATTTGCACCTTTGTAAATAGTCCCTTTATTAAACGCTCCTCAAATTACCCAATTGAGTGTGTCATCTGTTTTCTGCCAGGACCCTGACCGATATAATCCCTAAAGAGATAGGTAGTTACTCATCCAAATTTAAGAGTTAATCAGTTGCATAACTGGGCTGGGAAACAGGTCTGTCTGCATCCTTTGCCAGATCAGACTGCACAGCCCAGGAAGGAGCCTGCTTGAGGAGTGGGCAAGTTGGGCCCCTAAGATGAGGTCCAGCACTGGGCCTAGGGAATAGACCCTCCTCCTGCTCCGTGCCCTAGACCACTGCATGTCTAGGGCCCATTCCCACTTCTGTCTTTCCTGAAGTTGGTGTGTATCCTCCTCATTATTCAGTTGCCATTGCATCTGTCCAGGAAGCCTTTGCTTACAGAAGCCAAAGCATTCTCTTTAATGATTTCTGTGGTGGTTTTTTTAAAACCAATTCTTGGAGATTTTTCCCATCAGGAGTGGGGTCTAATTCTCCTTTCCTTGAATATGGGCTGTCCCTAATAATTTGCTTCTAACAACTAGAATACAGAGGAAGTGGTGTGTCATTACTTCTGAGGCCAGGTCATAAAAGCAGGTCAGCTTCTGCCTGCCTCTTTCCTTTTGGGAGGCTCATTCATGAAACCCAGAGCCATGCTGTGAGGAGACATGGGCCACCTGGAGAAGCCACCTATGGGCAATACAGCTGAAACCCCAGCTGAGGTTCTGGCTGTGAGAAAGCCTTCAATTTGACAACAACTGCATGAGATATCCCATCGAGAACTGTGCAACTGTAGTGAATCAACTACAGGAATGGAGAGTGGTGATAATAATAATAATAATAATAATAATAATAATAATAATTTCCATTGTTTTACATCACTAATTTTTGGGATGATGTGTAATACAGCAATAGAAAACTAATAAACTTCCTTCTGCATAGAAGTAGTGGAGACACCACTATTGATTCTCTTTGGGGTGTCCAATATGTTCTGGGACATTACTCTTCTCTAATTCTCTCAAAAAATTTTTCCAAATTTCCTATTTTTAACTCCACCATGAGCTTGTCCTAGACTTTGCTCCTGGATACTTTAAAAGTTGGTAACTTCTTAGAGTTACTGTTCAGAAAAGTTCATATTCTAGAATTTGCTTTTTTTTTTTTTCACCATGTAATGCATTGTGGATAACTTTCCAAGTGAGTAAATATAGGTATCCAGCTTTAAACAAAAACAAAAACAAAAACAAAAAACCCGCTTTCCAGCTCCGGACCGGGACGCAGAAGTCGTAACGATGTTGCTGCCCAAGGAGAATCGGATTACCGTTTATGAGCTCCTTCTTAGGGAGGGGGTGGTGGCGGCCAAGAAGGATGTTCACAGGCCCAAACACCCTGAGCTGACAGACAAGAATGCGCCTAATCTTCACGTCACGAAAGCCATGCAGTCTCTCAAATCACGAGGCTGTGCGAAGGAACAGTTTGCCTGGAGACATTTCTACTGGTACCTTACCAACGAGGGTACCCAGTATCTCCGTGATTACCTCCACCTGCCCCGGAGATCGTGCCGGCCACTTTGCACCGCAGCCGGCCTGAGACGGGCAGGCCAAGGCCCATAGGTCTGGAGGGCGAGCGACCTGCAAGACTCACGCAAGGGGAAGCTGACAGACACCTACAGACAGAGCGCTGTGCCTCCTGGTGCCACAAAAAGCCGAGGCCGGGGCTGGGTCAGCAACGGAATTCCAGTTTAGAGGCGGATTTGGTCGCGGACGTGGTCAACCCAGTAAAGTGGGAGCGGTTATTTGGTATTGAATGAGCTTGTGACGAAAAAAGAATCTTGTGTGCCCGTCTTTGCATAATGTAGCCTGATCAGGAATGTTTTAAAAGTCAATATAAACGGGGTGAGACTGGATTGGTTGGGGGGAAGTCCCACGGCAGGGGGACATGATCAACAATCTCAGTAAAGTTGAGGCAATTATTAGTGTTTGAAAAAACTTTGGAGAGAAAATGATCCCAGCAAACTGGGAGCGATTTTGGTGTTGAATAAACTTGTGGTGAGAAAATAAAAATAAAAAACAAAATAAAACAAAACAAAACAAAAAAAACATAAAAAAAAAACCCCAGCTTCATAGTATTAAGCTCTAGTTTCTAAGAGTTTTCTGAAGCTGATATGCCACCAGATAATTTGTTAATTCATTCATTTATACATTTATTCTCTCGCTCATTCAAAACAATGTGAAGTGCTCACTACAAGCCTAAAGGTAGTTTTTGAGAATGTTAAGAACATTTTAGAGTTCTCAGCTTAATTTTATAGAGACAATTTTTGCTTAAGTTAACCAGAGTTGGGTTTTAATTTTGCAATGAAGAACCCTGAATAGACTAGCAGTTCCTATGAGGTGTGAGGTACATGCAATAGACTCCCAGGAAAATGGAGAGAACCTGAGAGTGGTCATCTTCTCTAGACAGGGTTGAAGATAACTGTGTGTGTGATAAGCATTTAAGATGGCTTCCAAAGGTCCTCACCTCCTGCTATTCAGGCTATTGTGTAACCAGGCTATTGTGTAACCTGGACTTACTTCCATCAAATAGAGTATGACAAAAGTGATGGGATATGACTTCCATAATTAGGTTACAAAAGACTGTGACTTCCATCTTGCTCTATTGCCTTCTATGTTTGCACACTTTAATGAAGCAAGCTGACATGTTGGGGAGGTCCAAATGACCAGTAACTCAGGGTGATATCTGACCAAAACCTCTTAAGGAACTGAATCCTGTCAATAACCATGTGAATGAGCTTGAACATGGATCCTTCCCCAGTCACGCCTTCAAATGAGATCACAGCCTTGACTGATACCTTGATTGCTAACGTGTGAGAGACCCTGACATAGAGGATACAGATAAACTGCACCCAGATTCTTAACCTATCGACACTGTGAGTTAATAAGTATGTGTTGTTTCAAGTCCCTAAATTATAATTTGTTATGCACCAGTAGATAACTAACACAGTAATTATTTAGGAATGGGAACTTGCAAGTCATGGCATGTGGTGATGAAATAAGTGATTTAACTATTGCTTAGAATTTTCCATAATGAAGTATCCATGGAGTCAAGGCTCTGGGGCACCTAGTGGTTGCCACCAAAAAACATCATCTAGGAAATGAGGAATTTAAGGACTATGGGTTCTGCCACTGCTTTGAACTCTGCTGGACCATTTAAGGAAAGAGACTGATAAATACAAGGTGATAACTTCTTGTTTGTCTTCCAGTTCCTTTTATTTTTACTCTTCCCTTACCTTCCTGAAAAATTCAATCTTAAAGGCATTAGATAGGACAGAGCAAGCAAGGCATTTGTGTCTGGAGAGGAAGGAGCTATGGAGGCACAGCGTGGGGAATTAGACAAGGAAAGCATTTGTGGAGGCAGGCTGCCTGGCACGGAGATCAGAGTCTGAGTTGGCTGAGGAGGGTAGTTACACCGGAGGATGGCCTTGCTTAGGTGTCAGAGCCTGAGAAAGGTAAGGAGGATAGCATTGCAGAGGAGTAGGTCAGCGAGGGTGTCACAGCTTGAGCAGGGTAATAAAAGTGGGGTAGTGATATCTTGCAGCATAAGAAATTACCCCCAAACTTAGCAGGTTAGAACAATAATCTTTTACTATCAGTTTCTGTGGGTCAAGAATTCAGACAGGGCACAGCGGAGATGGCTTGTCTCTGTCCCGTGACATCTGTGGCCTTGGCTAGCAGACTCGGCTGAGGACTGAAATCATCTGAAGGGTTGGCTGAGGCTGGGGATCAGCTTCTGAGGTGGCTCACGTCATGTCTAGAAAGTCAATGCTAGTAAGTTGATTTCTTTCCGTGTCGGCCTATCCACACATGGAACCCTCCATAAGATTGTTGAATGTCCTCACAACATGGCAACTGGCTTCCCTGAGAGCCAGTGACCCCTGAGACTGAGCCAGGAAGAAGCTATGCCTAGACCTAGCCTAGAAAGTCATATGGCATTATTTCCATCATATTTTATTCATTAGAAGTAAGTTGCTAAATCCAGTCCATAGTCAAGGGAAGAGTATTCACCTTTTGAAGGGAAGAGTATCAAAGAATTTGCAGACTTATTTCCAAACCACTACAGAAGAGATGAAGGGACAGCCTGGTGTGGGGTCTTGGAGCCTGAGCAGGATCAGAAGGGCACACACACAGAGCGGGAGCCTGGCATGGGTTGTCAGAGCCCCAGCAGGATGAAGAAGGCATCATGTGGCAGAGACAGACTGGCATGGGAAGTTTGAGTGCAAGTGTGTTTAAGGAAGACATCTGTGTGTGAGGGGTGGGGACAGTGTTGGAAGACGGTTTGCATACAGAGCATTGATCATATAAGAAACCTATGAAGAATAATTGGAGCCAGCTTTCTCACTGTCAGAAGAGTGAGTTACAAATATGGAAAGGGAGGAAAGAAACGTAAATCCTGCGATGTTGGATTGGGAACTGCAGGTGTGAGTGTGAACTCATAGTTTTCAAGATAGGTAGTTGGATAGATAAGTATGTAGGTAGGTGTGTGTGTGTGTGTATTTGTGTGTGTGTGTGTGTTTCCTATTGCTGTCCAGGGGGCTTGGAAGAGCAGAATCCTAATCACGATGAGCTCACATTGCTCAAGCTTTAGCCATTGGGAGCTCTGTCAGTTGACTTCTGTGTCTCTTTGACATACCCCCAGCATTGTGTGGGTTTGTCCGTTTGTTTTTCAGTACTTCCTTACTTTCTGGCACTACAAGATGCTCCAGGATTGCCTTGTACAGTTTCTTGCAGGAGTCCTAGATTCAGCCATTTCTCCTAGGGGCCTGGGTTACTTCCATTAGAGAATCGTATGTGAAACCCAGATATGAGAGCTAAGTGTAATTTTTATATCCTGTTTTAAAAAAAAGAAATAAAAAATGACCCAAAAAAAAAACACAAAAAAAAACTGTTAGAGGCCCCAAGTCCCCAGGTCCAACGACCCCAGACTGGCATGTGCCCAACCTTGGGATCCCTTTCCTGCCTGTCCTTTGGGAGCCAGATTTTGGAGGCTGTCCTGACCATCACCTGTTTGGTGGCCTTCCTTCAGGTGGGTACCAGCCTGGCTCTGGTGGGCACTGGTAAAACTAACAAATGATAGTGTAGTAGGTGCTGAAAGAGAGGAAGGTAAAGGTGCGGAGAGGAAGGAGAAACTAATGCAGTAGGGAGGAGCTGAAGAAGTTTTAAGCCTTGAGAGTAGCTCAGGAAGTGCTGCTTGAGAGCAGACACTGCGGTTGCATCTTTTAGACACCATGCTCTAGGTAACCTTACCCCTAACCTACTGCCTGGCCCACAGCAGTCCTCCATCCACACCTGCTCATGACCCGATCTGCTGAGCTCAGAGCAGCCCACAGAACATGAGCAGAGCCCTCAATCTGGGAAGTCCCAAAGCAGTTCTACAGCCGACCTGCTTGTTTTAGGCGGAGGAGTTCTGCGAAGTTTCTGCAGCCTAAGGATTCATCCGGGGATTTCTGAACCATCGTTGGTGGCATCTCCACTCAAAAGCAGTGTTTGGGAGTTTGCCTGGGGGGTGAAGTCATCAAAGGGGTCCTCCAGCCAACAAGGCAACCCAATAGATTCTGAGAGGGGGCTGGGCCAACAGGTGGGGAGGGGACAAAGAAAAGCTAAGTAAAAGCCCTGTCCCAGTCAGTCATGAGACTGAGAGAAACCCAATGGAGGCAGTGGGCTCCGTGTCAGAAGGTTCAGCCAGTGGCAGTAGCTATTGTGAGGTGATGACCCCTGGCTCCAGGGGAGGGAGGAGACAGAGAACTTCAAGGGGGAGAGCATTTCAGTAGGCAGCTCACTGCTAACAAAAACACTGAGGTACCTGCTGCGGGATAACAAGAAGGCCAGCTTGGCAGCAGAAAAGAGGATAAGCTGGAAGTGGAGTCTGGGAAGGGCCTAGAACAGAATCCTTATACCTGGGCCTGGTCATATTTCATAGCCTGGAGCTTGAAACCCGGTGCAAAATTGGGAAACTGCGTGCACTTTTATAGGCACAGAGTAAACAAACAGGAGGTATCCTTCTCTCAAAGGTTGAGACTCCCAGGGAGTCGCTGTAACGTCAGGCAACTCACTGGGGCTTCTGGACAGAGCGAGATAAAACTCAAAGCTGCTAGGGATGGGCCTTACAGTTTATCAAGACAGCCTGAAGTAGCACGGCCCTTAACTCACTGGTGCCTCCTAAAACCCTTTGGGGGGGGCGGGGACTGGTACAATTGTCCTCATTTTACCCAAACTGACACCCCATTCATTCCCTTTTCACAATCCCAGGGGTACTCTTGGAGGTATCGCCGTGATTCCACAGAAAAGGGTGCACAGCCTGAGTTGAGTACGAGAGTCCCTGTATGCAAAAACATTCATTCTCCAGGGGAAACCCGGTCCGGAGGGAAGCCGAGAGTGCGCACAGCTAATTATAACTGCGATACAACTTCGTACGGTACTATTAGGGATCACCGAAGGGTTTGGGGGCGGAGAAGAGGCCAAGGGCCGGGAGGCTTCTGGGTGCTGTGTCGATTGGTTACAGTAGGGCCGAAGAAGCAATGCAGACGTGAGTGTCGGATGCAGCAAAGATGCGCTGGAACCTTGCATCTGGCGGCGGAGCGCGGGAGAGCAAGGCTGGTGGCTTGGTTGGGCACTGCAGCCGGTGACGCGCCACTAGGCCCGCTCCCCTTGGCGGGTTCGCGCCCACGTTTCTTTTCTCCGGCTACATTGGCTCCATGGGACACAGCAGGCGGGAGGCATGGAGGTGCAGGGCGTCCACCTCGTCCAGGCTGGCGCAGTGCTGGTCGCTGCTAAGCACTTTCGAACCCAAAAGCCTCAGATAAGGAGATCAAAGCCCTGATGGGGGTGGACAGGCCAATCCCGCCGCCGCTTGTCGGTCCCCAGCGGCTTCCGAACAACCGACCGCACAGTCCGTGCTCTCGGTGGAAGCCAGTCACCTCGTCCTCCCCGCCGGGCGGGAAGCCCCAGGATCGGCCTTCACTCTTCGCCCTGCATCCGCTTCCCGGGACGCTGCCTTTCAGCCCCGCGTAGCGGTGGGGCCATCGATCAGCCCAGAAAGTGGCCGCGAGGTCATCAGCACAACAAAGGAGGCCACAAGCGGCGCCTTGGGTCTTTTAAATGCAGGGTCTTGCCCCGGGGGCAAAGTGAAGCCGGGCGGTAGAAGCAGCCGGAGGTACCCCGCACCCACTCCGCCCCATTCCCAACTCCAGAGAGCAGTCTTTTGAAATGTTAATGTTCTGAAGCTCCTCTCTTGACCTGGATCTGACTGAAGCCTCTGGGATTAATAAACAAACCAAAACCCGCATTTATTTGGCTGGGGTGGGAACCGGGTAAACATTTGTTGGTCCAAAAGAGGCAGGTGGTACGTACGCAAACTCGGGTAAATTATTACACAGCCCCAGCCACTCGTTTTAAAAAGACGCCTTTGTACACCGATTCCTGGAGTTGGAAAAGTTTTACCTATCAACAGACCCTTAGTTACACCCTCCAGGCTGAGGGCCCACGCTGTGCCGCCTGTCTCCCCCGCTGGCAGAGGAAACCAGGTCACAGGTGGAGGGCGGGGGGGGGGGGCGCGGGGGGGCGGAGCCAAGCCCAGGCCCCGCCCAGGTCCTGATCTGCTGGAGTCCAACCCGCCTCTCTGCTGAGTGGCGGCTAGGACTTTAGATCTCCTGGGGTCTTCAGATCTCCTGAGCTTGGGGAGGCTGGCCGGTACGCCTGAATCTAACACGCCCCGCCACCACGCCCGGAGAAGACACAGAGGGATGTCACAGCGGGTGTTTTTGAAAAGTCTTGGCTTGCGTTTCCCTGCCCACATTCGATAGCTTGTCGGGTTATTGCCAAAATATTATCAAGCCGGATTCCATGCCCAGCCCAGCTGCTAGTAATGATAATAGTACTTGAGAACACTTTGGGAGCGCTGACACTCCGCCAGGCTCCGTTCAAAGCCCTTCACATGGATTCACCTGTAATGAGTCGGAAGTCATCCACTCGCTTCTTTTTAGAAAGGGTACATCATCTGTTCTCCATCCACCCTCGTGGGCGCAGGCCCCCGCTGTTTACGGTCCCAGTTGTATGACAACAGGGGCCCAGGACTTGTGTATGCTAGGGAGGGGATGCAGCGGTCACCAGGACACACCATCGTGTCCTGAAACACTGCCAGGCCTGCACAATTCTCCAACTTGAAGTTTCTTTAATCCACTAAATCCTCCAAGCAGGCGCTGTCCCGTCTTCCAAAAGCTTTTGCCTCAAGCTGGGAAAACCCAATACAGGAATGATCATTTTTCAACTATGGGAGCCAACAACACTCATACATAATGTAGCAAGTCACACAAAGGACAGAATTCTTTCTAACTCTCCTGGGAGAGGCCCCTCAGCCCAGGGAATCTTCAGAGCTGTCCAAACTGCCCAAACTATGGACCAGACTGCCATATATAGAGGGTGGTACGGGGCTTGCTGAGGGGCCCTCCTAGGCACCCAAAAGCTGGAGTTGGTCACCCAAAGAAATCCCAGCCCAGGTTATTCACAAGCATTTCTTAGAAATCCAATTCCTTCCATTTCTCTGCCCCAAGGGCGGTTTGTGGCTGCCCTGAGCCAGTTGACACACAGGAGAGGAAGAACAGCTTATAGTATAGGAACCGCCACGCAACTCAGTGATAGCGTGTGTACTGTCAGAGGACCCAACGGGCAGGGCAAGAAGATATTGTATATCACCTACTTAAGACAAGGTGCTGTGGCCTCGAATTGGTGAATAAGCCTAGCTTTGTACACATCTGTCTCTCTACCCTTGGATCTCACAGATACATTATCGCCCAGGTCTGCTATACCTTTTCGCAGGTACAAGACCATTCCTGACTTCCCCAACCTGGTCTCTTCTTCTAAACACCCACAAGGTCTCAACTAGATCCTCTTTCCTCCGGGCAGGCCTGGACCTCTGGCTTGAAAGGACAACAGAAGGATGAGGTTTCTCTACCTGGCACGATATGTAGGGCCCAGGATAGCACGTTTCATGCCTGTCATCCTTGGAAAGACAGACACCTTCTAAGTAGCTGGGTGATCTTGGGCAAGTCTTTTATCTTTTTTCAGTGTTCCTTAAGTTTCCCATCAGCAAAGTGGTAGGATAATACAACAACCCTGAAAGGGAGGAGGTGTAGGGCAATCCACACTGTAAACTCAGCACCTGGATGCCTGCTCACCTGTGTTAATGCATGCTGTCCTGAGGCTTCACTATAAGATGGGAGAGAGTGTAATGTCACTGCCACACTGTCATCTGCCCTGGAAGCGAAATACCTGAAACTGAATCGCCCTGGCATCCTGGTTTGGGTGAGCAGCAGTCAGAGGCAGATTGGCTTTCAGAGCAGGTGACAGCCCAGAGGCCTCTCTTCTATGGGGGAGGGAGGCAGTCAGCTAACACCACCTCGCTGCTGGGATGGATCTTGCTTCCAGCAGGGTATCCCACTGGCTCCTGCATAGGAGGTAAGCCCAAGCAGATCTTCAGACATTCAATAGCCTTGTTCTGCTTCCACTGTTTCCATCTCAAGAATATTAACCCCTAGCCTGCTCACAGTTGTCAGAATTCTTTTTTGACATTTCCAAAATTAATATATAAACTCATTATCCATCTCCCAAATTTACTAGAGGCACACAATGTTAATATGATCAAAACACCATATGCTTGGTTTTCTGTACTGACTTTTAATTTAGAACCTATGGAAATAAGAAGAGAGGATGATTAACTTATATGTGACAGTGTGTGACACATAAGGTTCCACAAGTGGAGAGGGAAGATGGTCCAGATAGAGGGGACTGTATGTGTCCTGCAATGGCAGTTTGAGATCCTTGAGGTGGTAGGGTGGCAAATAGCTGTAAATGCCCGTGCAAATACCAACTAATATAAACTTATTTCTGGGAGGTGGGGTGAGCCACCAAGGTTTTTTCACAAGAGGGAAGCAGTTTATTTGTTTTAGAAATACCACTCTGGTGGTTGTACAAGAGTAGATTTATTTTTAAAATACATTTTTAGAATAGTTTTCATAGAAAAATTGAGCGTATAGTACAGAGAGCTCCCATATGCCTCCCTTCCCACTCCCATATCTTACTATTAACGTCTAGCATTAGTGGGGTATATTTGTTTCAATTAATAAACCAATATTGATACATTATTATGGTCCATAATTTACATTAGGGTTCACTCTCTGTGTTGTACAGTTCTCTGAGTTTTGAAAATGCATATTACGGACCCAGCATTACCGTATCATACAGAACCACTTCACCAATCTAAAAATTCTTGGCGCTTCACTATCCCACTTTCCTCCTCCCTCTCCATGAATCCCTGGCAACCACAGATCTCCATAGTGTTGTTTTTTCCAGAGCCTCATACAGCTGGAACCATATAGTATGTAGCCTTTCCAGACTGGATTGTGTCTCTTTAGTAATACGTATGCATTTACGATTCTTCCATGTCTTTCTGTGGCTTGATAGCTCATTTCTTTTGGTAAGTCTATTTTATATTTTCTGTCAATAAATATTTACTGAATCCTGTATCTGTACTCTCCCATAGAAATATAATGTAAGTCACAAATTTACTTTTTCTAGTAGCCACATTAAAAAGGTCGAGATGAAATTAACTTTAATAACATAAAAGTATTCTACTTAACATATTCAAAATATTATCAACATTTAATTAGTATAAAAATTGAGGTACTATGCCTTTGAAATCGTTTGTATTTTATATTTTCAGCACATCTCAAGGTGGACTAGCCATGTTTCCAATGCTCAGTGGACACACACAGCTGGGCAGTGCAGTACTGGGGGGACAGAGCAAGGATCAGAACAAACAAGGTCTCTGTCCTCACATACTTGACAGTCTAGGCTGGGAGACAAATAAAGAAGTAAATTCATTTCAGAGAATGGTAAGTGTTATTGAGAAAATAATGCACCAGAATTACACACAGACTGGGAAGCGGGTTTAGATTGCCTACAGTCGGGAAAGCCTTTCTAAGGCTCAGATCCAAATGCGGAGGCATTAACCATCAATTACCTATTGCCACAATAATGCTGTAGAACAAACCACTCCAAAATTCAGAGGCTTAACTTAATAACTAGTTATTATTGCTCATGAGTCTACAAGTCAGCTGGGCAGTTCTTCTGGTCCCAGGTGGGCTCAGACGTGCATCTGTGGGTGGCTGCAGGTCAGGTCCATGTGGCTATGCTGATCCTGGCGGGCCTTCTATGTTTGGGGGCTGGCTGACTGGTGGCAGATGACCTCACCTCTTTTCCATGTGGCTTCTCATCCTCCAGCCGGCTAGCCCAGGCCTGTTCTCATGGAGGCAGGGATCCAAGAGAAAATGTGGAAGTGTTCAAGGATTCTTAAGGCCCAGGCTCAGAACTACTCATATATCATTTCTGCCACATTCTTTTGGCCAACACAAGTTACAAGGCCAGCCCAGATCCTGGGAGGAGCTGCAAAGTCACATTGCAAAAGGTGTGCATACAAGGGACGGATGGAAATTCAGGCAGTTTTCACAACTAATCTCCCATATTCCTTGAAAAGCTATCAATTCCACAAGGAAGTTATAAAGTCTACACTTATATGTACCCTATAAATTATCCTGAGAATATAAAAACAAAAATAGAACTACAGGGAGAAATTGACAAAATTACTTTTAGAGTGGGAGGTTTCAATGTACCTTTTGCAATTGTTGGTAGGTCAAGTACACAAAACACATTAGTATATCTTAGTAAAGATATAGAAGAATTGGACACAGTTTATGAGGTTTTCGGTCAACAAGTATTTATGGCACACTTTCTGTGTGCAAGGCATTATTCTAGATGTGCTGGGCATATAATAGTGAACAAAAGCCAACCATCCCTGTCCTCATAGTGTTTACATTAGAGTGGAAGAAAACAAATAAGCAATACGTAAAACACAGATGACTTCTATAAAGACGACAGGGAAAGGAGCTACGAAGGCTGGGATGGCGAGGTAAGGAGCTGAACTTAAGTAGCACGGTCAGGGTAGGCACTGCTGAGACACTAGAGTGAAGACCTGAGAGGTGAGGGAGCGTGTCATGTGCATACTCACATCTGCAGGACTAGTGGAGGGAGCATCACCTACAAAGGCCCTGAGGCAGGAGCTGGTTTGGCAGGTTCTAGCAGTAGACCGAGGCAGGCTTGGCATTGTGGGAAGGGATCGGAGCAATCAGGGACCAGATCATGCAGGACCTTGTAGGCCACGATAGGGATTCTGGATTTTAGTTTTGGTGATGGGAAGCCCCAGGAGGGTTATTGTTTTTTGGGGGAAAAGGGTGAAAAACCTGGGGTGAAGAGGGCTGTTTCAAGATAAAAGTCAGGTAGCCAGACCTTTAGAGGTTGCTGGGTACCAATCCTGGTCAGGCAACATGTCCCCAGGGAATTTCCCTAGCTTTGTCTTTGAACTACCTAGACAGCAGTTTATTTCCCAAAGGGTATCACCATCTCTGGAGAACATATTCCAATTATCCTGGAAAACAAGGTAATTGGGATTATAGTAGTATTCATTTTCTCAGTGCTCAAGATAAAAACTGATCCAAAGCAAAAACAAAAGGTAATTCCAGAAAGCACGCCCCTCTCCATTGGGAAGACCATCAACAATTTATGGAGCCACAGGTTATATGAAACTATTGTTAAGTTTCAAGTCACCGATAAATGCCCTGATAATTTTTTTTCTCCAGATAAATGCCCTGGAGAAAAATAAAGTAGGATTAGTGAGCATTTGGGAGTGGTGGGTATTACAATTTAAAATAGGCTGGTCAGGGGGAGGTTAATTGAATAGTCACACCTGCCCAGTCTGCGCAGAGCAAAGAGTTGGGGAGTGTCAGAGAGGAAAGGCCAGGGCCTGGCTCACATCTTGTAGGGTGTTCTAACACAACCACTACAGGGTCCCGTGTATGATTTGTAACTTTACTCCACAACCTATGACAAGGAAAGATTTTCTGTGGCCAATGTGGTAATTTCTGACTTTTAGTTCTCTGAACTGAATTTTATAAGTGGTAATATATTTTACTACACATTATCAGTAAAAGACTAATCAGCTCTAATTAGTAATTCCAGTTCTGACAGTTTCCATGGGTGTGCTAGAACAAAGTCACAGTAATGGCAATAACATATTTCTATTAGTTTTCTTTGCAGGATTTTTTTTCAGCTAACGCAAAGCATGAGTCCACCTGAGTGGAACTCAGGGTCATGGGAATCTTCCCTCTTGCAGGCAGCATACAGGAGGACAGCCTAGTGTCAGAGGGTACAAGCTTGGCTCAGACCCAGGATTTCAGTTTCCGGTGTGATATTTAAAGGGGAAAAATATCAGACATCTGAGAGCTTGCACTGGATACCTGGTGTATGTGTGTATGTGAAGCTGATTCGAATGTTCGAATGAGGTGAAGAGAACCAATCTAGGTGGTAGAGTATAAACTGAGAGAACTAAGAAAACAAAAGCAATAAAATAAAAATAAAGCAAAAAGCTATTTGCCTATGTGTTATCCATCTGGAGTCCAGTTCGCTCACTCTGATGTGGAACTCAGGGCCATGGCAAGGGAATGGGGTGGGCTCTTTGGGGCCTTTGCTTGGCCACACTGGAACCAAAGAAGTAAAGGGTAAAGAGGATGGTACAGCCTGCAGGCCCAGGGTCTGGACTTCCTCCAAAAGGGACTCTAGAGTAGGCAGGCCCTCCACCTGTTTTGGGTGTGGGGCACAGGAGGGTGGGAGGCCTACCACAGCTCTGCTCAGTATTCACATACTCAGCTTCCATATATTTTAACACACAATGTTTTACTTTTCAAAGCATGTACCATTTTTCTCCCAGATTCAAGAATATCTACAATAATGGAAATCCAATGTTTAAGAAAAAGTTTGATTCCCTCATTAGTTGAGCGAATGCCGACCTCTCCATTTCCTCACCTGTAAAATATGAACAACAGGCAAGGATGCAAAACGAAGCTTTCCAGAAGGGCCTGGCATCACACCTGATGCATAGTGGTTCTTAAGGCTCTCCTTTTCCCCTCTCATCCAAATGAAAACTATCAGGTTGCTGACAAATGCTACATATACTTCAGATCAGTGCTTGTCAACCCTTAAAGTGTGGACTAATCACCTGGGGGAATCCTCTGAGAGTGCACATTCTGATTCTGTGGCGTTGGGGTGGGGTAGGGGTGCCACATTCCCAACAAGCTCCCAGGTCAAACCTATGCTGCTAATTGGCAAGAATCTAACACTACTAAATTCCATTACTTTATACAACTACCCAACAAAAAGGGGGCTCCACAGATTGTCTATTTCTATTTAAAAAAAACCTCTTCCACTTTGGCTTAGTGCAGTCACTGTTCCAGCCCTGTACCCAGCACTAGCCATGCCAGGGCACAATGAATCCATCCTTTGGTCCTGGAGGGTTCACAGCACTCTTCTACAGGAAGATCTTGAAATTGTCTCTCCACCACTTTTGGCTTTTTGATCTTAGCTTTTGCCTCTGATGATAATTATTCCTTAATTAGCACCCACCACTGTGTCATTTAAATAATTATAGTAAGAGCAGCTTGCACCTCTGCCTGCAATCTTCAAACAAACTGATAAAACAAGATCCTATGCTGATTTTACAAAAAGACAAAACTGACCCAAATAAAACAGTTATGTGCACACCACCTCCAGTGGAATACACAGATCTGTTATAACTTCCATTCATATCAGCTACTTAAGAGTTGATTTATTTTGAATCAAAGAAAGTACCGATAGAGTATTTGGGAAATTGTAAATGTCAGAATATTAATTTTGCAAGCAGTGGCGCTAAAGTAAAACAATTCAACCACACTAAGATCCGCCTTAAATTCCTATTGGGAAGGGCTGCAGGATGTCTTAACTATTTTTTCTTTATTCGGACTTTTTGGAGGAGCTTGGTAACTTCTGGGTGCCTTCAAAGCAAATAATCCATTTGTGTAAAAAGGGGCGGGCTTTTCACTGAAAGCAATCAGTAGTTTTCTAATTTCCCCGGTGGATCGCCATTAACCGCCCACCAAACAGGGCCATCGAAGCCCGATGAGTCATGCACCTCTTTAGGGAGATGCCGATCGCGCTCCTCTTTACAACGCCGTTTTCCCACTGCAGCCTTAAAAAAGGAAAATAAAATTAACCCCTCCAAACATTCTCCTTTTTTGAAAAGGTAATACATTGACCCGAAAAAACCTTAAATGGCACAAAATAGTGTACAATGAAAAATGAAAACTCCTCCCATTATCTCCCACCTCCCTGTCCTCCCCAGGGGCAATCACTGGTTGATTTCTTCAAACTTTTTATTATGGAAAATTTCAGATATACAAGTAACAGAGACTGAAATAATGCGCCCATGTGTACGCATCCCGCTGGCTTGTTTGATTCTTTCTCCTTTAGTTTTTATAGGAGTTAAAGTAAATCCCAGACATCACATTATTTTGTAAAAACTTTAGAATATCTTTTTTTTTTTTTTTAAACGTAACCACATTGCCGTTATCACACCCAACAAGGTTAACGATAATTTCTCAATGACATCAATATTTTCGGTCACTTTTAACGGGTGCAGGGCAGACGGAGGGAGAACTACGAAGGTTAAGGGTCGGTGGGTTGGAGGGGTGGCATTAAAGAGCCGCGGCCCTCATCTCTCGTGACTGCGGCAGTCGGGTATCCAGCGCCCCGGGCCTCCCCGTTCCCGCTGTCGTTACCTGCGCCGAGCCAGCACCGGCCAGGCCGGGTCGAGGGCGGCTCCGAGCCGCGAGTTCCCCGCTCCGGGAAGGCGGTTCCAACAGGCCCGGCGCAGCTGCACAACCCACCGTCCCCAGACACCGGCGGTTCCCTGGAGGGGAAACGATTGACACAGCTGCCTGCACTGCGCCCCCGACCCTCCCCCGCGACACCTGCGTCTCCCAGCGGGGTCAGGAGCTGAAGCTGGCTCTCGAGCCTGGGGAAGCCAAGGCCGCGGGAGCCGCTATAACCCTCTCCCGCTCCCGCTCGGGACTCTCAGCACCCGCGACCTCGCGGACCGGGACTACAACTCCCGTCGGGCCCCGCGGCCGGGCCAATGGCGGGCGCCGGAGCATGCGGGGCGCGGCGCCTGCGCGGCGGTTTGAGTAAGCGGCCGCGCGATTGGCTGCGGGGTCGGGCGGCCGCGCGGGGCCTGTGGGAAGCGGAGTGACGGAGCGAGCGGCTGTTGGAGGAAGGAGGTGGGGGCCGGGAGCGCAAATGGCGTTGAGATGGTTCAGGGCCCTCTTCAAACTCCAGCGCTGACCATTCACCGGCGGAAGCGGCGGCGCAGGAGGCGGCGGCGGCCCAGCGGGGGCACGTAGCGGACTCCAGTACCGGCTCCGGTGGCCAGGGAGGCCTAGGCCCAGGCCCGGCTGGTGGCGCTCAAGGCGGGGAGGGAAGTTGCGGTGCCGCCGCTCCTCCCCCCGCTTCCACTGGGTTCCTATTTACCGCGATCGGAGTCGCGGGTTCTGACCGTGGCGGTGCCCCTTGCGTCTCTTTGCGCACTAGCCGGCTCTGTCCTCCTGCGCGGGACTCCGGCACCCGCCCGTGGGCCTTTGGGGGCGGGAGAGGCGGAGGCGGCCCGAGGCCAAAGCACCCGCCAGGCGCCGAGGGTAAGTGAGGTCTCGGGCGGCTGCCTAGGCCCGGAGCAAGCCAGTGAGAGTGGGGGAGGCAGGGGTCTGGCAGGGGATGATGGAAGAAGTCTCGCTATCTCACCTACCCGGCCTCTAAGGAAGTTGGGCAGCGGAACGACCTGAAGAACTCTTTTTTTTTTTTCCCCCCTCTTTTATTTGTCCTTTTTTTGAGTTCTTTTTGGGAGGCTGCTGATTTACTTTCCTCCCCAAGCGCGGTCGAGTGTGTTCGTTTCAGCCCCGAATCCTTGGCCGTCTTTTCCTCCGCCCCTGGCCGTCTCCGAGGCCTTACACTGCCCTGGGGATTCGGTGGCAGAGGCTTCCGGGGCGTCGGAAGCAACATCCCTTTCCTGGGCGGTGGGGGCGGGGAGGAGAAAAGTTGCGTGAGCTTCCAGCCATAGGGGGGCCGCTTCTCCCGACACCCCTTGGCGCACAGACCGCCCGCAGGTGAGGATTTCTGGGTGGTTAATTTTGTCTATTCCGGCTTTCATTCCTAAGCCCTTGGGGAGCCGAAAGATTCTAGATTTGGACGGGGGTTAAAGTGTGAGGACTTTTTATCCCATTGCACTTCCCTGAAAATTCGACCTGGCTTTGGGCTAACGAAAAGGCCCAGCGATCGAAAAGACTTAATGTTAAATCATTCTTTCCTTCATAGTTAGTATGATAGTCTTTGGAAGGGGAAGCCTGAGCAAAATAGCCTTATGTACTTGAAATATTCTTGTAATGTCAAGTATGTCCACACTTATTTCTGAATTTTTACGTACTTGACACTCTAGGCTTAGATAATGCCATCACACTAATCTGTCTAGTGACTTTTAAAAAAAAGCATTATAGAAAACTAAAGGAAATCAAAAGTAAGGGGATGTTATGTAATGAACTCCCATGTATGTACTCATCTTAGGTTGAACAGTTACTAACTTCACTAAATTTTTCTCGTTTCCATGCTTTACATTCGGCACTCCTTGAAGTTAGAGAATCGTTGGCATTATTTCATCAGTATTTCAGCATATATTTGTAAAAGATATGAATTCTTAAAAAACAAGCATGATTTTGTTATCATTTAAAATAATTAACTTCGTAATACCAAATATTCACCTGCAGACTTCCAACTTGGAACAGTGAATGCTTTGTGGTTCTAGGACCGTTTTGCAATGAGTTTTTCTGATGTGGGCCTAAAGGAGCTCAAGTCTAGATTTTTGGTTTGGCATTTAGTCAGCATTTTTAGGTCATTACGGTGTAAGTGTGTCCAAATCGTCCCACTTTTGTTGGTGTATGTAAATGTAGATCCATAGATCAGGGCTTTACATTCTTAGAGAAATGAAACGAAATCACTTTATTTTGTAGCTTTGTTTTGTTTAAGTTATACTTAAGAAATAATAAGATTCTTAGTGTAAATCTACAGTAGAAGGGGAAATAGATCTCCCTTAGGAAAATGTTTTGTGACATGTTAAATGGTCTTCAAACAAACTACGAACTCTTAATGCACATGTGTATGATGACTAAATTATTTTGTCAAATTAGAATTGGCTTCTAACCAAACATGAGGGGGGGAAATGTTCTACTGAATATACATAAATCTAAATTTATAGTGATTCACTATAGATTGCAAGAATTTAAGTTAATAAAGGGAAAACATTTATAAATCAAAACGTTCAAATGTGTAAGTCAATTATTACTCCAGTTATTTTGTATTGTAAATTTCAAAGTATGAAGATTTTTTCAAGCCCCTAGGCAGTTGTTTGTTTTTTCTAGTTACTTTTAATATATTGATATTTAAACTTTAGAAGGTCAAAGTGTAAGAAATGGATACGAATTGATAGTGTTTAAAAAGTGCTGTAATTAGTTTTTAAAAATGTTTGACTCTTGATTTTTGTCCTGATAATTTTTTTGTCCTAGTATTTGTTATTAATATGTAGATAAAGCAGATGAATCTTTTATGAAGTAGAGAGGAAAATAAAGTTAAATGTTTCTGTTGCTTATTTTAGTAATCCATGTACCACTGTAATATGCTGGAGTTCAACAGCTCCAGAAAATGTAATTCAGCAAATGAGTACAGTACTATAGGGACAAGGAAGGTAGATTAAATGGTTTCTTGTGCTAGGGAGATGATCAACTAAGGAATGTTTTTCAAATCACACTTCAAATTACATTAGACCAAGAATCAGAATCTTTAAGGTAGGGTTAAAAGCTGCAGGTTCTAATGCATGAGGTAATAGCACAGTTTTTCCAAGCCCCCATTAATAAGTGCTCTGAAATTTCAAAGAATTAAATTTTGACAATTAATTTGATATTTCTGAGATCCTGCAAAATGTGAATACTTTGTGCTTAAGATTTTTTACATTAGGGATTGATTACCCTATTAAGATTATTTTTAAACATAAAAGTGATGTTTATGAGAATAGTAAGTAGCTTCGTTTGAAACATTAAAAACGTGATGTTCCACTATAAGTTGGTATTGTATATGCTGTATTAGGAGTTGGTTAGTCTTACTTTGTAAGCAGCATATGAATATATGCTCATTGTTTAAAAAGTGACATATGGAAGGGTATAGAGTAAAAAATGAGCCCCTCTCTGTATACACCCTCCCCATATTTATTTCACAATTTTAAAGATTTGTGTCTTGAATGTTGAAAAGCCACATGGGGAGACTCCCTGAGTTCTTATTTTTATATTCAGTGTTAACACTTAAGTATGTGGTGATTATATATTGTTTTTACATTTTTTTTCCACAGAGAATATGAAACAGGTGTCAAAATGACATCCAGATTTGGGAAAACATACAGTAGGAAAGGAGGAAATGGCAGTTCAAAATTTGATGAAGTCTTTTCCAACAAACGGACCACCCTTAGCACAAAATGGGGAGAGACCACATTTATGGCTAAATTAGGGCAGAAGAGGCCCAATTTCAAACCAGATATCCAAGAAATTCCGAAGAAACCTAAGGTAGAAGAAGAAGATACTGGTGATCCTTTTGGATTTGATAGTGATGATGAGTCTCTACCAGTTTCTTCAAAGAATTTAGCCCAGGGAAAGGGTTCCTCTTATTCAGAAACTAGTGAAGCTGCTCAGCTGGAAGACGTCACTTCTATACTTGAAGCTAATAGCAAAATTAGTCATGCAGTGGGTGAAGACAGTGTTGTTTCTGATAAATGCTTACATTTGGAGGATACTTTGCTTGAGAAAGAAAAGAGCACAAACCGAATCTTAGAAGATGATACAAGCAAAAGTAGCTGTGCTAAATTAACGACTTCAGGTAAGCTTTGATTTTCTTAAATTTTGAACCAAAAGAGCTCTTTGTATAAGCCATTTAGTTAAATGATGTAAATTGTAAAATATACTTCTCGGGTTTTCTTTCTGCATTTATGATTAATGAGAGCCATAGATAACTTTGTAGAAAGATTTAAGAACTTTAAAGAAACCAATTGGGGATTGAAATTTTACTTAAACAACATGGATAATAATGTTTCCAGACTATTAACTCATGGTACATTTGGGAACAGTCTTTCATAAATCCCTAACTTCAATTCCAATAAGAAACATCTCTTTGTTGTGTTAGGATTACACAGTATCTCATTTCTGTTACTCAGGGGGATTTGGATGGTTACTGATAATGAAAATGAGATGAGCATTTACAATGAGGATTAGGTTTAGGAGTGTTAGGCTTTCTTCCAAAACTAGTTTAGAAAGATTAAGGAGGTATTGAGTGCAAACATTGAAGAATTGAACTTCATTGCAAATTGAGATTAGTTTGTAGTCTGTTTGGCGCCGTCAGCCACTTGTATTAATAGATTTTAATCCACAGAACCAGTTGTATTTTTAAAATGTTAATTTGTAAATCTGGCATCTAGTGTTCATTCCTAAAACAATATATTTTATCAGTTGTACCCCTCCTTTTGTAAAGGATTTGAGACTTATAAAAATGGTAAGCATGCAATTAACTAAAAGACTGAAGAGCTAAGATTGGCTATGGCAGGGAGACAGCGGACGCCTTATCAGCAATAGGACCAGGATAGCACTGTAGTTGAAAACTAACTTCTTCACAAAATTTAGTGATACGAAAGGTTATATAGATCCCATATTTTGAAAAGAAGTAAAGACAAAATTTTCTTAGCACTAAATTCTTAAGAGGAATTTGTCCTTTGGAGGCTTAGTATAAGGTGCCTCAAACAGAATGATAAAGGACTGCTTTGCATAGTTAACAGTAAAAATGCTGAGCATTTTTCATTCTTTCTCGCCCTTGGGTGAGGATGAGCCAGCTGTTACTGTCATTACCTTGATTTTCCCGGTTAATTCTAATTTAGCAGTCCTTATGCTTTGCCCACATTTCTCCTGAAGCAATGTGAACCTTATCTTAAGGTTAGTTTAACTTTTCATAAAATGGAGCATAACTGTTTCCCGGATCAGCTCCTAAAAATGTATTACAATCATAGAACTTTGAGCCAAAATGAACTTTTAACTCAGCTCTCCTCATTTTATAGATGAGGTTCAAAGAGGTCAAGTGACTGTCCAGGGTCAGCTAGTGACAGAATTGGAATGAGATTGATTTTCAACATGTTGAGCGCTGTGTTAGGCTATGGGAGTGCTGTTTCACTGTACTGTGTTTCCCCGAAAATGAGACCTAGCTGGACAGTCAGCTCTACTGCATCTTTTGGAGCAAAAATTAATATAAGACCCAGTATTATACATATTATATTGTAGTAAAATAAGACTGGGTCTTATATTAATTTTTGCTCCAAAAGACACATTAGAGCTGATTGTCTGGCTAGGTCTTATTTGGGGGGAAACACGGTAGTTGTCTAGTGTTTTACTAGACGGTTTACTCTGCCCTCTCGCTGTCTTCGGATAGTTGTTTCACAGTGTAGGGCAGATAGGCTGGAGGAGGGAAGATGAGGCTGGGGAAGTGGTGAAACTGGTCCAGGAAGGCAGACACAGGCTTCCCTAAGTGCTGTCTTTTGGAGAATAGGGCATCATTGGTAGGCAGAGGGTATCAAGGAAATGAATGTTTATGTAGAGGGAGAACAGGAACTGGAAGTTAAGTATCAAAGGCGGCAACTGCATAGATAGTTTTGCTGGTGTTAAATTTATAATACGTGTGTTCATACTGCCATTTGAAGTTGTTTGGTGGGAAATGGAAACAGTTTTCTGTAGAAATGAGATAATAGCTTCCCAGTCTAATGTAGCTGAATTGTATGTAATTCTGGTGCTGATACTGTGAACTGATGGAATCCAAACTCCATTATAATGGATTTGTGAGGAGAAAATAAATACTAATAGATATGTTCAAGAACATCTTGTCTGTGTTCTTTCCTCCTTCACAAGGCATCGTTAGTGGGAAGGGAATGGTGTAGCACTATGAATATTTCCGTTTTTCTCTTCTTTGGCCATCCAGAGCAGCCCCCTGTAGGGTAAGAAGGGAACTTGGAGGGAGTGCTTTTAGCTTGCATGGCAGTCTTATCCTAAGTTCTTACAAATACTTGTAAGTTCATATGCTTACAGTTGGTTATAGTTCTCGGAATACTTCTGTGCATTATGACCTTTTCCCCTTTGCTTCTCCCCTCTAAAATTTGGGCATTTCCCCGTGTCTAAACTTTTTTCTTGCATTATGTCTGTCACATTGTCATTACCTTTACCCTCATTCAGAAAGCTGCCTGATTTTATTTGAAGTTTAGAAACCCAAACCTAAGTTTTTGATAAAAGGGGTTTCTGTAAATCGAAAGTGATTCCTAACCTCTTTTGAATTAGAGATCTTTTTGAGAATGATAAAATTTTGAACTTCAGGTAAAAGTGCTTGTACACTTACTTAGGTCTCAGAAATCTCTGAAATCCTTTGCAGGTCAAGTTTAGGCATGCAAGAACCTTTGACAAATTTTATGATGAAGCTTTTCAGAGTGTATAAGTTAAGTTTCATAGCATCCTTCCAGTGGAATGTTCCTGCTTATTCAGACCACTTTTCACTGTATAATTAGAGTAGTACCCCCTTATCTGCAAGGGACACATTCGAAGACCTCCAGTGGATGCCTGAAACCACAGATAGTACCAAATGCTATATATACTATATTTTTTACTATACATACATACCTATGATAAAGTTAATTTGTAAATTAGGCACAGTAAGAGATTAACAATAATAAAATAGAACGATTATAATATATTGTAATAAAAACTATGAATGGCTTTGGGGTCATTATTAAGTAAAGTACTGGAACACAAGCACTGTGGTACTGTGACAGTCATCTGATAACCGAGAAGGCTGCAGTGACTAACAGGTGCGTAGCGTACACAGCGTGGACGTGCTGGACAGAAGTGGCAGGCTGGAGTGGCACGGCGAGGGCTTCATCGCACTGCTCAGAATGGTGCGCAATTGAAAACTTAGGAAGTATTTAGTTCTGTAAGTTTCCATTTAATAATTTTGGATAATGGTTGACAGCGGGCAGCTGAAATTGTGGAAAACCAAACTGGATAAGTGGGCAACTGCTGTACCTCACATCAGTGAAAAGGGCTTATATAAGCTCAAACTTAAACTTTCTCCTCGCATTACATTTTAAAGTGACTTCTTTCTCTACAGGGGAGTTTGTGGTTAATTTTTTTAATTTTATTTTTTTATTCTCATGGAATTTTTTTTTTTTTTTTAATTGGGGAAGGGGAACAGGACTTTATTGGGGAACAGTGTGTACTTCCAGGCCTTTTTTTCAAGTCAAGTTGTCCTTTCAATCTCAGTTGTGGAGGGTGCCGTTCAGCTTCAAGTTGTCCTTTCAGTCTTAGTTGTGGAGGGCGCAGCTCAGCTCCAGGTCCAGTTGCCGTTGCTAGTTGCAGGGGGCACAGCCCACCATCCCTTGCGGGAGTCGAGCCAGCAACCTTGTGGTTGAGAGGACACGCTCCAACCGACTGAGCCATCGGGAGGCAGCTCAGCTCAAGGTGCCGTGTTCAATCTTAGTTGCAGGGGGCGCTGCCCACCATCCCTTGCGGGACTCGAGGAATTGAACTGGCAACCTTGTGGTTGAGAGCCCACTGGCCCATGTGGGAATCGAACCGGCAGCCTTAGGAGTTAGGAGCATGGAGCTCTAACTGCCTGAGCCACCGGGCTGGCCCCTAATTTTTAAGTATTATTAAAATTCTTTAAATATTTTATATCAGTTAGTACTTTTAAAAATTGTGGCTTATTTGAAGAAGAAACTCAGAATGAGGTCATAATACATATAATATGGTTGCCATTTTCCAAATAGATGTTTGATGCGTAAGGGAGTAAGACGCAAGATTACAAACTGAATGAGACCTTCAAGGAAAAATTCAGTTGGTAAAATATCCTAATAATGTATTAGTTCATTAATTTAAATCAATTAAACTCTTGATTTAAATACCAAAAACCAAAAAAACTTACCAGCTTCAACGGTTGTCAGTATATGGCAAATTTTGTTTCATCTGTGTTTGTTGCACATTACTCTTTGCACCTCCCATCCTCTACCCCCTGGATTATTTTAAAGCAGATTCAGGACTTCCTATTTTATTTGCAAATACCTTATTTGCAGTTGCTGTTAAAACCAGTGAGTTCTCAATCAGGTGTGCCATTTAAGAGTGACTGTTAACAGGCCCTAAAGGTTTGCCCTTTTAAGAGATCTCGGAATATTCTTTAGTGTGGAATCCAGGGCTGTGTGCAATAAGGGTAAAAGAAGGCTTCTGTTGCCTTTTATATGAGGCTTCCATTTTCCACGTTTGTGCTTTCTGCTTCAGGTTTTTATTTTGGACTCTAGAATAAAGTGTGCAAAGACTTATATTTCTACTTGGCACACTTTCCTTGCTAGTCAACTGGGATTCAGTCTACACATCCTGCCAAGTATTGAGATAACTACTGCATAGGCTCTTAATTTGTGCGACTGGTTTTGTAGCCAATAAATGTTTTCCATTTCCTTAAAGCTGTACTGAGTATTTATGTAAGCTAGAGGGATGTTAGTGTCAGGAAGTTAAGAACTTTGAGGATGATTTTTATAAAGGGAAATGAATTGTTCTATTCCTGAAAGCTTAAAATAGGCCAGGAACTTGTGACCTGAGATGAGATTGTCATCTGCTTATTAGATGAAGTACAGTGATTAATGAGGATTATTAAAGAATTTTGAAAGTACAGCATCGGCAAGAGTTACTTGCCTTCATTTAGATATTGAATATGTTTGTTGTATAGAATACCTAAGTCATCCCTAAAATCAGCTTTTAGGAGAAGTGGGTAAGAGACCTATCGTGGTTCCCCGAAAATAAGACCTAGCTGGACAGTCAGCTCTAATGTGTCTTTTATATAGTTCCTACTTTGTGCTGAGCCCCTTATATATCAGTTGATCCTTAATCACAACTGTGTAAGGCAAGCTTTCTCCCATTTTATGGAAGTAAAGCACAGTTCAGAGAAGCTAACAACTTGGAACTATTAAGTGGACGATCTGAGGAATGTTCAAAGTGTTCTTCTCATACAGTGCTACTGCATTCTCATGTGAATAAACTTGATTTTGTCATATTTAAAGCCTTATCTTTAACATACTCTCACTATATGATCAGTTTTATCTTGATGTTGGAGATAACTTTATTTTGACAAAGAACAAATTATAGATTCTCTCTTGCCTCTAATTAAATAATTTTTAAAAAATATGAATGATGACCAAACTACTGACAATACTTAGCGAGTAAAACTGACTTTATTTTTACAGCTAATAAGTATCATACTTTTAAATTTCTTGTGCTGTATAAAGATGAAAATTCAACATGTAAATTCTGAAGGAGATTGTAATTTTAATTAAATTCATTTAGTTTTAAAGTAGAACTTTAATTTCTTATAAACGGTTTTCTTAGTATAGTAAAAGGGTCGTTCTCAAGGCTTGAGCAATGGCAAAGTGCTGGTGACAATACATTTGTATAGTACTTGATGCTTTTCAGAGCATTTTCCATATGGATTCCAGGGTTAGGATTTGGAGCAAGATGATACATTGTAAATTTTTCTAGTCCAGCCACTGACTCTTTAGGAAGCAGTTTTCAACCTTCCCGGAGGCCTGATGGTGGGGGAAGATGAATTGTTTATAGGAAGGTCTGGGGGATGCCTTCCTTCCAACCATCCAGCTGTTTTAGTGTCCTTAATATGCTGAGTGTTGGGTGTGTGTCCATGGACAAGATCTGGCTTATTTACATTCTAGTGGGCAAGACAGAGATTGAATAAAGAATAAGACGTGTGCTGAAAGTTACAAGAAAATATATAGGGTGCTTTGAGAGTGTATAATAGGCTCGTGTACCTGGGTAGGGGTGGGGCAAGGCTGACATTGAAATTGAGACCTACTGGTGCACTGAGAAAAGATTAAAGTGGCAGAGCTTGGTGACATGTGCAGTGAGGGAGAAGGAGACATCAAGAATAATTCCCCAGTAACTAATATAAGCAACTGAGCTCACAAGAAGATGTCATAGGCAGGATGTTTTGAGGTAAAGTCCATTAGTTCAGTTTTAAGCTCACTGGGTTTGAGATGTTTGAGATGTTTGTGATATGTTAAAGAGGCAGTAGGATCTGCTGGTGTGGAGCTTAGATAAGAAATCTTGGTTTGAGATTCAGCGTGAGTATAAATGCTATTTGAAAGTAGAGGACTAGATGAAGTCATTAAGGAGTAAAAGAAGGAAAAGTACTGAGCTGTGAAGAACTTGGAATACTTCATAGATGGAGAGAAGAGGAAGAAAAACTAGAAGGAAATCGAATAGGAGCAGTTAGAACACCTGAAGGACTATCAGGCAAGTGATGTTTTATAGAGATCAGCAGAAAGGTTTCATGAAGGGTCAACTGACTTGGCTCGGAATGCTGCTGCAAAGGCAGTGGATATGAGGACTGCAAAGCAGGCATTGGAGTTCGCGTTTTAGATTGGAGTGGTCTCTGAGTGGGGAGTACACAGTGAGGAAATAGGGGTAGCAAGTGTACATAACTTGTTAAAGATGTTTGGAAGGCAGAAGGAAAAGGGCAGTTAGAGGTTCTGGAAGGTTTGATTGCGTGGGGCAGCCTTGTAGCTCCGGGAAAGTGAACTTGGGAGAAGGGATACTGCATTTGCTGAACAGGAGAAGGATGGGTGAAAATGTGAGCTTAGAGGGAGGATGGAAGATAAGATGCTTTATGGCTGAAAGCATTGTTTCCTCCATGAAGTGACAGAAGAGGTTATCTCTGAAAGGGAGAAAGTAGGGCAGGATAATATGGGGGCTTAAGGAGAGAGAAGAAAGGTTCAAACAGATGTTGCGGAAAGTAGAAGAAGGAGCTGTCTAGAGAGGATTTCTGGACATACATCATTGGGACGTTAGTTGAAGTTTGTGTCACTAAAAACTCATGGTCACTAATCTACCCATTATATAAGTGATTGTGTTAACCCCCTACCGTTAGTAGGTCCCATTAGCCAGAACCTACATAGAATATAAAACATTGGATAAGATAATTAGAATTATCCTGGATTGGCATTTTGTCTGACAAGATGTGGAATGAACAGATAGAGAAGAAAGAGCAGTTAGGATATTGCTCAGAGAGAAATTGAAATGATGGATTGTGTAGTTTAAAATGTTCAGGAGCTGGACAGGGCTGCTAGTAGATATGAGAAAGGAGAGGAGAGCGTCAGAACACTGAGTCTCACTAAGTAAAAGTCAAGAACGGGATTCCTGGGACAAGCAAGCTGGGTGTTGGTAGGTTGTGATTTGAAAGTGGGTTATTTGATTTCAGTACTTAAGAGGTGAAACCTTGTAGGACATGACAAGTTCCTGATGAAGTTGTGAGAAGT
Source organism: Rhinolophus sinicus (assembly GCF_057876585.1). NCBI lineage: Eukaryota > Metazoa > Chordata > Mammalia > Chiroptera > Rhinolophidae > Rhinolophus > Rhinolophus sinicus. Next base: position 61,514,369 of record NC_142515.1, on the reverse strand, counting down.
AGTGGCTGAGATGGAATGTAGATTTGATGGGAGAAGGTTAAAGAACTGGGAGGTCAGGGAGTTGGGAATTGGTGGAGTTGAGGATTATAGCAAAGTGGGCACGAAGGCATAGATTATAAATCTTGTGTAAAATGAATAAATGAATAAGAGGTTGTTAGATGACAAGTGTGGGGAAGATCAGAGGATAACTAGCTATGATTAAACCTCAAAAGAATGGGTTTTTATAAGGGTGCAGGAATAATAGATTTTATAGAGTCTCTGAAGAACCAGTGACCCCAGAACCATCCTGCTCTGAGATGCTGCGGTGAGGGGCCTGCTTTTAGTTAGGACAAGGAAGTGGGAGGGGGAATGAGCCCCCAGGTGTCTCAGCACGCTGACCACTGAGGACTGGATTTAGGACTTAGAGGTGTGGTGTAGGGTGGTGGTGGCTTGTTGGATTGAGGTTGGAAAGAAGTACAGATACATTTTGAGTGTTAGAGCACAGGAGAAGGTAGATGACAAGATACGTTTACATTTTGGATCATGACCTAGAGAAACTGGTGAGAGGGATGGTGGCTTTAGAACCAAATTTTCGTAGAGCAGTTTTCAAACCTTTGTTCACAGATCATCTGAAGTTTTTGAAAAGTGTCCCCACTTCATACACTCCCTTCCCCCTATGTATTTTTAAAGTTTTCATCTTGATTTATCAGTCAAGGTCCCAGCTGGAAACAGATGGCATACCCCAATTAGGCTAATACCAGGAAGGTTTTTGTAAAGGGGCTGTTTACAAAGGTGAGGGAGAAATGTTAGGAAAAGCACATGGGTTGGTGCCCTGGCCTTGGTTAGCTGCAGTGAAGCTGTTATCACCCATTTTCACTGGGACGAGGGATTATCTGAGCCCTGGTAGGAAGCGACCTTAGGAGGAGCAGTTTCCTTCTGTGGAAGGGTCTTACAAGGAAAGCCTTACAGGAGTAAAATCACCTGAACCTAACTCTCCTGTCTTCCTTTGTCCCACTTGGGAGGGTAAGCCTGAAGGTAAGGAGACTTGAATACAAGTCAGCCTCCTAGGGCTAAGATAAGAGTGGACAGTGATCTGGAAGGACAGTGGAACATACCTGGTGTAATATCTAAAAAAACAAACCAACCCAAAACACCAAACTGTAAAGTTCTGTGGAAATGCATACAATTATGTAATCACTATCAAGATCAAATATTTCCCACAACTCAAAAGTTCTTTCATACTTCTCTGTGCTCAGTCCCTTTTCCTGTCTCCATGCCCTGGCATCTGTTTTCTCTCCCTGTAGTTTTGTCTTTTCCAAAATGTCATATGCATGGGATCATGTAGTATGTAGTCTTATCAGGCTGGCCTTTTTCATGTAGCACAATGCTTTTAAGAGTTGTTGATGTATCAGTAGTTCATTCCTTTTTATTGCTGAATAGTATTCTGTTATGTATGTGTATGAAAAATCCATTCACTAGTTGAAGGACATTTGGATTGTTTTCAGTGTTTGGCAATTATGAATGAAGCTACTATAAACATTCATGTTTAGCTTTTTGTGTAGACATGTCCTCATTTCTCTTGGGTAGTAAGGACCTAAGTGTGGCATTGCTGCTCATGAAAATATTGATCTTAAATTTAAATACTTGCAAAAGATATAAGTTCCTGAAAATAAATAATTTCCTGTAAATACTGACATTTTAAAATAAAACTAACATGCAATTTGGGTGTCATAGTGATTCGTGTTAACCTTTTTATTGTAAAATAAAACATACAAAAAAACATACAATATATAGAAATATATGTTTAGTTTAATGAATTATTTATAAGATCAACACCCACCCACATAACTACCACCAACATCAAGAAATAGAATTTTGCCAGCCACTCCAGACGCTCTTCTTTCACCCCCAAAATAACTGCTATTCCTTTTATTATCATAATCCCCTTCTTGATTGCAAATGCCATAATTATTTGCTGTTCATTTGCACACATTAAAAAACATTAAAGTTCTTAACAGTCAAAAGATTTACAATGCCCTGTCCTTTTCGAAATTGTATTTCCATCTTACTCCCCCTTCAGAATTTTATCCTTATGAATATACTGGAGGTGCCAAAAAATGTACACATTTTAGGAGGTATTATCTATGTATTACTTTTCGAAGTCGAATTGAATTACAGTAACAATGTGTAGTATGACGTTCACTCAAAAGATGGTGTTAATCAAATGAATGCTAGCGTTATTCATCACAATTTTAATAGTTTGTTTTTTGCATTCTCTCTTGCACTTTATTATTATCTTTAAATTGAAGTTTACTGGGTAACAATTGTTAGTAAAGTTACATAGATTTCAGGTGTACAATTCTTTAATACATTATATCTCACATTGTGTGTTCACCACCCTGAGTCAGTTCTCTTTCCATCACCATATATTAGACTCTGTTTACCCTCTTCTAGAGCTTCCTCTTCCCCTTTCCCCTCTGGTAACCCCTAAACTATTGTCTATGTTTATGAGTTTTTGTTCCTTCAGTTGTTTTGTTCTTTTGTTGTTTTTGGTTTATATACCACATATCAGTGAACATGAGGTTCTCTGCTTTTTCTATCTGACTTATTTCGCTTAACATTATACTCTCAAGATCCATCCATGTTGTCACAAATGTTCCTATATCATCGTTTCTTACCGCCGAATAGAATTCCATTGTGTATATATACCACAGCTTCTTTATCCATTCATCTATCGAAGGACATTTTGGTTGTTTCCATGTCTTGGCCTCCGTAAGTAAAGCTGCAGTGAACACTGGAGCACGCATGTCTTTATGTATAAATGTTTTCAGATTTTTTTGGTAGATACCCAGGAGAGGGATTGCTGGGTCATACGGTAATTCTATTCGTAATTTTTTGAGGAACCTCCACACTGCCTTCCTTAACGGCTGCACCAGTCTGCATTCCCACCAACAGTGTATGAGGGTTCCTTTTTCTCCACAGCCTCTCCAACACTTGTTACTATTTGTCTTGTTGATGACAGCCATTCTGACTGGGGTGAGGTGATATCTCATTGTGGTTTTGATTTGCATTTCTCTGATGATTAGTGATGTTGAGCATTTTTTCATATGTCTATTTGCCATTTGTATGTCCTCTTTGGAGAAATGTCTCTTCAGGTCCTCTGCCCATTTTTCAATTGGGTTGTTTGTTTTTTTGTTGTTGAGTTTCACGAGTTCCTCGTATATTTTGGATATTAGCCCCTTATCGGAGGCACTGTTTGCAAAAATCCTCCCATTCAGTTGGTTGCCTCTTTATTTTGTCGATGGTTTCTTTTGCTGTGCAGAAGCTTTTAAGTTTCATATAGTCCCATTCGTTTATTTTAACTTTTACTTCACTTGCCTTTGGAGTCAAAGTCATAAAACGCTCTTTGAACCCAAGGTCCATAAGTTTAGTACCTATGTTTTCTTCTATGCAGTTTATTGTGTCCGGTATTATGCTTAAGTCTTTGATCCATTTTGAATTAATTTTGGTACATGGTGACAGATAGCAGTCCAGTTTCATTCTTTTACACGTGGCTTTCCAATTCTGCCAGCACCATTTACTGAAGAGGCTGTCTTTTCTCCATTGTATGTTTTTTGCTTCTTTGTCAAAAATTATGTCCATATTTATGTGGTTTTATTTCTGGGTTCTCAGTTCTATTCCATTGGTCTATGTGTATGTTTTTCTGCCAATACCATGCTGTTTTGATTATTGTTGCCCAGTAGTATAAGCTAAAGTCAGGGAGTGTGATACCTTCAGTATTGTTCTTTTTTCTTAGGATTGCTTTGGCTATTCGGGATCTTTTGTGGTTCCATACAAATCTGATGACTTTTTGTTCTACTTCTTTAAAAAATGCCATTGGGATTTTGATGGGGATTGCATTAAATCTGTATATTGCTTTGGGTAATATGGCAATTTTAACTATGTTGATTCTTCCAATCCATGAGCACGGAATGTCTCCATTTCTTTGTGTCTCCTTCAATTTCTCTTAAAAATGTCTTATGGTTTTCAGCATATAGGTCTTTCACATCCTTGGTTAGGTTTATGCCTAGGTATTGTATTATTTTTGTTGCAATTGCAAAAGGAATTTTTTTTAATTTCTTTTTCTGAGATGTCATTGTTAGTATACAGGAATGCAATGGACTTTCATATGTTGATTTTGTAGCCGGCAACTTTACTGTATTCGTTTATTGTTTCGAATACCTTTTGGAGGAGTCTTTAGGGTTTTCTGTCTGTAGTATCATGTCATTTGCAAAGAGTGACAATTGGTCTTCTTCATTCCCAATTTGGATGCCTTTTATTTCTTTCTCTTGCCTGATTGCTCTGGCAAGGACTTCCAACACTACGTTGAAAAGCAGAGGTGATAGGGGACAGCCCTGTCGTGTTCCTGAACGTAGAGCAAAGGGCTTCAGTTTTTCACCGTTAATTATGATAATTAGCTGAAGGTTTGTCATATATGGCCTTTATTATGTTAAGGTATTTTCCTTCTATACCTATTTTATTAAGTGTTTTAATTATTAATGGATGTTGTATCTTGTCAAATGCTTTTTCTGCATCAGTTGATATAATCATATGATTTTTGCCCTTTATTTTGTTTATGTGATGTATCACATTGATGGATTTGCATATGTTGAACCATCCTTGTGCCCCTGGGATGAACCCCACTTGGTCGTGACGAATAATCTTTTAAATGCATTGTTGCATTCGATTTGCTAGAATTTTGTTTAGGATTTTTGCATCTGTATTCATCAGAGATATTGGTCTGTAGTTTTCTTTTTTTGTGTTGTCCTTGGCAGGTTTTGGTATCAGGGTAATGTTGGCCTCATAAAATGAGTTAGGGAATGCTGTCTCTTCAGTTTTTTGGAAGAGTTTGAGCAGGATTGGTATTAGACCCTCGTTGAAGGTTTGGTAGAATTCACTAGTGAAGCCATCTGGTCCCGGACTTTTGCTTTTGGGAAGGTTTTGGATAATTCATTCAATTTCCTTACTGGTGATCGGTCTATTCAGATTTTGCAATTCTTCATGATTCAGCCTAGGAAGGCTATATGTTTCTAAGAACTTGTCCATTTCTTCTAGGTTAATGAATTTGGTGGCATATAGTCCTTCTTAGTATTCTTGGATGATCCTTTGTATTTCTGTGGTGTCCGTGATAACTTCCCTTTTTCATTTCTGATTTTGTTTATTAGTGTGTTTTCTCTTTTTATCTCAGTGAGTCTAGCCAAGGGTTTGTCAATTTTGTTAATCTTTTCAAAGAACCAGCTCTTTGTCACATACATTTTTTCTATTGCCTTTTTGTTCTCTATTTCATTTAGTTCCGCTCTAATTTTTGTTATTTCCTTTCTTCGGCTGACCTTGGGTTTTACTTGTTCTTCTTTTTCTAGTTCTTTAAGGTGTAACATGAGGTTATTTATTTGGGAGTTTTCTTGTTTCTTGAGATAGGCCTGCAATGATATAAATTTCCCTCTTAAAACTGCTTTCGCTGCAACCCAAAAATTTTGGTAGGATGTATTTTCATTGTCATTTGTTTCTATGTATCTTTTGATCTCTCCTCTAATTTCTTTTTTGACCCAGTCATTCTTTAAAAGTATGTTGTTTAATCTCTATGTATTTGTGTTTTTTCCTGCTTTCTTTTTGCAGTTGATAACCAATTTCAAAGCCTTGTGATCAGAGGATATGCTTGGTATGATTTCAATCTTCTTAAATTTACTGAGGCTGATTTTATGTCCCAATATATGGTCTATCCTTGAGAATGTTCCATGTACACTAGAAAAGAATGTATAGTCTGATGTTTTAGGATGAAGTGCTCTATAAATGTCAATTATGTCCATTTCATCTAATGTGTCATTTAGGGCTGCTATTTCGTTATTTATTTTCTGCTTGGATGATCTATCCATAGCTGTCAATGATGTATTTAAGTCCCCTAGTATAATTGTGTTTTGGTCAATTTCTCCCTTTAGTTGTGTTAGTAGTTGCTTGGTATATTTCGGTGCTCCCTGATCGGGGGCATAAATATTGATGACTGTTATCTCTTCTTGTTGTAGTCCCCTTTCCCATTATGAAATGTCCATCTTTGTCTCTTGTTATCTTTTTCACCCTGAAATCTGTTTCATCTGATATCATTATGGCTACACCTGATTTTCTCTGGGTACCATTTGCTTGGAGTGTCAATTTCCACCCTTTCACTTTGAGTCTATGCTTGTCCTTGTAGCTGAGATGTGTCTCTTGTAGACAGCATATGGTTGGGTTTAGTTTTTTGATCCAATCTGCTACTCTGTGCCTTTTTATTGGTGAGTTCAGTCCATTTACATTTAGGGTGATTATTGATAGGTGAGGATTTCCTGTCACTCTATCTTTAGTTTTTTAGTAAGGCTGTGCCTCCATTGTTTCTTTGCCTTTTTGTTGTTGTCTATTATTTCTGTGTGGTGGTACTCTATGATGTTTCCCTCTGTTTCTTCTTTTATTTCAGTATATATTTCAATTCTGGATTTTTTTGAGTGGTTACCCTTAAGTTTATGTAAAAGAAAGTTTGATATTTAGAGTATTCCATTTTCTTCAGCACGCTTACTTTCTCCATTCCCATATTCCGGTTCAGGCCTTTACTCTCCCCCTTTTTGAGTTTTGTTTGTCACAAATTGTCGATGTTGATGGTGGTCGAATAGCCTCCTTTAGTATTTCTTGCAGTGCAGGTCGTGTATTAGAAGATTCCCTCAACTTCTGTATGTCTGGAAAGGTCTTTATTCCTCCTTCATATCTAAAGGATATCTTTGCTGGATATATTATTCTTGGCTCATAATTTCTCTTTCAATAGTTTGAATATTTGGTTCTACTCCCTCCTGGCTTGTAGAGTTTCTGCTGAAAAATATGATGATAATCTAATGGGCTTTCCTTTGTAGGTTACCGTCTTCTTTTCCTTGGCTGCCTTGAGGATTCTTTCTTTGTCATTGATTTTAGACAGCTTCAATACAATGTGCCTTGGAGAAGACCTGTTGGGATTGAGGTAATTAGGTGTTCTATTTGCTTCTTGGATTCAAGGGTCCAGTTCTGTCCACAAGTTTGGGAAGTTCTCATCAACAATTTGTTTGAATATATTCTCCTTTCCCTTCTCTCTTTCTTGTCCTTCTGGTATGCCCATTATTCTTATTTTGCTCTTTCTGATGGAGTCAGAAACTTCTTGTAGAGTTCTTTCATTTCTTTTAAGTCTCAAGTCTCTTTCTTCTTCCATCTGTGTAATTTCCATGCTTCTATCTTTGATGTCACTGATTCTTTCCTCCATCTGGTCAACTTTACTACCTAAGCTGGTTATTTCATTTTTAATTTCTTCTGTTGAGTTCTTAATCTCCAGAAATTCTGTTTGGTTCTTTTTTAAAATTTCAATCTCTTTCGTAAAATGCTCATGGTGTTCTGATTGTGTTTCTGAGTTCATTGAATTTCCTTTCTGTGTTTTCTTGCATCTTGTTGAGTTTTTTCAGAACTGCAGTCTTGAATTCTCTGTCATTTAAGTCACATATTTCCGTATCTTTAAGTTCCTTTTCTGGGGTCTTTTCACTTTCTTTCTGAGCTGTCTTTTTGCCTTGGTTATTCATGGCAGTTACTGATTTATTATTTCTCTTCCTAGACATCTATAGGAGTGGCTTCTGCAACAGGTTGATAGGAAGAGGTCTTTCTTTTGTTTTCCAGTACTTGTTGGTAGAATGTGTTATTTTCTCTCCGACTGCAGCCGTTTTTTTCTCTCTCACACGGTAGTTCTGTATTTTCTCTGCAGCATTCCAGCTTCTCACACAATGGGGGGATTCCCTGGGAGATGGGTTTCTCTTCTGTTAATAGTTCACCTGAGTCACAGAGCACAGTGTCCATGTGGGTATGTGGAGAGCTTTTGAAGTTCCAAAGCTCTTCCTGCACCAGATTCAGAGCCCGTATGTTTCAGCAGTTCTGCTTATTCCTGCAGGGATCCGCCCAGATAGGTGGGGCCAGAGGCAGGGTGAGTTGTGAGAGGTGGCCCAGAGCAATGGCAGCGACCACCACCACAGCTGGTCCTGCTTCCACAGCTCTCGCCCCTTTGCCGGAACTAGTTGGGCTGCAAATGTGTGTCTGCGGTCCACAGTTCTCAGAACAGCAAATATTCTGTTCTTTTGATCTGACACTGCTATTGTCTCGCTTCTAGCACCGGGCAGGTGGGGGCGGGGTGAGCTCTGGGAGGGGAGGGAGGGGGCGGCTAGTCTCAGTGCCTAAGGCTTCCATTTTCTGCTCGGCAGTGAGGGCTTAAACCACCGTTTTCAGCCTTCTTCCCTCAGTCTTTTCTCCGAGGTCTCTGCCGTGAGCGTTGGGTTCAGCCGTGTTGTATGCTGCCCCCTCAGCCCTGTGGTCCATAAGCGGAGCCCTAGCAGTCCGAGTTCTTCCCTCTCCTGCAGCTGCGGTTGTTCCGGGAAGCAACAAGCTCGGAGCACTGAGCTAGGTCTGCGTCCTGTGTCGGTGCGGCTCCGTCCCCACACTTCTCCCTTCCCTCCTCCCCCACTTGTGCAATTCGCCCACCTTTAGGTGAATTCAGTAGTGGGCCACTTCGTCTTGCCTATCTGCTGAACAACTGTAAGTTCGTGGAGTTATAGTTCAATTTGTTGTAAATTCCAGAGGATATTTCAAGAGGCTCACCCTACGCCACCATTTTTATGGCCAATACAGTTTTTTCCTTTCTTAAAATGTGTATACATTGTTTTGGCACCCTCTGTATTTATGACTAGTCTTTCAGTGGTTATCCTTTTCATAATTCTTTGTACAAAAATATATATAAATTTAAACTTTTAAGAATTTTATGTGATTAGAACACTCTAAGTATTTTGAAATTCTTCTAGATTTTTATGCCACAATTGTTAGTGCATAATTAGTCAAATATGAATGGTATATATTTTAAAGGCAAATTTTTTGGAATATACCTGTTTATGACATGGGTGGGGCTTTTAAAAAAAATCATTTCATGTGTATGGATGAATATCATTGCTAGAATAAGAAAAGGCTTTGGCATCAGTCTACTCTTATTTTTTTTAAGTACATGTAAATACATGTATTAACAATGTATACACATTTTAAGAAAGGAAGAAACTATTAAAATTATAGTACAATGAGTGGAACTAGCATTCATTTGATTAACACCATCTTTTGAGCGAATGTCATAGTACACATTGCTACCGTAATTCAATTCAACTTTGAAAGTAATACATAGATAACATCTCTTAAAATGTGTACATTTTTTTGGCACTCTCCTGGTATAGAGAAACCATATTGATAAAATTAATGGAAAGCATTTTGTTATAGCAGTTTCTATTTTGGAAAGTAATAATTGGAAATCGTCTAACATGCGGAGGATTTGTTACCTAGACGTTAGAGTTACTCAGTTATTAAGCACAGTAGCCAATATTGTACCACATTATTTCTCTATAGGTCACACTCCACATTTGGAGCAATGTTCCGTAATAATATTAGGGATAGGTGAGTGATAATGCTGGTATTCATAATGTGGGAGAGTAATTAATCCCTGGTTGGTTGTTTTTGGATCAGAGTATGTATAGAAGTGAAGTTCCTTAAAACCTAATTGTTCCTGTATGTTTTGGAAGGTGTTAGTGTAACTCTATCGGTGTGAGGGGCCTGTGTTTCTAGTGTAAGGAGTTAGTTGCCAACCTGAAAGGGAGCCCTACTGGTTGAGTTGCTGGAGTATGTGGTATTTCTTGATCTCGTGGGTAGAGATGGGCAGCTTGAGCAGGAGGCCACAGGAGCAGACGATGTCCTTGGCGTGCGGGTGGCCGATGGCATTTGGCACTAAGGCCTCAGCAGGCTGTGTTGACGTGGTGTAGGGGAGGTGGAGTTAACTGCTCAGTGTAGTGGGCCCAGTTGAGCATTATTGAAGTTGTTTTACATTTATGTTTTATCTTTAAAATGACATGTAAAATTTGTGTTTGATAAGTTTACTTTATAAAATATAAAAATGTTTTAAATTATCGATTGAAATGCTTAACATTTTTTAAAGTACTTTTTACCTTTCATAGCTGAGTAAAATCAATCCACTAAGGAAGATGCGCCTCAGTTTTTCCTGTGGCTTTTTAGGTTCCTCAATTAAGTAGCTACATACTTGTGTTAACAATGAAAAAAGTACGTTCCCTACCATAGAAGCAAATAATTTCTTTTTTTTATTTAATTTTTTTATTGGGGAATATTGGGGAACAGCGTGTTTCTCCAGGGCCCATTGACTCCAAGTCGATATCCTTCTATCTAGTTGTGGAGGGCACAGCTCACTGGCCCATGTGGGAATCGAACTGTCAGCCCTGTCGTTCAGAGCTCACACTCTAACCAACTGAGCCATCTGGCCGCCCCAAATAATTTCTTACATAGCTTTTCACAGTATTTAATGCGCATAGCATCAAATCTTTGTATCCTTAAAAACACACACCACACGAATGTGTGTGTGTATGTAAAATACATGACACACACACACACAGTAGTATGCTTTTAAAAACACTTAAGGAAAGATCTTTAAGATGTACACATAAGTATATTTTTAAATCTATCTTGTTCTATTTTAGCAGCTTCCTGGTTTTCCATTGCATGAATGTACCTTACTTTTTAGTCTCTTTAGGGAAATTTTGGCTGTTTCTAGTCCTTTACTATTAAAAAAAATGGTGCATTGATCATCTTTCTACTTACGTTTTTGAGCATCATGTCTCAGTATAGTGGTAAGAGATGTTTCTAGAGGTGGAATTGAAAGGGCCTATACATTTAAGTTTTCCATTAACATTGCCAAATTTTCCACTACTAGTTGACTTTTTTTTTTTTCTCCCTCATCCTATCAAATTTTGGACTTTTTCAGCTGGAAAGTAGAAAAATGTTTATTTTGGGGGTTTAATTTTTTTCATGTTAGAATATGTCATCTTTATTTTAAAATTCAGTTAAAATTTTTATTTAGAAGATTCCCTAGTCACGCCAGTTCTTCCTGGAGTGACGATTTATTGTTATTTGTTTCAGCTTTTTTAATATGCTGTCACATACGAGCAATACAGTTACATATATGTACGTGTATTTAAATTCACGAAATGGTAACATGCTGGCTTGTACCTTGCTCTTTCACTTAATATATCTTGGGGATAATTCTTTGTCAATATATAAAAGTTTTCTTTCTAGACTCTGTCCCTTTTTAATTTAAGAAACGAATGCATGTTGTGTCAATTTCTATATGTGTTTAACCAGTTCCTTGTTGATGTCAGACTTTTGGGTGGCTTCTACTGTTTTTGTTTTCTTTTTAAGTTGTCTTATTTTTTAGACAAACACTACTTAATAACTGTGACTGTTAATCGGTGACTTATGTTTACTGTCCCTCATCTACAAAATGGGATACAGGTTCACATTTCCTTACCTGAAAACTTCAGAGCCAGATTTGTTTTGGAATTTAGGATTACTTTGGAATATAGAAAGTGTATGTATTTTACATTAACACCATTTCAAGGTCTCAGGTGACACTCTAATCAAAGATAATGTTTCTTCATAAAAATAAAATACCATCCTAAGTAGGTAGGATACATACTATAAATAGCCTTACTTAGATGAAGTCAGGTTTTGCTTCAGAATGTATTATGAGAAAACTTTTAGTTTCAGAACTTTTTGGATGTTGGAATTGTGGATAAAAGCTGATGAACTTGTAATAGTACCTTCCTCATATAGTTGCTATGAAAACAGATGAATTAATTGATGGAAAGTATTTAGAACAGTACTAGGCACATACTGAGGGCTTAATAGGTATAAATATAGTTCAACTTTGTTTTACTTTGATTTTCCCCCCCAGCTTTATTGAGATATGATTGACATATAACATTGTGCACTTTGACTTTTAATTGTGAATGAAATATAGTATCTCTTCATAAGTTACTCATTTCTTTTCTTTTTCTGTTAATTGCCTTTGTATGTCTAGCTTCTTTTTCTACTGGGATGTTGGATTTATTGATGTGTAAGAATTCTTACTATATTAAGGAAATCAGCCTTTTGCATTTCCCTAATGACTACTTAATTGATATCAGTATAGTTTCTTTGGTGATGTCTGTTTAAATTTTTTGCTCATTTTTAATTGGATTATTTTCTTATTGAACTTTTAAGAGTTCATTATATATTCTGGATACAGGGCTTTTTTATCAGAGATATTTATTGCAGACATTTTCTCTGAGTCTGTCGGGCTTGTCTTTGCATTTTCTTAACAATGTCTTTTGTGGAGCAGAAGTTATTAATTTTAATCAAGTCGCATTTTATCAAATATTTCTCTTATAACAAGGGAGTACATTCTCTTTCCTAGGCAAACCGTTTGTTGGACAGCTCTAATTGATCTTTGATGTTCTTGCTCATCAGCCCTTACAATTCTATGAATTGAATGATTTCTACACGTTGAATAAGTTTGTCCCTCTTCTCATGACAGCTGCTCATATATTTAATTTAAAAGGAGCTTGCATATAATGGTGGCACCCTCTTTTCTCCCAAGTTATTTTAGTGTTTGTGGTCTCTAAAGCTACTTCTTCATCTGTACAGTCTCCTTAGCAGAAGTTGAAGATTTTGTTTAAATTTAGTCCTCAGCACTTCATGTAATATACAGTTGCCATTTGCCCAACATATTAGAACTTTTAACCTCTCATCTGGACCTCTTTTATTAATGTGGGTTAAGATGGTTTATCTGCTTTAGTATTTAAATTTTTAGCAGCCACCACTATAGATAGTGTAATACAGTAGAACTCAGTATGGGTCTTTTTATGAGGTCTTGGGCCATTGGTTTAATTGGTAATCTTTGCTGTTAGCTGTCTAGGCCTCTTTTCCCTCATCGGTGTAATGATGGGTTTGGTGTAAAGTGAAAGGAAATATCTTTACTTCCTTATAAGAGGAGTTAAGAAAGTATATATATTGTTAATGTATACAGACCAGCGTACAGTTGTAAAGATGCATACATCTGTGTGTCTGTATCCAGCTTCAATAAACCTTAATTCATAGGCAGTCTTGTTTTATTTTTATCCCCACCTACTCTCTTTCCACAATGGATTATTTTGAAGCAAGTTCCATACATTGTATTTCATACATAAATGTAATTCTTTAATAGACTAGGACTTCAAAAAAGATAACTACAGTACTACTTTAAGATACTTTATATGTACCTTTTCCAGTTTTTACATTTTAAGTTTTTGAACAGACTATTTACAGACACTATATACAGTTCAAGAGGTCCAAAAGCCTGTTCTCTCATCCCCATCCCTAGGGCAGCACATAATGTAAACCTGCCTCGTTCTCTTTTTACCACTGTGTAGTGGCTATATGATAGTTTAGTTTTTTTATTGATAGGTATTTGCATTGTTTATGAAAGCAAAAACTAGGAAACGATGTTGTAGTGAGTTTCCCTGTTATCTTGTTTCATACTCATGGAAAGTTATTTGTAAATACTTGTATTAATAACTTAAAACTGCTTGCTTCAAGGGTAAATTCATTTCTTTGACATGTACATTTTTCATTTTAAAAGATAATACCAGATTGCTCTTTGTAGTGGTTGTACTAAGATATACTTCTGAAGAAATGTAGTTTTACTTAATTTTATTGCTCTGCAGTATTTCTTTGTATGAAGAGACTACATAGAATATATTGTTAATGACATTTAGGTTTCATTGTTTTGGGATGATGTTGCTTTCAGCGTGCTTCTATTATGTTGAACCATGTGGAATTGCTAATATTTGATTGTTTTAAAAATGGAAGTTTCATAAGGTTCAATTTAATGTGAAGTACTTTGAAGTAGAGTTGTTGGGTCATAGGGTGTGTTCTGTTTGACTGTTGGTGGTTGTATAGTGATAACGCATTATGGTTCTATTTTGCATCTTCCTAATTAATGAATATAAGCACCTTTTAATATATTTTTATTTACGTGTTTATTGGATATCATTTCTTATCAAGTGGCTGGTCAAGTCCTTTGATCATTTTTATATTGGGCATCTTTATTACTGAGTTGTAGGCATTCTTTGCCTACAACTTTGCCATTTACATCCCGCCCCCCCCCCCCCAATCTGATAGTTACGTGTTTTCTAATGGACAGATTTAATTTTGATGAAATCAAATGTCTTCCCCTTTATGGTTTAATGCTTTTTGTATCTTGTATAAGAAATCGTTCTCTGCCTGAGGTAATTTTCTTCATATTTGGGTCTCTAATTCATCTAGACTTGCAGGAGCTCTTTTTAAGTTTAGGAAATTGACCTTTTTAAAGCACTATGAGTTGCAGTTATATTTTTCACATTTTGTTTCTTTTGACTTTACTTAAATATTTTTTCACCATGCTGAAATTTTAGATTTTATGTAAATTAATATGGATTATGGATTTTGTATCTGAGAAAGAACTTCCCCATTCTAGAGTAATGCATTTTTAAAAATTTACTTTTATAATATGTATGTAGTTTTGTTTTCCATGTTTAAGTCACTGATTCATCTAGAATATATTTTCATGTTTGAGGTAAAAACGAGCCTTATTTTTTCCCACATATTCCAGTACCCTTTACTCAATAATGCATCTTTTCTGTAGAGATTTTGAAATTCCACAGTCAGCATACTGATTGCCTGCATGTGTTTTGCTCCTTCTCTTGTCCTTTAAACCAATAAAAATATATATATTTTAGAGTGTTTGAAAACTTGGTAAAACTATAGGTACTCTCCCTGAAAAAATGTATGCACAATTTTTTCATACAGTTTCACAAAATTTGTTGAAGTTAGATCTTAGATCAAACTTCCCACTTTTTAAATATTTCAGAATTCACTTCACTCATGGAAGCCTTAAATCATCCCACCTGTTTAGTTTCCTTTATAAAACTATGTATACTCATGTTACTGCAGGTACACTGATCTGTTTGTGTGGGTTTTTTTGAGGGGAATCATCTATTTGCGTTAAAACTTAAGAATCCTTAAATGAATAAAGGGCATTTAATTAATCTTTTATGTGAGGTGGCTCACTGCTTTTTAGATAAGCAGAGTGAGGACTTGAGAGATACTATGACTTGTCAGAGTTTTACACGTCTGGTTGTTGGTTTAGCTCATACCAGTCAAACTCCCAAGTTCCATGTAGTTGTCTTCTCCCTTATGTATTACCTAATATACTAAAGATTGACTAGTGATTCTAACATCTAGTGATGTTAAAAGGCATTTATTAAGTATCTGATTACAGATGGTGTAGGGCTAAGTCTTGTACTGAGAACTTTGTACACATCCAGTCTTTACTGTCTAGCTTGAAAAAGAAAAATAGGCCTTGGAAAGTGGTTTTGGATTCCTTGCATGAAGCTGATAGACACGGGACATAAGGGAGTATTGATGAACTTACAGGTTAGATTCCACTAAGAAAAGTCTTAGACTAGTCAGGGAACACTTCGTAAATTATATAAATGTCTAACCGTTGTGCTGTACACCTGAAACTACTATAAAATAATATTGAATGTCAACTGTAATTGAAAATTTTTTAAAAGGGAAAGGTGAAGGGGAATAAGAGGTTCAAATTTCCAGATATAAAACAAATAAGTCATGGATGGGGCTGTAATGCACAGATATAGTCAATAATATTGTGATAGCGTGGTACAGTGTCAGATGGTTGCTGGACTTACCATGATGATCACTTCTTTAGGTATGCGAATGTTGAATAACTATGGTGTACACCTGAAGCTAATATAATGTATGTTAGCTGTATTTTAATTAAAATCTTAAAAAATTATATATTGTGTCTTATGGCAAAGCAGTAATAGCTATGATAATTTGCGTTTGTGTGATGCCTGATAACCTGCAAAATATCCTTAAGTATATTATCTTTTATCTGTTCAGACTGCACTTGAGACAGATTTTTATTAGTTCTCATTTTCCAGGTGAAGAAACTGAACTTCTTAAGACCTCATTTCAGCCAGTAAATGGCAGAGCTGGTACTCATCCATTTAATTCCTAAACTGCTAACCATTGCTAGAAATGTATTTGTTTATAAACAGATATTTATGTATCATATATGTGTTTTTATATATAGTTTAGAATTCATCTTTATTTACCTTTTTTTCTCTTTATTGATGTTTTGAGATGTTAAATGGGTTTATCTGACAGAAGGTGAGATGATTGAGGGAGGAAGGCATTTGAAAATAATTGCTGTTCTGCATCTTAGGATAAGATAGGCTTGCTCTCTCTTCTGAAGGTACAATTACGAATATTTGTTGGAGAGCTGAATGATGAAAGACTGTGGAAAGCATTTATTTTATAAGTTTGAGTACTGTAGTAGAGAACTTGGACTGCTTTTCTTATTCAGAACTGTGTTGATTAAATTGGCTTTTATTTGAATGTATTTCAGAAGTTTAAAAATATGTAACGTACTTTAATAATTAATTTGTAGGATTATTTGTGCTATATAATTGAATACATGAATAGATTATACTAACTAATATAACTTAATTATGTAACTTTTAGATACAACTGTTAGTGAGAATACTTCTTTCTATAGGGCTCTTTATTACTCTTTGCACTTGAAACAAATTTACAAGATATGCTCACAACATTTATGAAAGGCAGCCTATAAAACAACATGGATTCTGATTTTAGGGGAAATGGGAGTAATATATAAAACTTCAAGTAGTAATTTTTAAAAACTTATTGTTCACATAAACTTTTTACTTTTAAGTCAGAAGGATGTTCATTAGATAAAATAATTAGAAACAGCCTAAATAAATGTCCCATTAAGACAATGGGATGCTGTACAATTATAAAAATGACATAGTATGACATTCATAGACATCTCAGACCTTTGTGTAGCTGAGCATACTAAGCATTCCCATAGGCATTTGCTAATAAATAATTCCGTCAGTAACACTTCAAAGTAGTCTGTGTCAGATGAGGAAATTGAAGCCTTCAAGGAAAACTCCCAAAGTTAGGGGTCTTGCCTAGCTCTAAAGAGCTAGCTTAACCGGGGCAGCGCTCGTCTCCAGACTCAGCTACCAGTGTTCTTTCTACTTGTTAGGAAAGCACTGGTATTATTTCTTCAGGTTTGGCTTTTCTTCTACCCCTTTTAAAGTATCAGATGTCAGAGTCAGCTTTTAATTTTTAGATTTTCAGTATTTTATATCTAGTGATTAGTACTTCTGAGATTATTGAAAACTATAGTTCCTTGCCTTTAGCCGGGAAATATTTAAGAATAAAACAGATATACGTATAAATTAGATGCCTTCTAAAGGTAAGTAAATATAAATCAGCAAGTTAAATTATATTTAAACCTATTTGGTAGCATTAAAAATGTAGGTGCATTTTTTTTTAAAAGTAATTTTTGGCATAAATGTTTTGTCAGTGTTTTTCTACCAATAAGTCCTGGGAGAATTAATTATAATACCAGTTTGAATCATTTCCATCTTATTTAGAAAAGTTAAGTAAAATGTCTCTGATGATAAAAATTAAAGACAAAAATGAATTCCTCAAGTACAAAATGAAGAGGCTGATAAGCATAAATAGCTACTGTAGCCAGTTAGGCACCACAGCCACTGTATTAAAAAAAAAAAAAAAAAAAACTAAAACAAATCTTCAAGCCATATGGCTTTTAGGATTACAAGAAAGGATGGAAAATAGAAATAGCTAAACCTGATCCTGGGACAGGTTTCTAGACAGAGGTGGCATGCCTGATGAGCACCTCTACCCTAGAGAAATAGATACGCTGGAATGTTTTCATTTATTGTGTTATACTGTTTACATTCTATTGAATAAACTTTAAGCATTTTTATTTGAAAAACCCATTATACCTATAAGAAGGTTTGGCTGAGTCATTTGTATGTTCTGAATTGATCCAATTGCTTACCACTATTGAAATCTCTTGAATTTAAGGTAACAGATTTAAGGGAGTTGGATGCTTAGGGAAAATCACTAGAAGACATGAAAGCTATATACTAAAAAGGTGGAAGGGGAATTGTCAAATACGTAAACATTAATTTCTTCACAATTTAAAATTATTGCAATTATTTTAAGATTAATTGGTTCTATACTATTAGTCAAATATCCTTGTTATTTTTTAACTTTTACATTGATGTCACTCATGTTTTTATTCTTTGACTTAATTTTTATAGATAAAGTGGAGAACTTTAGTGAAGAATATGAAAAGAATAGTCACCATATTTACAAAAATGCTGAAGACAGTACTAAGAAACCCAATGCAGAAACTATAGTGGCCTCTGGATACAAAGCAGATGAAATCAAGGAAACAAATGATACTTGGAACTCCCAACTTGTGAAACGGTCAGAATCTCCATCAGAAATACCTCTGATTAAGGCATCTGTGAGAACTGGTTTGTATGAATGGGATAATGATTTTGAAGATGTCAGATCAGAAGATTGTATCTTAAGTTTGGATAGTGGTACTCTTGTGGAGATGAAGGATGAGGATTTAAAAAATCGGTTGGAAAATCTAAACGAAGCCATTGAGGAAGACATCGTACAAAGCGTTCTTAGGCCAAGCAACTGTAGGACGTACTGTAGGGCCAATAAAGCAAAATCCTCACAAGGAACGTCAAATTTTGATAAGCTATTGGACGGCACCAGTCAGGCCTTAGCCAAAGCAAACAGTGAATCAAGTAAAGATGGCCTGAATCAGGCAAAGAAAGGCAGTGTAAGTTGTGGGACCAGTTTTAGAGGGACGGTTGGACGGACTAGAGATTACACTGTTTTACATCCATCTTGCTTGTCAGTTTGTAATGTTACCATACAGGATACTATGGAACGCAGCATGGATGAGTTCACTGCATCAACTCCTGCCGATTTGGGAGAAGCTGGCCGTCTCAGAAAAAAGGCAGATATTGCAACTTCTAAGACCACTACTAGATTTCGACCTAGTAATACTAAATCCAAAAAGGATGTTAAACTTGAATTTTTTGGTTTTGAAGATCATGATGAGACAGGAGGTGACGAAGGAGGTTCTGGAAGTTCTAATTACAAAATTAAGTATTTTGGCTTTGATGATCTCAGTGAAAGTGAAGATGATGAAGATGATGATTGTCAAGTGGA
Source organism: Rhinolophus sinicus (assembly GCF_057876585.1). Taxonomy (NCBI): domain Eukaryota; kingdom Metazoa; phylum Chordata; class Mammalia; order Chiroptera; family Rhinolophidae; genus Rhinolophus; species Rhinolophus sinicus. The sequence goes on along the minus strand of NC_142515.1, from coordinate 61,495,328 downwards.
AAGAAAGACGAGCAAAAAAAGAACTAAAACAGCTCCATCACCCTCTTTGCAGCCTCTTCCAGACAGCAATAATTCCCAGGACAGTCAGTCTAGTAGTAATAATGCAGGTAAGACTAACATCAGCTACTTAGTTTCCTCCTAGGTACTCATTTTTAACTTATGTTTAATTTTAATAGAAGTACTATTTAGAACCACACATTACCTTATTTAAAGGAACAACATTTTAAATGTTAACAATCAGGTTCCATGTTGTAAGGAGACAATTTATAGATAAAGGAGTCTTTTCATACTTGTTTTTTAATTCTACATTAGCACTTGAGAATTTTAAAGAGTTTGTGCGTGTGTGTGTGTGTGTGTGTGTGTGTGTTTTCAGGGTTCCCAGATAGCTTCTCAATTTTGAAAATCCAAATAAAATGGAAACATAGGATAGATTTTGGACATTTAGAACTACACTGATAGTAGATTGTTGTAATGAGGGAAATAATAGAAATTTAAAATTGATAAAAAGCCTTTGCAGTTGGCTCAAAACTAATCCACTAATAAATGTTAAAAACATTCTTAAGAAATCTTTAAAGTTAAGATTAAGTCTTAAGAATTATCCTCTTAAATTAATAAAACTGAAAAGTGCTAGCTAGTATTTATTTAAGAGATCTAATTTGTAAATGTAGTTTGTCTCTTAAGGTGGTAGGACCAGTAATGACTAGAGGTCCTCAAGGAGTTGATAACCTCCTGTGTGAGAGACAAGCAAGAAATAGGTTAGCTTTGCTATAATTAAGTCATTACCTGACAAGGGCTTTGTGAAGTGGATTGACTGTTGAGTGAGGAAGAATATATGAAAGCCTCTGGGATATAGGGGCTTTATTTATTTGTATTTAACCAAATAGTTTTTCTGTATGGTTTTATTTGTTAAATAAAGCTTTTGTCCTGTTAGGGTCGTAAAGGAAGTGTCATTCTGGTGAATTAGAATTCTTACATATAGATTTATATTCTTAAGTCATACTTGAGACTACCTACCATTTTGCCTACTTGGCCTAAAAATAGTTTTGCTAGATTAGAATCACTCTTATCTTTAAAATTAGAGTTATACAGGAGTAGCCCCTAAGGCTCACTGACTCCCCAGTGCAAAAAATAAAGTAAGGATATTGTGAGAATTGTCCATGTTGTCTTGAATATCTTCTGGAGATCTGGCTGAAGTTTGCAGCAGCCTTGCTAGTTACTTGAGCTCTGACCTGGCAATCGGCTGTACAGTTGCTTTCTCAGGGGGATGGTAACAGTGTATGAAACCTGAGCTCCTGTCCTGCTGCAGTTTACTTAGCTCTTGTGCTAACCTTGATAGCAGATTATCCTAATCTGCAATTGAAAATCAGTGGCTGAAATTTACATCTTCGGGTAAGGTAACTTTTTTCACCTTTAAAATGTGAATTCATTAGTCTCCCTTTCAAAAACTTCAAGTTGATACCAAATAAAAATTTAAAATTAGAGACCATTTGATTGATACATTGAACATCGGAATTTGAGTCTTCATATAATATATAAAATAGCAAACATTTTTGAAGTTTGGGCTGGAGAAAAGTCTACTTATATTTCTCTTCAGTTTTAGGCTAGAAGAACAATAAACATTGATAACCGTGTGGGAAGTAATCTAATTTTTGTGTTAGTTTTGTGTGAAGACCCACAAATCATTGAACTCATTGCACTAGGTCATTTTATATCTTTTGCGAAGGATAGCTATCTTTTTTTTTTTTTAGTCTCTGTAGATGTAAGTGGGCATTCTTTGAGGACCAACATGAGTCAGTGTCCTTAAATTCTAGAAAAGTGATCAGGGTATATACTACCTGATACTGTGTATGTGTGTTTAAATGAGACCATATCTGTGTCAGTGTTCATAGATACCCAGCGGTTATTTTGTAAAAGAATTGATTTTGCCATTTATACAATACTGGAGTACATATACAGCAAATAGGTTTCCGATTTTCTCTTGGTGGGGGCGAGGGAAAGACAAGCAGGGTGAGAATGAGAGAATGAGACAATATCGTTGGGAGTATTTTGTCACCTGTGTGGTGCTTTTATTCTTTTATTATTTTTTTCCCACAGTATGCCCCCTCCTCCTTTTCCACCAAATGCTCATAGGTTGTTTAGTAGATTATTTGAAATATTAGAAAGCTAGTTAGTTTTGGTTACCATTTCAGAAAACTTGGATTTTACAGAGGACTTGCCTGGTGTGCCTGAAAGTGTGAAGAAGCCCCCAAACAAACAAGGAGATAAATCAAAGGAAAACACCAGAAAGATTTTTAGTGGCCCCAAACGGGTAAGTAAAGCATTACCAGTGATTTGTATTATGTAATTTTTATTGGAGGGCTCAGCTCTTAGTTTTTCTATTTGAAAATTACTAACAAACATGACAATTAGAATTTCTTGCATTGGATATATATGTCATTTTAAAAAAACATTGTAACCATTTTTTCAGAAGTGTGGTAAAACTATATAACATAATTATTACATGCAAGTGTGCAATTCAATGACATTAAATACAATCACAATGTGTGTAATCATCTATACCCCAAACATTTTCATCTCCAACAAAAATCTCTGTACCCACTGAACAATAACTTAAACTTCCCCTTTACCCCCCCCCCCCCTCCCGTAAACACTGTTCTGTCTCTATGAATTTGCCTATTCTGGGTACCTCGGATAAGTGGCTTATTTCAGTAAGCATAGTGTTGTCAAGGCCCATTCGTGTAGCTTATATCAAACTTTCATTCCTTTTTTATGGCTGAATAGTAACTCCATTGTTTATCCATTCACCTGTTGGTGACTACTTGGGTTTTTCACCTTTTGGCTATTTGAGTCCCTGCTTTCAGTTCTTATGGATATATACTTAGGAGTGGAATTTGGGGGAAATATGGTAGGTCTTTGTTTAACTACCAAACTGTTTTCCACCTTGGCTACTCCGTTTTACCTTCCCACTAGAAACGCATGAGGGTTCCAGTTTCTTCACATCCTCACCAACACTTATTTTCTGAGTTGTTTTGGTAATAGCTATTCTAAGGATGTGAAGTGGTATCTCATTGTGGTTTGATTTGCATTTCCCTGACTAGTGATGTTGAACATCTTTTCATGTACTTAGTGGCCATTTGTGTATCATTTTTGGAGAAATGTCTGTTTAGGTCCTTTGCCCATTTTTTTCTTTTTTTAAATAAATTAAGTTAAACTTTTATTTTTTTTTTAATTTTTATCGGGGAATTTTGGGGAACAGTGTGTTTTTTCCAGGACCCATCAGCTCCAAGTCAAGTTGTCGTTTTAAATGTAGCTGTGGAGAGCGTAGCTCATTGGCCCATGTGGGAATCGAACCAGCGACATTGGTGTTAGAAGCACTGCGCTCTAACCTCAGCCAACCAGCTCTCCCTTTGTCCATTTTTGAATTGTTTGTGTTTTTTGTTGTTGAGTTACAGGAGTTCTTTATAAATTCTAGGTATTAATCCAGTATTACATATGTAATTTGCACATAGATTCCCCCATTCTGCAAATTGTGTCTTTACTCTCTTTGATTGTGTGCTTTAATACACGAAAGTTTTAATTTCAGCAAAGTTCAATTTGTTTTTTTCTGTTGTTGCCTATGCTTTTGGTGTTATATCCAAGGAATCATTGCCAAATCAAATGTAGCGTCCTCTTTGTTTTCTTCTACTGTGTTTCCCTGAAAATAAGACCTAGCCAGACAATCAGCTCTAATGTGTCTTTTGAAACAAAAATGAATATATAATATAATACTGGGTCTTACATTAATTTTTGCTCCAAAAGATGCATTGGAACTGATTGTCTGGCTACATCTTATTTTCGGGGAAACACGGTAGGAATTTTACAGCTTTAAGCCTTATATTTAAGTCTTTCATCCATTTTGAGCTGATTTTTGTATATGGTATAAGTTAAGGATCCAACTTCATTCTTAATGCATTATGTAAGTCATTTTAGTATGGTTTGGCATAGGTATTGAGAATAATTTCCTTGACTTTACCTTTTCTCATATATATATATATATATATATATATATATATTTAAGATTTTATCGGGGAAGGGGAACAGGACTTTATTGGGGAACAGTGTGTATTTCCAGGACTTTTTATTTTTTTTATTGGGGAACAGTGGTGTGTTTTTCCCAGGATTCATCAGCTCCATCCAAGTCAAGTTGTTGTCATTTCAATCTTAGTTGTGGAGGACGCAGCTCAGCTCCAGGTCCAGTCGCAGTTGTTAGTTGCAGGGGGTGCAGCCCACCTCCTTCAGGAGTTTAACCAGCAACCTTGTGGTTGAGAGCCCACGCTCCAACCATCTGAGCCGTCTGGCCACCCAGGAGCTCAGTGACAGCTCATTGACTTCATTTTAGTTGCGGAGGGCGCAGCTCGCTGGCCCAAGTGGGAATCGAACCGGAAGCCCCATTGCCCAGAGCTCACGCTCTAACCAACTGAGCCACCCATCCGCCCCTAAAATATTTCTTTACTTAAATAGCTTGTTACAGTGTTAAATAGTTTCGTTAGTGAAAATTACAATTAGAAGTTATCTGCACCTTTTGTAGATTGAATTGCTTTTCAGCAAATAAAGAATGAGTGTGTCTGTTTTTTATGGCTTTATTTTATTTTTATTCTTTTCCCTCTGTAAAGAGCCAACTGGGAATCTTATCGAAGTAATTGTGCTGTACTTTTCCCCAAGGTGCCCACCCCCACCCCCCCCATGAGAAAAAAAAAGTGCTTAATGTAGATTTCAACAGACCTAACTTCCTCTGGGGCCAGGGTACCGTGGCGTAAAGACTATAGTCATTAATGCTTAGGTGAGATTTTTGGTTTATAGAAAATTGTGTGTGGCATGTTTTATTTCTAGAGCAAAAGTTATCAATTTTTTTTGGTTTTTTTGGTCTCAGGACCACTTTATAATCTTAAAAAAATTACTGAAAATCCCAAAGAGCTTTTGAGTATGTGTTAACATCAATATTTATCAAATTAGAAGTAGAAATACATTTCAAAAATACTTAGTATCTCACTTAAAATAACTCATTACATGTCAATACATTTTTATGAAAAAAATTCTTTAAAAACCAGTGAGAATAACATCGTATTACTTTTTTTTTTTTTTTAAATATTTTATTGGGGAAGGGGAACAGGACTTTATTGGGGAACAGTGTGTACATCCAGGACTTTTTTTCCAAGTCAAGTTGTTGTCCGTTCAATCTTAGTTGTGGAGGGTGCTGTTCAGCTTCAAGTTGTTATCCTTTCAGTCTTAGTTTTTTGGAGGGCGCAGCTCAGCTCCAGGTCCAGTTGCCGTTTTCTAGTTGCAGCGGGCACAACCCACCATCCCTTGCGGGAGTCGAGGAATTGAACTGGGAACCTTGTGGTTGAGAGGATGCGCTCCAACCAACTGAGCCATCTGGGAGGCAGCTCAGCTCAAGGTGCTGTGTTCAATCTTAGTTGCAGGAGGCGGAACCCACCATCCCTTGCGGGACTTGAGTTGAACTGGCAACCTTGTGGTTGAGAGCCCACTGGCCCATCTGGGAATCGAACCGGCAGCCTTCGGAGTTAGGAGCATGGAGCTCTAACCGCCTGAGCCACCGGGCCGGCCCCTCGTATTACATTTTTTTGCAACTGTCTTTAAAGTTGCACTTAATAAGACAGCTAGATTCTCATATCCCCTGCATTCAGTATATTTCATTATGTTGTTTTGGTTGAAATGTATGAAGAAAATCCACCCTCACACGGATACATACCGTGTTTTCCCGAAAATAAGACCTAGTCGGACAATCAGTTCTAATCAGTGTCTTTTGGAGGAAAAATTAATGTAAGACCTGGTCTTATAATATTAGGTCTTATTTTCGAGGAAACAGGGTAATTGTATTTTAAATAGCCTTCTCAGGTAATTGTAAACATTCTTCTTTGATACTATACCACAACTCAACAAATGGGAACTTCTTAAAGATTAGTTGCACCTTGGAATCTAAAACCATGCCTTGAACCTTCCATTCTGTTAACATTAAAATCTATTATAATAGTCTGCCTAGCACTTTGAATGGATCTTTTACACATGCCTTGTTTGTAACATCATACATTGGTCATTTGGAAAATTCTGGTTACACTGATTTATGCAAATCTTTGAAATGGTGGCACACACCTCATTATACAGTATCAAAAATCACATTAATATCACTGTCAAACTCATCAGAAAAGTCTTAAGTATTGGGAAGCTATCAAGTTCACAGTGGTAGATAAAAGTTCTCCAAAATCATAGGTTTTTTTGCTTAAAAGTTGAAATTTTTTCATTGGTAGAAATACTTCAAGGGAAATGACAGTGACAAGCCTTCTTTGTTCAGTTTTGAGAAAATGTGTGTCTAATACCCATGTCTGTATAAGCAGTTTGTCAGTAAGCAATGGTGTGCCAGGAAAAAAGTGGCTAGTTCAGCTCGGAACTCAAGCAGTAATGTTTTTTCCTTTGACACAACCACCATACCTTGTATACAGCAGAGGTGCTTTATGCATACTCCACACAGAATATTAGTGCATTCAAGGATTGCAATTTGATAAAATTAATACTTTTTACTCGTTTATCAAGGGCTTTTCCTTATGTGAGACTGGGATTTTATTTTTTAACTATAAAGTATATGGCAGAGAAGACTATGACTACTTAATACATTTCAAAGTCCCTACGCTGAGGTGTGGTGAGGCACCAGCAGCTTTACCTACCATTGCTTTTGTCCCGTATGTACAAATGTCAACATTGTGAAAAAGACAAATAACATCTTACTATTGTGAAAACGGCTTTGGCTTTGTAGACACCCTGCAAGAGTTTTGAGGGTCCCTAGGGGCCCATGGACCACACTTTAAGAACTACTGATTTATAGCATTCTACTTTATTTTTCTCCCTCTCAACATTCTAGTATGAAAACTTAAAATATACAGAAAATGTGAAAGCAGTACGATGAATACTCAGATCCCTCTACCTAGATTGATTTCCAGTTAACATTTTGACATAATTGCACACACGCATGGTCCTCTCCCTGTCCCCCCTTCTGTCTTTCATTCTGTCATATAGATTCATTTTTTGGAAGTTAGTTGTAGATAGCATACACCTCATACCTAATTGGTTATGTGACTATAGTACTTAAGAAAATTAGTAATTCTTTGATATAATCTGATGTCTAGTCCATATTCAGTTTTCCCCAGCTGTCTCCAAAGGTATTTTATTCCCCAAACCATAGTCATTTAGCTGTTACATCTTTAGTCTTGAGCAGTTTCCTCATCCAAAAATTTCCCATAGAACTGATTTTGTTTTTAAGAGCCCAGGATATTTGTCTTATAGAATGTTCCATATTTAGAATTTATCGGTTTGTTTTCTGATTATGTAATTTAAGCTGTTGCTCTACTATATTAAAGTCATATAATATCAAAGAACACTGGCGATTATGTCTGTTAGCTTGATTAGGTTCAGGTTAGACATATTTTGGCAAGACTACTTCAAAGTGGTATTGTGTATGTTGCTTCACATCAGAAGCTGCGCAACACGTGGTTATTCTACTGTTAGTATTGTTAAGCCACCTAGCAAAGGTTGTGGTCACTGGCTCTCTCCAAAATAAAGGTACATTTTTTTTCCTCTTACAATTTAATTAGCGAATAAGCTTGCAGATGCTGCTCTGGCCCCATGTCTGAAGATCCGCTCTCCGTATTGTTTTACCTCATCGTTTTAGCATCCGTTGTTGATTTCTGCCTGCATCACTGATTACACTGACAGCTGCACAATGGAGTGTTCTCATTGCTGTTTCTTCCCCATTTAATAGCTAGAATTCTGTAAAGGAGCCCCCTTTCTATCACTATAGACAGAATAATTTTTATTATTAAATGTATTTACAGTAGATTTGGCCAGTGTGAACCATTTTAAGCTGTCTCCTGTGTCCTTTTGATATTAGCCCATTATCTTTGAGTACTTCCCTTGCTTCCCACACAAAAGACCCAGACTCATCTTGTACTTCACCTGTTTCAATCATGGAATCATCCATTTATCCAAGGATCCTTGATTATTATTTTTGTGTGTGTGTGGATTAGTACTTAGAAGCCAGGATATGAGTGCTGGGTGTATTTATTGCTTCTAGGCCTTTTATTGCCTAGAGCTATGAAATATGTTGAAAAATAAACTCTGAGTTCATATTGACAGTTTGATTTCAAATTTAACATTACAGAATTTTGTGTTTAGCATATTACTTGCTTTATCCTACAGCACACATTACTTTTGAAATAATACCAATGTTACAGTGAACAATAAATAAAGGTTTCCAGTTCTTTTTGTCTTTAGATTATTTCACTAAGGATGAAGTCATAGTGATGTGTTTAAAAGTTTTGAAATAATTTTATCTTGTGTGCTTATGTTAATTCAATATTCATTTGGGTTCATTTGTACGTGTGTTCAGTTTTTTAACTTAGTTTCAAACTTAATATTGGAGTCATTTCTTTGCTACTGAAGGGCTTAGAAGGCAGCAGTGTACATGTACTTGACCCGATTATGAAGGAATCTCTCCGCCTAAAAGTAAATCAGGTCATGCAACCTCGTAGGCAGAAGACCTAGTTAGTGTTGATAATGTCAGAGGATATATTGCTTAGTTATAAAACCAAAAGAGCTATGAGATTGAACTCATTTGAAAGATGTAATATGGGTGAAGCCCTGCCTTAAAACAATAGTGCTAAACAACATTTTATTCCTTGACGAGGCTTACTTCAGTAAGCTTCAAAAATGAAACTTCCTAAATGTTCCAGTCCTTTAATAAAAAATAATAAAAAATGCTTTAGCTCCCATGGAAGTTATGTGTCTTTATGAAAATATCTAGGTAAAGAATGTAGAAGCCTGCTTCAGGAAGAGAGCAACAAGAAGTTAAGCTGTATAAAATCCCTAGCTTTTATAAGAAATAGGTAATCCATTTGCCTTCAAGACACTAAAAGACGATGTAAGAGGTGTTAAAAAGGAAAAGAACCACTAAGAAACAGAAATAAGAGAAAATGTTATCTATTAGTTTTCATGAGTGTAAAGGAATAGAGGAAATCAATGGGATCAAAGTTTTATGCATTAAGTTAAGTGGAATGTATAAATCAATATAGTGGAAATGATAGATTTGTTTTATATCCAAGAAATTAGAATTCGTGTTTTCTGTGCAAAAAAAGGACAAGCTCAATTCCACAAGGAATTTTTTTGTAGGTTATCCCCAAATCTCCAAAGAAAAAAGAAAGGTTCGTGTGGGGGTGGTGCTAGGTGGGTGGGTGTAGGAAATGTTCTCAGCAGTTGTTAGTTGTCTGTCATAACCGAAACACCCTCATGTAGCTGGGCGGCCAGTAGGAGTATCTGGATCTTCTCTACTCTGATTAGGTTTAAAGACACTAATGACCACTATTTTCAAGTGGTTAAGAGGTAGCCCATGGCCTGTAGTGGCAAGAGTTTCCCTCCCTCCCTAGCAGGCTCTCGTAACTGCAGCACGGTAGATGTTTTGCACTGAATAAATCTTGGTAGTAGATGGTGGTCCTGTATGTTAGGGGAGACTTAGCAACATCCTGGCCTCTGCCCGCTAGATGCTAGTAGCATCCCCTCCCCCATTTGTTTCATTTGTCTTCAAACATTGCTAAATGTCCTTGGGGTGTCAAAATGGACCCCTCATCCCATTGGGGGGGTGTGTGTATGACTTGAGAGTAAGTTGCAGACTTGATGTCCATTACTCCTCAATACCTTAGTTTGTACTTTAGTACTTTAAACTAAGGTATTTAGGAGTACTTAGTTTGTACTTAGTTTGTAAACATAGCTATAGTATACCCATGAAAACCAGGAAGTTAATAGCATCAATGTAGTAGTCTAATCCGTAAATCCATTCAAATTTCACCAGTTGTCTCAGTAATGTCCTTTATAGCAAAACAAGTAACCCTGCCCCCCACATCTCTGAAAAGAGCCCGTGATCTAACCCAGAATCATGTTGTCACAAGTCTCGACTCTCCCTTCAGTGTGTCTTTCCTGGTCTTTTCATGGCTTTGACATCTTTGAAGAGTTAAGATCAGTTATTTGTAGAATGTCCCTCAATTTGTGTTTGTCTGATGTTTCCTCATGATTAAAGATACGTGTATTTAGCAGAAATACTACAGAAGAGATGCTGTGTTCTCACTGCACCATACCAGGTGGCGCAATGTCAGTTTGTAGCATAACTGTTGACATTAAGTGATCCCGTGGTGGTTTCTGTCGGATTCCTCAACTTCCTCATCAAACTTTCAGCCACTAGTTTACCATTGATTCTTGCCTGAATCCGTTTTTACTGTGATGGTGGTTGAATATTTTTCCTAATTGTATCATTCCTTCTACAGTTACTAATATTTGGTCTTCTGCTCTAAGGGAGCTCTTTTCCGCTCCTCCATGTATATAAGAATACATGTTTTTCTATGTTCCTTATATAATATGTAAGCATTCATTTATATATTTACATATTCATTCCTTTATGTCGGTATGAACATGGAATCCTGTTTTATTCACTCATTTGTTATTGTATTTAACTGATAGTAGCATCATTATTTTAATACTAAAATTTTCGTAGATTTGGCCCATGGATGTTTCTTCAGACTGACTTTTGATGTGTTTCACCATTTTGTATTTTCTTACTTACTGACGCTGAGATGTTCAAGGCTTGTCATATACATTCCCAGCCCTGTAATCAGCCATTTCTCCAGGGCCCCTGTTTTCTCTTAATGGAGAATGGTATTTAGAAATAAAGATATGGTCATTTCTTATGGGGTGTTAGTTCCTCTAGGCCTTCTTTGAGTTGACAGAGCTAGGAAAATTAAATATTAGGTCAGTGCAAAAGTAATTGCGGTTTCAAAAGTTAAAAATAATTGCAAAAACTGCTATTACTTTTGCACTAACCTAATGCATGCTTCTCTCTCTCTCTCTCACACACACACACACACACTTCGTTTCTGTGTATGTTGACAATGAGTTCAAACCGATACCCCAGTATTAGTTCAACACCATGTACTTTATTCTAGCCTTCCCACTTTCCATGCCGACAGTGAGCAATCTGGTTCCCATTATCCTCCACATGTTTACGTGTTTGCTCAGTCCTCATGTAATATAACCAATTTCCTGACCATCTCCTCAAGGCTTTAGTGCCACTAGCCAGGGTCCCTCTTCCCTTCCCCCATCTCCCCATGTTAGGAAACATTAACTTTTTAAGCTTGCCAACTGAGAATTTTCTCCAACACCTCACCAGGGATATAGGGAAGGGTTGTTCATAATGGGATTGAGGGCTGGCTGGGGGGACGTGGGAAGCAGTGAAGAAAACTTCTGGTCAGGATGTAGTTGAAATGATTACTCAGAACTGAGTCACTTGCGAGGGAGAAAAGAACGGGTTTGAGAGATTAAAGTTGGAACATACCTGGATTTAAGTACCTGTTTCTACGTAGTTTTATTGATAATTGGCAATTTTAAAGCTTTTTAAAAAAAAGCTGTCCTGTTTCTGATCATTGGCTTACAGTTTCCTTGCCTCCTGTTGTTTGCAGTTGTCATATATGTGCTGATATACTTAGATTATTTATTCTGCCTGTCCTTTTTGTTTGGTTTCTAGCTTCTCACTCAGCTGCTGCCTAGCTGCCCTCTCCGTTCTCTGTATAACATCCTAACTAACATTCAGTGTTTGGAGGAGGGTTTTATTTTACCTGGGACTTTGGCCATCTTATTTTGCCGACTAAGACTGCTGCTGGTCATTGATGAAACTGACCATAATGTCAGTCTTAGTTTCAATTCTCAAATATTTATATCTTCACTTTCATTATTTCCCTGTTGCTTAATGCTGGGCCTGTCTGGCACTGTTTTGTCTGACTCAAAGGAACATTCCGGACTTTATTTTTTTCTTCCTTTCTGTCATTCAGTATGACACTGGATAGTGGACTTCTGGGCAATTAAAATTTGATTGTCAGTATAAATCAGTTATAGATTTATTTGTATTAGAAAGTTAAAATTGCATAAAGCTGCAGTTTCAAAGTTGTGTAGCTTTATAGTTTATAAATTCATTTTTCTTTGTTTCATAAAATGTGCTTATATAGGTTGTCAACTTAAAAACAGAATCTTCCAGTTGAAATTTTAAAGGACAAGTAGTCCCACTGCTCACCCAAGAAATATGTGTTCATTCCTTCACAGTATCTTTCTCTGGCAGTTAGAATTCACTCTCATGAAGCATCTTATTTTTCTGTCAAATTGTTTTACTTATGATTATCTTTGTTCTGTATCTGGGAATTCACTGACCATCCTGGATCCAGTCATCAGGAAGGCAGTGTGAGAGTCACTAGATTCTCACAGACTAGAAGTCGGAGACATAGATGGATGTAAAGCCTGAAAAAAAAGAGAGGTGTAGCCATTGGTTTGCTGATGAGGGATACTGGCCAAAGTGTAAAAGTGAAAAGCTACAGCTCCCCTTTTATAGCTCCTGGGTTGGTGGTCAGAAGGGCTGTTAAAGCTGAGCATGTTCCGGCAGAGGCTGTATAGGGAAGGTGGTCAGTTTTAGTTGGCTTTTCTTTGGCATTGTTTTATTCAACGTGTACTACAGGCCTTTCACTGTGCGAGGTGCTGCAGATACAAAAAGGAATACAATAATTAATTGTCTTAAAAGGCTGGTGAGGTAGAATGTTTTTCCCCCATGGAAACTTTTGAGTATTCTTAGTGTTTCCTCATGTTTGTTCCAAAGCAGAAGCACCTATCTTCCTTTTATATAGATGATATTTAACTTAAATATTAAGCTAGGTACTTAAATCATTTATCTGTGTTACATAAAGACTTAGGAAATGTAAATTATTTTCTGTGTGTGATCTCATTCTTGGTTTTTTTTTCATGTGATGGTTTATTTTAGAAGGATTTTAATAAGGAATAAAAGTACTGTTAATATTTTTATTTCCTTTTAGTTCAAGTATCTTTAAAATTTGAAAGTTCAAAATATTTTATTATGACTTTCCAGAAAATGAGCTTTGAAATGAGAAAATATAGCCATATATTAATCAAGAGCCTGAGAACTTTGACATACATTTGACACTTAGCCAAAGAGTGTATAGTGTCTATTGAGGTGTTTATAGTTTGGAATTTGTTTTTCCAATTAGTATTATATTTTATTTAGGTCATCGGGATTCAGACATCCAGAAAACTCTTTGCTCAGCTTTCTGATGACTTCATGCTAATGATGACCACAAATTAACATAAGATGTGTAATACTGGGAGTTTTTTAAGGATGGTGACCATATTTTTTTTCACCTTTACATTCCCAATTTCTGAGATACACAAGGAGTTTGTAAATGTTTAATTCTGGGATTCTTGGAAGTATGTTTGAGCAAAGAGTCTTCATTTAGTACTAAATACTCGTGTTTTTTTTAATATTTGAAAATTGGTAAGCCTATCGAATTTGGAAAAATTTCGACCAGTATTCTTCAAATATTTCTTGTGTCTTTGTTTCCCTTTGGAGATTCCAGTTATGCTTGAGGTGCATCTAAGTTATGTTTGATCCTTATGAGGCTTTTCAATTTTAGGTGGGAGAGCAGCCTTTAGGGTTCAGTTCCCTTGCCCCCAAAATATATTACCTGATTCCCCTGATTACAAGGTTTTCTACTGTGGCTAGTCGGAACGTGAACTTTTTTCATCCCTGGGGAAGAAAAACAGTCTAGGGATCATTTCCTTTGTCCTTTTTGGGGGAAGCCCTTTCCCTTACCTTAGGTACTTTTTTTTCTTCACACATTTGCTTATCTCAGTACTCAGCCACGTATTTGAGGGGACTCTGTGGATCTCCCAAGTTCTTTGTGCAGCTCTCAGAGGAGAGCTGTGCTCTGTGAACTGTAGCCACCACCATCTCCCTGGACTCCTATAGTTCTGTCTCCTCAGTGACAGCACTGCTGCTGGCTGGACTCTGAATTCTCCTGCAGGCAGTTGTAGGGCTTATCTCGTGTTCCCCCTTCTTAGGGCTCGTGGTGCTCTGCTACCTGATATCCAGTGTCTGAAAACCATTTCATAGATTTTGTCCAGTTTGTTAGTTTCAGATGGAAAGGTAAATTCGGTCTCTGTTACTCCATCTTGTCCAGAAATGGAAATTCATATGCGTTTTTTCATGAGGACCTATGAATACTATAATGATTAACTCCAATACTAATGATGCATTCTTGTTTCCTTTCCTTTTGATTTTCGTTCTTCTCTTTCCTGGCTTTGCTTTTGACTTGATCTGCAATTCCATATTAAATTGAAATACAGTTGTATCCACTTATATTTAGTTATGATTTATATGTTGCCCGTATAAACAACATTTGAGAAAGTATACGTACATAAATTTGGTTGGACCAGGTTGAAAATAAATGAGGAAATTGTATTAAGAAAAAGTAAGGAATAGAATGAGATGTAGCTTCAATTCAGGCGTTTAGGTCTTGATAGATTTCCTAGGCACCTACCAGAAATATAACTTGAAGCTTCTTAAAAGCCAGAGCAGAGAAAGTTGTCAGCATGCCCTGTTGCTTTTTAGGAAGGACCATTAAAAATAGAAAACTCTTATTACCCCTGACCCTGACCAAGTTTGGCTTATGTTTTAATTTTTTTCACTGCCTCAACCAAGAAAACATTGCTATTAAATCTTGATTTGTTATTGATGGGTTATTTAATTAACTATTTAATTTCTGAATATAAACAAAGGATATCTTTATCACTTCCCACTTTTTAAAATAGCCTGTATTAAGATTATATTCATCTTCTATTCTTTGATTTCTTACTTTCTTTTACTCTTGTCTGCATTTGATACGGTTGCTTCATGAATTTAAAATTACTTTAACTGATAGAATAATAAATAATTTATACTTTTTCTATTTGATAAGTTTTCTGAGAGAACTTAAGTTTTTAAAAATATTTTTTATTTGGAAATAACAAAATTTAAAAAGTAGTTATTTTGAAAATAATATCAAAATTACAGAACAGTTACAAAAATAAAATAATACAAAGAACAACTTCTTATCCTGATCATCTTTTTTCTTTTTAAATTTATTTAAAATTATAGTTAACATACAATATTATGTTAGTTTCACGTATACAACATAGTGATTCAACGTTTACATACTTTACAAAATGATCACCACAGTAAGTTCAGTAATCATCTGTCACCAGATATAGTTATCACAATATTATTGACTCTATTCTTTATGCTGTACTCATTTTACAACTGGAGGTTTGTACTTCTTAAACCCCTTCCCCTTTTCCGCCCGTTCCGTCCCCCAACCATCGGTTTGTATCTACATATGAGTTTGTTTCAGTTTTGTTTTGTTTGTTCATTTGTTTTGTATTTTAGATTCCACATCTAAGTGAAACCATATGGTATTTGACTTATTTCACTTCACATAATCTCTAGGTCCATCCATGTTATTGCAAACAGTAAGATTTCATTCCTTTTTTGTTGCGTAGTATTCCGTTGTGTACACACCCCCCCCCCCCCCCCACATCGTTATCCTTTCATCTGTCAGTGGTCATCTAGGTTGCTTCCATATCTTGGGTATTGTAAACAGTGCCACAGTGAACACAGGGGTATATACATCTTTGTGAATAATTGTTTTCATTTTCTTCCAGTAAATACCCAGAAGTGGAATTAGTGTGTTGTGTGGCAGCTCTTTTTAATTTTTGAGGACTCTCCATACTGTTTTCCATAGTGGCTGCACTAATTTATAATCCCACCACTAGTGCATGAGGGTTCCCTTTTCTCCACAGCTTCACCAACACGTTATTTGTTGTCTCTTATCTTGATTATCTTAACATTTGCTTTTTCATTTGTTCTTTCTCTGTATTTGTGTTGTATATACCCATATACATGCACAGTTTTTTAAACTTATTGAAGGTAAGTTATATATAGCATAGCCATTTATCCCTAAACACAGTGTGTATTTTTTAGTCACTTACATGTCCAAACCATGGTAATCAACTTCAGTAAATTTAACATTGTTCCCGTATTTTTACCTATTCTCCTGTTGTGTCATTTTCTGTTTTCTGGTACAGGATCCAGTTTAGGGTGAGATGTTTCATTTAGCTGTTACATATCCTTATTCTCCTTTAGCCTGCAATGTTTCCATAGTCTTTGTTTGTTAGGACGTTGACATCCCCTGATCTTTTTTTAAAAAAAGCTTCTCGTTGTGGTTTAGTCTGAAGTTTCCTCATGCTTGGGTTCAAGTTATTCATTCTAGGCCTGAATTCTGTGTAAGGGATGACTGTATTTTTTTCGGTGTACTACAGCTGGAGGGTGTTAATTATAATCACCCAGTCAAGATATTGTCTGTTCCTCTATTGTATAATTTTTTTCCCCTTGCAGCTAAAAAACAGTCTTTAAAGAGATACTCTAAGACTATTCAAATACCCTGTTCTTCATTAGAATATACTCTTAGATTTACTGTACATTTCCTGGTCTGGTGTTTACTATGCTGTTTGTAAAATAATCATTTTCCATCTTGCACACTCCCTCCACATTCGCTAGTCTGTTCTCAACACTGCTGTAATCATGAGCGTCTCCCCTCCCCTCGTTTACTTATTTGTTTTTCTTTTATCAGTATGGACTCCTGAATTCCTGTGTTGTTCTTGTTGTTTCCAAGGTTCGTAATTCATTACTTATTTTGGAGTTACATTTGTCTTGATTTCACTAGTGGAGCCTCTTGAAGCTGGCTTTGTTGTCCCTGTGACATGCCATCATTCTGTGAGCACTTCCTTACTTTCTGGCATAACACAGTGTTTCAGGTTCATCTTGTACTTGCTCTGCTCCAGCCCTGGAATCAGGTCCTTTCTCTGAGGAGTCTTCATTCGATATAGTGGGATTAGAGACCAAGTTCTGAGCTACAGATCCGCTCATTGCTTCTTGGCCCATTTAGCAGATAGCGATAGGAAACATGCATATACATGTACATGAACATACATTCACATATGCATATAGATTTCTGCATATATATGTATTTGTTCCAGAAGTCATGAGTTCACACTGTATTCAATATTAATCATCAACATAGGGTTCAGTATTAATCATCATCTCTCTTAACCTGACTCCCAGCAATATCATCATTTGCTCAAATCTATAATACAATTCAAATAGTTACAGAATTGCTTTGTCTGTTCCACTACAATAAATAAATTTAATGTGTTCAGGATCTGTTTGCAGTCTTGCACTTACCCCACTTTACTCTGTTCCTAACTGAAGTTATAAAGACAAATACTGTCTTCATAAATTACTTAGATTAGATCTGTCTGCCTTCCTTTTGGTTTGTCTTTCCGTGTTCTCTTTAGTGTGTTTATTACTCATTTGAGTTATGTGTAGGTTTATTTGTTCTGGATTGCTTTCAGTTTTAAGCTTTTTTCCTTCCATTCTTTTTTTTTTTTAACCGCAATTACTTTTTTGGGGGGGATGGGGAACAGGACTTTATTGGGGAACAGTGTGCACTTTCAGGACTTTTCTCCAAGTCAAGTTGTTGTCCTTTCAATCTTAGTTGTAGAGGGTTCTGTTCAGCTTCAAGTTGTTGTTCTTTCAGTCTTAGTTGTGGAGGGCGCAGCTCAGCTCCAGGTCCAGTTGCCGTTGCTAGTTGCAGGGGGCACAGCCCACCATCCCTTGCGGGAGTCGAACCGGCAACCTTGTGGTTGAGAGGACGTGCTCCAACCAACTGAGCCATTCGGGAGCTCAGCGGCAGCTCAGCTCAAGGTGCCATGTTCAATTTTAGTTGCAGGGGGCTCTGCATCTCTCCATCCCTTGCGGGAGTCGAGGAATTGAACTGGCAACCTTGTGGTTGAGAGCCCACTGGCCCATGTGGGAATCGAACCGGCAGCCTTCGGAGTTAGGAGCACAGAGCTCTAACCGCCTGAGCCACCGGGCCAGCCCTCCTTCCATTCTTACTGATTTATTTTTTTGATATGTATAACAGTAACGTGCTTCCAAAAGTCAAAACTATACAAAAAGGTAAGTTCAATGAAGGGTCACTTCATTGAGATATATTCCAGCCCATTCCCTACTGCTTGTAGGGAACCAGCTTCGTTTTCTGCTTTCTGTTTCTTTTTGTAAAAATTAGTACAGATTTTCTTATTTTCCCTCATTCTTATATAAAAAGTTGCATCTGTCTGTGCTCTTTTGCACTTTGCTTTTTTAAATTTAGTAATAACTCTTGGAAATCACTGTATTTGGGTTTATAGAGATCTTCCTCAGAGTATGTATATTTATAATGTTTTAAAAAGTTGGCTGGTTCTATTTTTCCGTAGTCTCTTTGTTCGTTCTCTTACATGTTGCTTATATCCTTTAAATTGTTTCCTTTTTAAGGTGATATGTGTGTATAGGTTATGTATGTATATTAAGTCCTCAGTGTCGTCGACAAAGTTAAGTTCCTGTGGCATCTCATCAGTGTTATAATGAATGACAGTATTCGAGGACCTGCTGTATACATTTCCGTTGTTGGCAAAATTTTGTGTATTTAGCACATCCCTATATTATTTGGTCCTAATTTCAGTTGAAGATTGTTCAAAGATTGTTGTCTTAAGATTTGGTTCAGCGGCTGTAAAAGAAATCCCAAATTAGTTTTTAAATAGGTAACTTATTTTTCTCTGGCTTCCCAGGCCTTAGATGTTTGTCTCTGGACTATTTTCAGGTTGTTATATTGTCGGGGAGCCGCTTCCTCTGTGGCGGTGGTCTCCATTTCTAGATATAGAAGAACATAGAAGTAATGGGAAGGGGGGATGCAGTGAACGTTCCTAGAAGGCTGGGACCCAGAAGGTTACCACACTTCTGTTCATACATCATTGACTGGAACTTAGTCATGTGCCCACACAAACAGCAAGAGATGTTGGAAGATAAGGATGAGCATGTATCCAGTTAAATATTCTTAAAGGAAAGTGAAGGGGAGAATGAATATTCTCTAGCCATAGGTGTCTCAAAATATTTTTGGTGTCTCTTCATATTTCTAAATTTGATAATTATCTCCCTAATACAACTGGTCCATTATGTAGTTAATGGTATTTTTAGTTGTAAAAACTGACACTTATTTCAGCTGATCATGCCTCATTCTAAGTATCTTTTATTTTATAATTGTTCAGTGAAAGGCTGAGTTATATTTTCACAGTGTCAAGTATGGAATTTTATACTTTGTTACCTGGACATTTTAGAATGTATTCTCATTATGCTATTTCAAGGTGATACTCTGATGTGACAAAGGATTGCTTTTATAAAACTTTCACTGCCAATTATACTTTTGAAGTTATACTCGCAAGCAGCTGAATAGTAGTATATAGTATTCTTCATGTATGAGGTGTGATGAAACAATATGGTGTTTAAATTTTAAAAAATTATTACACTAAAAGACACATTACCATTCATCCCCCTCAAAACACTCCACCTCACTTCGACCACATTTATTCATAGTTTTAGCCACTTTCTGAAGCAGTTCTGGAAGTCCTCTTTCGTGAGTGTCTTTACTTGCGCTGTTGTGGCTGCCTCAATGTTCTGAATCATTTTGACTTTGGGGAAGAGCCAGAAGTCGCACGGTGCCAGATCTGGTGAATAAGGTGGATGAGGACACACCGTAATGTTTTCATTTGACAGAAATTGCTGTACCAGGCGCAATGTGTGACATAGAGCGTTGTCATGATGGAGCATGATTTAGGGCACACTTTAAAACACACCTTCTCCCAACTGTAACTCATACCTGACTGACTGCACCGAACAAGTTGAAACTTGTTACACACTGTTACTAAGGTTCGAGGCGCCGCTTCCCATGTTAAAGATCCCTGCCTTTCCATTGGATGGCACTCAGCAGCAGCATTCACTGTATTTGTTGATCACAAAGGCTCTCAATGTCACACATCACTTCTGGTACGGCAACTTCTGTCAAAAACATTACGGTGTGTACACCTGAAACTAAAAAACAAATAAACATTACGTTAAGGTGTGTCCTTACCCACCGTATTCACCAGATCTGGCATCATGTGGCTTCAGGCTCTTTCCCAAAGTAAGAATGACCATGAAAGGTAAGCGTTTTGAGTCAGCCATGACAGTGCAACTAAAGCCACTCCCAAACGAGGACTTCCAGAACTGTTTCAGAAAGTGTCAAGAACCGTGGGATAAGTGTGTTTGAAGTGAGAGGGATTGATGGCAATGTGTATTTTACTGTAATATTTTAAATTTAAATATTAACTTTTTTTGATCACACCTCATAGATAGGAGTTGACAGTTTTCTCATAAAAATAGCTGTATCTTTAACTTGAATCAAGTGGGAAAGTCAGATTTCCAGCTCTACTTCTCCCTTGTACCTGTGGATTGTATTCTTTTCATAGTGCTCTGTATTAGCATACGTTAGTTCTTAGCAGGTCAGACAGTTTTGGTTTTAGTTTAGAGATATCTGCAGTTTTCCCTCAAATTATTTAATCCTGTGATTATTTAACAAATGATGAAAATTTATTTTAAGGTTTTTTTTTTGGTCATAGTGTAGGACAATTTGAGATTGTATTATTATACTTAAAAGTTCTAAAGAGTTAAACGGTATCCTAATTTTAGTAAAACTTTCTCCTTCAAACTCAGTTTCTAACACACATCTTTTAAAAAAACTCCTTAACAATTTTTTAAAAAGTCAAGTCCAAATTAATTTTTCCCTTTTGAATTGCCACTAAACCCTCTCTCTCTCTCTCTCTCTATCTCTCTCTCTCTCTCTCTCTATCTCTATCTCTATCTCTATCTCTATCTCTATCTCTTTTTCTCTCTCCTCCCCCCTCCCGTCTCTCCCTCCCTCCTCGCCCTCCCTCCCTCTCACTCTCCTTTTCTCTTTTTCTCCCTTCCTTCCTTCCTCCCTCCCTCCCTCTTCCTTCCCTCCCTCCCTCCCTCTTGAGCATTGCAACCCTTTGATTTTCCAGAACTCATTTAGTTAGAATATAGTGATTGAATTACTGGTAAGAGTGTGAGTCTGTTCTCATGATAATCTTGTGTGGGTAAGACTGGATGAATTCTAATCAGTTTACTGTATCTGTCCTCATTTAGTACATAGTCTTCTTTGAAACTCAGAAATAAATGTGGTAATATTTTTTTAAAAATATGTGACTTAAAAGCAGTTATTCCGTTTTTTTTTTTCCCCTTTTGGGAACCAGATAATTGGAGGATAGCATAATGCTGTCATTTTTTTCTTAACTTTTCATGAAGGATCTCTTCTTTCCTTTATAATTATGATTCAGCAAGCCAATCTGTTAACCACAGCCTTGGCATTACAATTGTAAAAACTGATTTTTATCCATTGTTTTCATAGAAACTGGATTTTCTCTCATGGATAAATGCTGCATAGGTCTGTTGGCATATTTTTTCTTTAGCTATAATAGAATGTTACATTTGAGATTCTCCTTGTTTGTTGTGCCCTGGATAATTGAATAGTATGGTTAAGATGACTAAGACTGAAATAGGCTAAATGAATCCAAATCTTTAGACTGTTAGCGTATTCTTAAAGAAGTTTCTAGTAATTTTGTTCTAAATGTTTTATTTGCAGAACAAACAGAATTCACAAATATTTGAGAAAAGTTAAGGAATCTGGTTAATATGGTTCTTTTTAAACCAGAATAAAATTAACAAGATTAAATATAAGCCTGGTAGTGCAATCAGATTCACTTAAAACTTAGCTAGGTCATTAAATGGTAAGGATGATTTTCATTTTCCGTGAAAAGTTGATTGGTATGTGGTATTTTTGCAGATCCTGTACATAGTCACTTTCACTGAGTGGCATTAGCGTGTGACATCGTAGAGTTATGGGGTTTCC
The DNA here is from genome assembly GCF_057876585.1 of Rhinolophus sinicus. Taxonomy (NCBI): domain Eukaryota; kingdom Metazoa; phylum Chordata; class Mammalia; order Chiroptera; family Rhinolophidae; genus Rhinolophus; species Rhinolophus sinicus. The sequence continues at coordinate 61,473,528 of NC_142515.1, read as the reverse complement.
ATATAAAATTCATTTAGGTGCATGTGAATTGTCATACCGTTTTGGAATGATGTAAAGAACTCAGAGTCAGTCATTGTCATGTGCCTGTGGGCCTCCACACCCACCCCTCCCCAGTGTTTACCGTGTTTCCCTGAAAGTAAGACCTAGCCAAACCATCAGCATCTTTCGGAGCAAAAATTAGTATAAGACCTGGTCTTATATTATACCCGGTCTTATGTTATTTTAATATTATTTTAATAGAAGACTGGGTATAATAATGTAATATAATGTAATATAAATATAAGACCGGGTCTTATATTAATTTTTGCTCTGAAAGACTCATTAGAGCTGATGGTTCGGCTACGTCTTATTTTCGGGGAAAACATGGTATTAACCACATCCAGATTTTTTTAACTTACTGATTTTTAGATAGCAGGCTGTATTTTTCTCGTCCCCCTCCCTATAATAAACCTTATATTAACCATATAAAACTTTCAATTAATAGTTGAGGAAAAGTTCTCAATTGGATCTACTTATTTTTTACTTATTAGCATTAAAATGGTAAAACATCGTCAAAAACTTTAATAATAATAGTATTAAATTGCCTTGTTCAACTGAATAAACAAAGTTCATTTAATGTGTCCTTTTATATAACTTACTCAGTTATTCTCTATACTGTTTTCAAGGGCTTTTTGAAAAAAAATGTTTGTGATAAAAACGCAACGTGAGATCTACCCTCTTAGGAAATTTTTAAGTGTACAGTACAGTATTGTTAGCTATAAGCACAGTGTTGTACAACAGATCTCTGGAACTTTCTCATCCTTCGTGACTGAAACTCTATACCCATTGAACAGCAGCGCCCCACTTCCCTCTCCCCACCAGCCCTTGGCAACGACGGTTCTTTCTGTTTTTATGAGTTTGACTACTTTAGATACTTCGTATAAGTGAATTCATGCAGTATTAATCCTTCTGTGACTGGCTTATGTAGCATAACATCCGAAGGGTTCATCCATGTTGTAGCATATGGTGAGATTTCTTTTTATTTTGTGGCGGAATAATACTCCATTGTGTGGGTATAGTATTTAACATTTTCTTGATCCATTCATTTGTTGATGGGCAGTTATATTGTTTCCCTTTTGGCTATTGTGATAAAATGCTGCAGTGAACATGGAAGTACAAATATTTCTTCGAGATCCCGATTTCAATTCTTGTGGATAAATATCCCAAAAGTGGGGTGTTAGAATCAAATAGTAGTTCTGTTTTTAATTTTTTTGGGGGAACTCCATACTGCATTCCATAATGGCTGCTCCATTTAAATTCCCACTAACAGTGCTTCAAGGAACTGGTTCCAGTTTCTCTGCATCCTTGCCAACTCTTGTTGATTAGTGATCTTGAGTGTCTTGTCATATACCTGGTGGCCTTTGGAGAAATTTCTTTTCAGTCCTTTGCCCATTTCTTAATCTTTTTAGTTTTTAATTGAATTGTAGGAGTTCCTTTTATAGTTGATCCTTGAACAACTTGGAAGTTAGGGGTACTGACCTTCCCTCCTTCAGTCAAAAACCCATGTATAACTTTTTTGACTCTCCGAAAAACTTAACTATAGTTGACCCTTTGCATCTGCGGATTCAACCAACCCCAGGGCGAAAACAGTATTTCAATTTGCGGTTGGGAAATTACAAGTGGGAATCTGAAAATGCTGTTTTTGATCCACCATAGGTTGAATCTACTGTTGTTTGGATCTGCAGGTGTGAAACCTGCAGATACAAAGAGCCAGTTGTATTTATTGAAGAGATCGTGTATAAGTGGACCTGTGCAGTTCAGACCTGTGTTGTTCAAGGGTCAGTATATTTTGGATAGTAACCACTCAGCAAATATGTGGCCTGCAAATATTTTCTCTCATTCCATAGGTTGCCTTTTCACTCTTTTGATCGTTTCCTTTGCTGTGCAGAAGGCTTTTACTTTGATGTGGTCCTACTTGTCTGTGTTTGCTTCTGTTATTGGTGCATTTGGTGTTATATCCAAGAAGCCATTGCCAAGACCAGTGTTACGAATCTTAGGAATTTTCTCTAGGAGTTTTACAATTTTAGGTCTTATTTTAAGTCTTTAATTCATTTTGAGTTAATTTGTATGTAATCCAGTTTTCCAGCACTATTTGTCGAAGAGACTATCATCATTGTGTAGTTTCGGCATCCTTGGTGAAGGTCATTTGACCATTTATGTATGGATTTGTTTCTGGGCTTTCCATTCTATTCCATTGGTCGACATATCACAGGGTCTCACATCCTCAATGCTGTTCTGCCTGGCAATACTATACTGTCTTTATGCCAGTACCACGCTGTTTTGATTACTGTAGCTTTGCGATATATTTTGAAATCAGGAAGTGTTAGTCCTCCAGGTTTTTTTGTTACTTCTCATGATTGTTTTGGCTATTCAAGGTCATTGTGGTTCCATATGAATTTTAGGTTTGTTTTTTCTATTTCTATAAAAAATACCATTGGGATTTTGATAGCAATACATTGAATTTGTAGGTCACTTTTGGTAGTATGGGCATTTTAATAATATTGTCTCCCAATAAATGAACACAGGATGTCTTTCCATTTATTTATGTCTTTAGTTTCTTTCAATAGTTTTTTGTAGCTGTCAGTATACAAATCTTTGGCCTCCTTGGCCAAAAATTTATTCCTAAGCATTTCATTCTTGTTGATGGGATTTTCTTCATTTCCTTTTTTGGGTTTTTTTTTGTTAGTTGTATAGAAACAACTGATTTTTGCATGCTGATTTTGTATTATTGTACAGTTTTACTGAATGATTTATTATAAAAGATTTGTGTGCTTGTGTATTTTTTAAGGTCTTCTACGTATAAGATTGTATCATCTATGAACAGAGAAAATTTTACTTCTTCCTTTCTGATTTGGATGCCTTTTATTTCTTGCCTAGATGCTTTTGGTAGTATGTCTGGTACTATATTGAATAGAAGCAGTGAGAGAGGGCATCCTTGTCTTGTTCCTGATCTTAGAGGAAAAGCTTTCAGCTTTTAATTGTTGAGGATGATGTTAGTTGTGTTGTGGGCATTTCATATATGACCTTTATTATGTTGAGGTAATTTCCTTCTCTTTCTGGTTTGTTGAGTTTTTACCATGAAAGGGTGTTGAATTTTGTCAGGTGCTTTTTCTGCATCAGTTAAGATCATGTGATTTTTGTCCTTTCTGTTAATGTCATGTATCACATTGGTTGGTTTTCATGTTGACCCTGCCTTGCTTCCCAGAGATGAATCCCACCTGGTTGTGGTATATGACCCTTTTAATGGGCTATTAAATTTGGTTTTCTAGTATTTTGAGGATTTTTGCATCTATATCCATCAGGGATATTGTTCAAGGGCTTTTGAGATGAGTTAGAACAGTGTATCCCTGTCTGCTTTTTGTAATAATACTTGTTAACAGAGTGTTTTCATGTCAGTTACTCCACTTGTTTATCACAGTCCCTCTGTTAGGTAGGTAGACCATATATTCCAATTTTCTTAAGATGCTGGACTGAGAATTGCACATCATCATACAATATCATTGGTATTATCAATAATATTACTTGTATAGCACATATTGTTTCAGGCACTCTTTTAAGTGGTTTACATGTATTTAGTCCCCACAACAACCCCTTGGCAGTAGGTAGTTATTAAACCCGTTTTACAAATGGAAAAAATGTTGAGTAACAAGTAGTAGTAGAGCATAGTACTTATTTGGATTTTAACCTAGACCATTTGGTTCCTGAGTCTCCTTTGTTAACTGTTTGGTGTGTTGCCCTTTACAATTAACCAGAAAGGTATCAATTTAAATGAGAATCTTGGCCTGCTCTGCTATTTTGTTACCTCTGGAACCAGATGATCTTTTTATTATCACAAAGATTGTTTATTACTTGAAATCAGTGCTTTTTAAAAAGAAGTAAAATGCTTGAGCTTTGAGGCATCTATTCTTTCCAAGTCGGTTATCTTTCTGGGCTTATGACTGTGCTTTGGGTATTAGAGGTTCCTTAAATGGGGGATCTAACAGCTAGCAGGCATATCGATTATATGTTTCAGTGCCTGTATGGTTGTGCTTCAAGAGGCCTAATCATGAATGCATAAATTGCTTCAGATTACTAATGCATCATCACTTTATGGAAACATGTTATATAATAATGGGTCTTGTATACAGAATACAAATGAGACTTTCTATTTTATGTAAATTTCACAGTAGGATTCCTTTTAGCATAACCATTTTCTAACACATTTAATTTGTGAATCAGTTTAAACTTTATATTTTTTAAATACCGGTTATTGTGGACCTTACACTATTGTCTTAATGTCACAACATGGTTATATAGTATTTGTATAAAAAGGTATCTTTGTATGGTGCTTGATTCTAGTTATGTTAGTTCACTGCAACTAGTAAGGGAAGATGGTTAATTTTTCGATGTAGCTTTTTGACTAATCTTGAAATATGTTTCTCCACTTGTACGCTTATTCTTTGTACGCAACACTGAAAATAAAGATTATTACACTCTTAAACAGAAAATCTCTAATAAGATTCAAACCATTTATTTGAAGGTTAAAGGACAAAATTTAACATCACTTTTGTAAAAGATGAGAAAATGTTGTTGGTCTTTGTTTAGTCGATCTCCTTTTGAAAGTGAGGATTTGTTCCTTTTTACAGATTTAATCCTATGGCTTTGATTCTACAGGCTCACAGTTCTTTTTATTTTCAATTCTGAAATTCAAAGTACAAAACTGAAAGTTTTTTTCATTTAGTTTATAGTAAATTGATTAGCCAGCAAACTACCCTGAACCGAGGTGGGGCAATATCCCACTTAGTATGTATATGTATACATTTTGCTGTGGAAATCATGGATGTTATTGCATAGTACTGCTTTAAATTCCACTGTAACATGTGGCATATGTACCATATTTACCTTTATAAAATTTGAAAATTTTTGAATAATGGCTCATCTCACTCCAGCAGTTTCACTGAAATGAATATGGGCCTTTATCACTTCTCATAAGCTGCCTGATTTCCACTGTTGGAAGAATGTGGGGCATGAATCAGTAGCACAAGGAATAAAGAACACATTGAATTAACTGTATTGATTAATAAGTTAGTACAAACCTGTCAGGAGGTATCATTTCTACTCTTGGTTGGTAATAGTTGCCCGGAGCACTGATTGGCACGTCTGCCATAGGCACAGGAGCATGGTGAGTGTACAAGCCGGATGGTATCTGTCCTGCTCTGTCTAGGATATATGCTGTGCCTTTAAATCATCCACTGTGATTTTTATTTTACTAAATGAGACAGTTTCAAAAAGATGCCAAGTAAGATGGAAAGAGTTGATCTTTTCCTCATTTTTCTAGTCTCCTACAAAAGCTGTATATAATGCCAGACATTGGAACCATCCAGACTCAGAAGAACTACCTGGGCCACCAGTAGTAAAACCTCAGAGTGTCACAGTAAGTGAACTATAATTTTTAATTTTATGTTTGTTTAATTTGCTGTCTTCATTCTTAATTTGAATGTCTCTGACTTTCCTGTTTAATAGTTTATTTCAGACTTCCTCACTTAAATTCAGTGACTCCAGTTTAATTCATTGGGCAAGTGGGGATTGTGGACAGGACTACAGAAATTCTGGTACTGCTAGGTTATAAATAAAAGCCTTAAAAAATATTGGCCCAGTTTTTACTTCTGACTCACATTTTGTGGAATTATAGTATTTAGTGTTTAAGGGCAAATTATTCCATATTTGAAGTTTGTATTAAGAGCTGTATTATAAATTACATCTTAAAGTGGCTTTGAGTGGTTAATTTACTTTTTATTTTTATTTATTTATTTATTTTTCCCTTTCTTCTGCCTCTCCCCCATTTTGTTTCAAGCCGTTGTTTCTTAGTCTGGTTGTGTAGGACACAGCTCCCTGGCCCATGCTGGTATTGTGAGCCTTGTGCTCCCCCGGGCTGAGGCACCGGTTGTGGGTCAGCTGCTCACAGCAGCTCTCACCAGCTGCCAGCCACTCACGCTGGCCGCCGACAGCTCATGGAGGCACACGGGAGCCCAGCTCCAGGGAGAGCAGTTGTTCACAATCTTAGCTGTAGAGGGCATAGCTCACAGGCCCATGTGGGAATCGAACCGGCGACCTCGGCGTTAGGCGCATGACGCTCCAACCACCTGAGCCACAGGGCCGGTCTCTAATTTACTTTTTAGAGGAGAACTTTTTCCTGCATTCCAGTACTACCTTTCAATTCAAAACATATTCGAAAAAGATTCTTATCAAATTATTTTTTTCAGAATAACTGGTAGGATCATACATTAATGCTGCTAGATGGGTGTTAACGCCTCAGTCATCTGGAGTTATCAAGGAGTGAGTTCTTTATAACAAAAAAGTTAGGGATAGAGATCTTTCTAAAATATAATGTATAGTTTCCTGTTGTCTTAAGTTGAATATATTAAACTCCTTTTACTAGTATAAAATTATCATTGTGTATATTAGTAATTATATACTGTGCTCTTATTATGGCTATTTAATTCTGCCTATACTTTAAAAATTCTTTTGTCAGTCTGTTGTAGTTTTTCTGTCCCATTTCTAGCTTCTTATCAATGCTATTTCTGTATGTAATTGTGGTTCTTTATTTCTTGTAATGGTCCCGGAAACAAATAAATTGTGTGAAAAGTAAGGTTAAAAAAAGAACCGAAGGAATTCCTGAATGGTTCTTTTTTGAGTAAAACATATATTAATCTTACCTAGTAGTGCATGAAATTTTAAAGTATCCCTTATGACCTTTCAGAGTCCTTCCCATCTTTTTTTCTTAAGCTAATTTGCCAGGTAGAGGAGATGTTAACTATTTTTATATACTTATTTAGGACAACTAATTTAATACCTTTTTTCAATAGGTGAGGCTGTCTTCAAAGGAACCAAATCAAAAAGATGATGGAGTTTTTAAAGCTCCTGCACCACCACCCAAAGTGATAAAAACTGTGACAATACCTACTCAGCCCTACCAAGATATAGTTACTGCACTCAAATGCAGAAAAGAAGACAAAGAAGTAAGCAGCCCTATAGTTTTACTGCGTGTGGACAGAGTTTTGTATATAACATTAGGCTTTTAATGTCTTGAACAAATACAGTACACTGTTATTTACAGTTTTGAATCATGAATTTATTTTGTCCTAGTATTACCAATGTTTTAAAAACATTGCTTTTCGTTGCCATCTACTGAACTATTTTATACATTTAAGTAAAGTACAGCAAGCCTATAGATTTAACTAAATATGTTATTCTGTAGCTAAAAAAGAGGTGGACTTTTTCTTGGCAGTTATATACTGTTGTTCAGCACGTGAAGCACTTCAATGATGTGGTGGAATTTGGTGAAAATCAAGAGTTCACTGATGACATTGAGTACTTGTTAAGTGGCTTAAAGAGCACTCAGCCTCTAAACACACGTTGCCTTAGGTAAGATCTTATTTTTATATTTGATAATCGTATGCACATTAAAATTTTCCAGGTGGGGAGAGCCAAACATTTGTGATTTTGTTACCATGGATGTAGTTTATAGCCAGTGATAATAAGTTGAAATGTCATTGATTTCTTATAAGGAACTTGATTCTACATGGAAGAAGGAAAGTTGAATGATCATAGCCTTTTAGTAGCGTATAGGCTTCAGTTTCCAGATGCTTGACAGAGTGTTACGTTAATGAACCTTTAAAGTTCTTTTGCAACCCCAAATTTTAGACATGAAAGTGATTAGTTTGATTAAATGTTTTAATTTGGATCATCTTTTCCATGCTATAATGGATTGAATATCTTGACTTGATTGAATTGACTAGATATAGTCAATTAGAATATATCCACTCAAATATTATTTATAATCTTTACCAGAAGCTCTATGAAAAGTAGCTGAGACTTTTTGCTTTTAATAGTAGTAATGTAAGAAATAAACTAAAGATGATCATTTGTTATTTATATATTTTAATATAGCATACCTAATCACATATTATGCATGAGTAAATATTTAATAATTCGGTTTGCCCATATTTTCTATATTGTGATCTGTATATAGGCAATGCTTTGACACACCCTATCCCCCATTTGCTTGCTTTGGTATGGTACAAACAAAAACTAATGCATTAGTTATTTTTCAGTCTCCCTAACCTAGTCTATTTTCTTCTAGTGTTATTAGCTTGGCTACTAAATGTGCCATGCCCAGTTTTCGAATGCACCTGAGAGCACATGGAATGGTAGCAATGGTTTTTAAAACTTTGGATGATTCCCAGCACCATCAGGTATTTTCAAGTTTCTGGGATTGAGAAGCATTGTTTAAAAATTCTAGTCTATTTGGCTATTGAAAAATATCTTCATTGGATGTTCGTATATAAATAGTTTCTAATTATGGATTGAGTTTTATTTGCTAAATATATGGAGTCTCATGACAGAAGTGTTTACTTAACCCATTTAAGATGACTTTCTCATGACAATTTTTCCCTTTAACATGTCAATTTATACTGTTAAAGTATTATCATACTATTAAAATATTACCAGTTACCATAGCTAACATAGCATACTGGATGTTTGATTCTGTAAGCATTGATTCCTTCTAATCAGACAATACGGACAAAAAAAATCTTTCTACTCTTTTATATCAATAGCATGGGAAAAAATGGTCTTGAATTTTTTTTTTTTTTTTTTTTAAACATTTTGTCTGAATGTTGAATCTAGGACATAGCCCATCGTAAAAAGGAATTCTTCGTTTCAACTTTGTTGCTTTCTCTTAAAAATACATAGTAAAAATCAGGTTTAACATGTTCGAAATTAATAAAATAATAATCATTACTAATCATTATCAGTAGTGGTATTTTGAGGTGGCTTTATTTTTGTTCAAGGAAATTGTGTTTCAAATGCAGATTAGGTGACACAATCTAATACTGAACCTTCTGAAACAGAAAGCATTGTACTTAACCCTGAGTGAGGATAACTCCATCACCAGGTTGTAGCAGATACAGAATAATGAGGGGGAATAGGAGAGACCTGTTAATTAATTTGCTTTGTTATGCAGTTTTATTTTTAATTACTTGGTTCAACCAGACCTAACTGGTTTATTTTAAAGAAATGAGATTAAATGTGTTTATTTTGGCGTTTTAAATGTTTTATATATTGATTCAAACTCAGCTCTGTTTATTTTACAGGACAAAAAAGTAGCAAAGTTTCTTATACAGATTTTAAAACACACTGTTGATTTTAAAGTGAAATTTGACTTTACCTACCTAATGATGAAGAGTGATGTGCATTGAAAAATAGGATTTTATATATGTATAAAATCCTATATACATATATAATTATGTATATCTGAAAAAAAAGAAAGTTCCGTAAACTCTTCATTTAACATGGAATGACCAAATAAGTATTACTTTCACTTGTATTATTCTAGCTTTGGAGCATTCATGTAGGAAAGATGTATGGAAAGGAAAATTTTAAGCAACAGTGCTTTATTTAATTCACATTTCCCTTGAATATTTTAAAGGCAGGTTCACTGAATAAAACATTTTCAAGGTTTCCATCACGTGAAAAAAATGTCAAAATGATCTAATTTCTTGAAATTGTTGCTAATTGATTGCATTAATTTTTTTTCCCCTTTTTGGGTCTGTTGAAGAATTTGTCCCTTTGTACAGCTGCCCTCATGTACATACTGAGTAGAGATCGTTTGAACATGGATCTTGATAGAGCTAGCCTAGATCTGATGATTCGACTTCTAGAACTGGAACAAGATGCTTCTTCAGCTAAGCTACTGAATGAAAAAGACATGAACAAAATCAAGGAAAAAATTCGAAGGCTCTGTGAAACTGTACACAATAAACATCTTGATCTAGAAAATATAACGGTGGGTTCCTTCCTTCCTTCCTTCCTTCCTTCCTTCCTTCCTTCCTTCCTTCCTTCCTTCCATTATAAAATGAAAATTACTTTCAAAAAGTTAGTCAAAGCAAGTGTGTGGCTTTGGACAAATCATTTAACCTCTCAGTGTACAATTTGGCAAGTTTTTCTAAGGTTTAGCTCTGAGCATAATTCTGTTCCCTGCCTGAAATTCCTGAAGTAGCCCATCTCTGTTTAGTTTTCTGCCAGTACATTTTTTATTGCATTTTTGCCTAATCCTTTTCTCTTTCTTTTTTTTTAAATATAGAAACTATATGTAGGCTGTGAGGAATTAGAATTATTCTCTGGGTTTTAGGAATAAAGATTCAGAGGATTTGCTAGGGCTGTTTTCAGTGAGCATTCACTTATTCTAGAGTATCTGAGGCTTCAAGGGACCAAGACTGAGAAGGAAGAGTCCAAGGCGTCTGCCCTGCCTAGAGCAAGGTCCCTCATAATCAGGCACGTGGCTAATAGCTACCTTTATGCTCAACGCATCTCTCCAAGTTTAAGATGACTGTTGCTTTTGGTTGATTCCAGTTCTTTCTTCTTTTTCACTTGTAGAATCATAATATCCCCAAAAGTTACTAGGCCAGTAGAAGATAATTAGCCTTGTCATTTTGAAAAAAATAAGATTATTTGTTTATATATAACATCAAAACTATGTCAACATTGCTTTTTTCTACTGTCTACTAAACTGAAGACTGCAGCATTTGCCTCAAAAATTATAGAATGCTATTTGCTAGCCATATATGACATAGGAATATTGTTCTGTTTAGTTAAGGTAAAGTAGGGAATAGATTTGGGGAAAGTGGGGGTTGAAGGGTAAAGCAAGTTAACATTAAAAGGCAAGATACAAAGTTGACGTGTATTTAGTACTTTCACTTATTAAAATTAGAAAAATAGTTTTTATGCTCAGATGATTGGTAAACGATCCTGCTCCTTCACCAAACTATTCTTACACAACTTTTAAAATGTATTTGTAATTTTTATTTGCTTTTGACATTTTTACAACATGCACAATTTTTTTGATATAAAGAATAAATTTGAGCCTATGATTTTTATTTGTTGCATAATTGAATAAATGTACCTTTGTCTTGTCTCCCATTTTGTTCTACATTTAGATTCTTTCTGGGCATTTGGTATTAAAAAATAACATGATGATGAACTTGTTGTTCATCTAATTTTCTCCATGGTTTGTTGAATTTATTAGGATGGTATATACCAGTATAATAACTTTCTTATGTTGTATTAAATAGTGTATTCATATGATCAAAACCAGAACACAGTTGTTAATTTTAGGATCCCCGTTTTACCCCCTTATAACTTCAGCTATTCTTGAATATTGTATTTGTTTTAAATCTTAGACATTGCTTTGTACAGTGACTATTCCCTATACATGTTTTGTTTGGTTTATTAATTGCTTAATTTCTTCCCTGAAATATATTGCTACTCCAGATGTGCCATGGGAAAGTAATTTAAAGTATTAATATAATGTTTTCAGATATAATTCAAATAACTGAGAGCTAACAGTTGCTGAGTATATTATCCCGATTAATTATTTGGCTTTAACTCTTTGAGTCCTCAAACTATTCCAGTTTTCAGATAAAATATTTGAATTGTAGGCTGTTTTAAAATGCTAGTTTAGAATAAACTGAAAATAGCCTAAAATATCAATCTTTTTATGCCAATAGAGACAAATAACAAAGTCCCAACTAACAATAGAGACAAATGACAAAGTCCCAAAGTCCCTCCATAAAAATTTAGAGCTTTTGCTGATTTAACATCAAATTACTATTCCCTTTCTTCCTAAATAAAGAAAGCCTCATTATGTAGGCTTCAGATTCTCTACTATGAGTCATGAGCTGTATACCTAAATCGATCTCATTAAATTACTCTTCCAGGGACTCAGAATGAGAATTGGGCAAAATTGAATCTGTCTTTGTAGTGTTGAATTTCAGTTCTATATTTGTTACCTTGGACATCTACCTTGTTCAAGATTAGACTAAAATATTCTAGATCTCTTCTAAATCTGTAATACTAAGATTTACTGGTAAGATCTGTTTTTTTTTTTGCATTTTTAAATAATTTATATTCGATTCCAAGCAGGCCAGGAGGACTTATTATATAAACGTGTATCTTTCAAAGGAAAGAAACTTTGGGAAGAAACTCAGATCTTTTCAGCTTTTAGAGCATTTCTTGTGTTATGCTGAAGTTCCTGATTGCAACAGGAACCAGGTTGCACTTTTGTGGAGGGGAGGCATAGTAGTAGCTCTATGCTTTTAAAAAGAAACACAATAGAAAAGAAAAATAATAATTAAAATAAAAGAGAAAGGAAAACTACATAGTCTGGGTGTAAGTATAACTCGTACTGTCCTGTGCTTCCGTTAGTGGTGGCCCTTAATCATTTTTTATATATAATTTTGCCATGGGGGCCACATGATGTGTATTCATGCTGCTGACCCTGCAGTATAAAGTTTAAGCCTGGTGAATCTGAAACACTAAAAACAACAAAGGATTTTTATTTGGAATACATAAGAAAATATATGGAATAATAAGAAAGAGGCAAGCAACCTTGAAGGAAAATGAAGAAAGACGAATTGATGGGGGAACAGTTAACTAACATATGAAAAAATGCTGGAGTTTAGTGTAGTTAGAAAAATACAAACCATACCAGTAAGATGTCATTTTTTACCCTCACGCAAAAATTTACATCAATACTTTTGAGGATTCAGGGCAACTGACACACACATACTTTGTTCCTGGAGTGTTACTTATTACAGCCTTTGTGGCAAATTAATCTAATGTATTGATTTGCAGTTAAAGTACACGCACACTTTGATTTAGCAGTCCCACCCTTGAGCCTCTGTACTGTAGGAATAACAGCACCAGTATATACTTTATTGAACTGATAAATGATAGGTTACTTTTAGTAGTGTGTTCTCTCCATAAAAACAAACTGATGGTTAAAAACATTTCTTCAGCCTTAGATTATTCTGATTAAAATTAAAATCAGTTCAGTTTTACTTATAAGCGTACTTGTTGTATTATAAAGACTACTATGGGTTGACAGCATGCAGTGAACTTTCTAAAGAAAAGCAATCTCTAGAAGTGTTGCCACAGAATTATTAATAGTCAATATTCATTAATGGTACTTCTGATTTTTAGACTGGGCATTTAGCTATGGAGACGTTACTGTCCCTTACTTCTAAACGAGCAGGAGACTGGTTTAAAGAAGAACTCCGGCTTTTGGGTGGTCTGGATCATATTGTAGATAAAGGTAAGAAATATACACATATAACACTTTTATATGTTATTTAAAAGCTTGAAGAAAAATTCTGTTTACATCTAAAAATTGCATCAGTTTAAAAAGATCTATTCTTTTAGTGGCATCTTGTAAATCTCTATGTTTTGAAGGAAATGTCATTAACACTTTGAAATTGGCGAGTTGTGGAAATAAAATAATTATAATAAATTAGACTCTCATACATTTCAACATCTCACAGTATAAAACTTAGAATAAATAATGTTCAGAGAGGTTCCAGCATATTTATAGCATGTGTACAGATGGCTTTTAATGTTAAGGGGGTAGGTATTGAGGGGAGGAGATGTACTAATTATAACCATTTTTTTTAGTGAAAGAATGTGTGGATCATCTAAGTAGAGATGAGGATGAAGAGAAACTAGTAGCCTCACTGTGGGGAGCAGAGAGATGTTTACGAGTTTTAGAGAGTGTAAGTATGGATCACTATCTGGGCAAAATTATTTAAGCTTCATTGTGACTGTGTGTGAGATGGCCAAATATTTTATATATCCCTAGAGTTTCACTTCTCTTAATCCAAATTGAAATTGTGATGCATTCTTTGATCCACCAATGTTAATGAACAAGTTAACTGAGCAATTTCGTCTTTCAAGAATATGTATTGTTGTGAAACCTATCATGTCAAGTTTGTTTATATTGCCAGATGTTATTCTTTATAATGGGGAATTCTCCTTAAATGTGTTAACTTGTTTGTGGAAAATGGTAGTTAAACACAAGTTTTTGTTCTGGTTTTTAATTAATAAGGATTTTCTTGATTTACCTATTATCAGATTGTTTGTAATCATAGGTTATAAAAATATTTGGCTTTGAAGAATGATACTATTGACCTTTATGCGTTAAGTATGGGGTTTTTTTTGGCTTTTATGAATAACTTACCCCAGTTCAGTGTAGATTGGAATTTATGTTGCCAGTGAATTTCAGAATGCATAGATCATGTGTTGACCAGATTGGATTAGCTTGGTGCTTTTGACACATCTATGGAAAAATAATCTAGTGTGAATTAAAAGTTCCTGGTGTAGTTAAAATTGAAATTATTCCTTCTCTCTTCTAGAGTTCTTCAGGTACCTTAGATAAATAGATGTATATATTTTTATTCTAAATGAATCCACTTAAGAACTTTAAAGTATTAGTTATAAGTTAGAAACTGGTCTTTTCTGACATTCAAAGTACTTGGTATTTCACTACAATGAATGTATAGCACAGAATACATTAATTATGAGCAAGCACTTATAACAGTGATGTTTTAATTTTGTAATAAAGCAATGGCTCTATTATTTTAAACCTGGAACATGTGGGTTGTTATTCCCTTAGATGACAAGGGCTGAATCTTCCTCATCTTTTATGTCTTTTACAGCACCAGGCATAGTGTATATTGTATGTGAATGACTGAAAGCTGTGGTTTGCCACAATCATTTCAGATTTTTTCCTTTCAGGTAACAGTGCATAATCCAGAGAATCAAAGCTACTTGATAGCATATAAAGATTCACAACTCATTGTTTCATCAGCTAAGTAAGTTTTTCTGAAATATTGTGCTTTTTATTTAATGCATTTGGATTGACCGTAAGGAAATATGATTGTATCACCTTCGTCTGTTGAGTTCTGTGAAACAGAAGCAGCACAGTATAGTACAAAAGTTAGGGGTACAGATTCTGGAGCCAGATGGCTGAGTGTGGACCCAGCTTCATAACTTGAGCCCTGCACCCTGGGCACGTCACTTACTTGCTGCAAGTTCTTCAGAGGGGGGTTAATAATTATATCTGCTTACCTAAGGTGGCGGTCTCAATAAAAAGAATATGCATGTTATTTTAAATTTTGTGTAACATTTTAACAATGTATATTAAATAATATCTATATATAAAATACATTTTTAATCTTGAGAATCCTTGGATGCAGCTGATAACTTGTGTGCCTGCCAGGAGACATGTCAGCCAAATGACCTCATGTCATTTGCTGTATGGTTTGCTCTAATGTTCATGAAATATTTAATACCCATCTATACACAGTTATTTATTATGTAATATTAATATAAATAATACTCTACCTTTTTAAGAGCATGTATTCTGAATGAAAAACATCTACATGAAATTCAGAAGTGTCCAGTGTTAGTTAGCTCTTAAAAATTTTGCCTTGTTTGGAGAGGGGTTGTGGTAAGTCTGTTGTATTGGAGAGACTGGTAAAGTGGGGAACAATTATAGATAGGTATAACTTTCTGTACGGAGTTTATAATTTTAACTTTGCCTAGAAAAATTTGAATTACCAAGTTTTCTCAAAACAAAATTTAACCGCTAGTGTGATATCAGGCATACTTAGTACATGATTGAATAGTTAATACATTAGAACTTTGGGAATAGAAAAGAAATAATTTGGCAGCATTTATGACAGATTTAAAACATTAAGGCCCAACTAAGTAGAAATTCTTATTTAGCATAATAATTACATTTTGTTTTATCTTAAGAGCATTACAGCATTGTGAAGAATTGATTCAGCAGTATAATCGTGCTGAGAATAGCATATGCTTACCTGACAGTAAGCCTCCACCTCAGCAGAATGTAACTAACCACGTGGGCAAAGCAGTGGAAGACTGCATGAGGGCCGTCATCGGGGTGCTGCTCAATTTAACCAACGACAATGGTAAAGCATGTTCTCTATAGACAGTCTCATTGAAGGCTGCGTGTATAGTGCATGGAAAAACAAGTTACTCCCTTTGTTCTTTTCTCTTGACATGGTGTTCTTTTCTCTTGACATGGTGTTCTTTTTTAATTGCCGTACTTGTAATTCACTTATTCAGGTATACATTTAACTGCTTTTTAGAAGTTGATATTTTTAGAACAAGTATGGTAGCTTGGCTTGGAAATACTACAGTCAACAATATATTTCAGTAAAGAAACAGCTATAGATTTCTAACTCTTAATATAGCAGTGTTTATAAATATCAGTTGTTAATGTCATAAAGAAAAATGAGTAACAATGTTCACATGCTTTTCATTTCCTGTGTCAGAGTGGGGCAGCACCAAAACAGGAGAACAAGATGGCTTGATTGGCACAGCGATGAACTGTGTGCTTCAGGTTCCAAAGTACCTACCTCAGGAGCAGAGATTTGACATTCGAGTGCTGGTAAGTCAGTGACGGTTTCAGAAATGAGCACTTGATTTATTAAGGTGATAAAAACTTCGTCTTAGTTTTGGAGTAAGAACCAATTGTTTGGTATATTATGGGTTCAATAGATTCCTGATGAACATACCTCTTATTATACAAACCAGAGCCATGAAGGGCCCTGTGTAAAAATAAAAAATATGAGAACCAATAGTGGTGATTTTAAAAAAGTGGTGAAACTATTTTTGGGAAGACCTTTATCTTACCTACTGGTTTTTAACCATTTTGTAGATGGTAGAACACTGAATAGGTTTCTAGCTGCCAATAAAAGTTATATATAGTGTGTTCATTTGCTTTTAATTCTCACCTGTGGTAATATGCATGTTTTAATTTTTGTAGGGCTTAGGTCTTCT
The DNA here is from genome assembly GCF_057876585.1 of Rhinolophus sinicus. Classification (NCBI taxonomy): domain Eukaryota; kingdom Metazoa; phylum Chordata; class Mammalia; order Chiroptera; family Rhinolophidae; genus Rhinolophus; species Rhinolophus sinicus. The sequence goes on along the minus strand of NC_142515.1, from coordinate 61,456,809 downwards.
GATAAATCTAGTAGAGTATAGTGCTCGGAATCGGCACTGTCTTGTCAACATGGAAACAGCGTGTTCTTTTGATTCTTCCTTCTGTAGTGGAGAAGGAGATGATAGTTTAAGGATTGCTGGACAAGTTCATGCTGTTCAGGCTTTAGTGCAGGTAAGCAGCAACTTACAGCACACTGAACACCTTCAGTGTGTTGCATCTGGCCAGTTTCTCTATCAGTTGTACCTTCTCTCTCCCTGCCCTGCCCCTTCCCCACTCCCACTCTCACCAGGTGCGTGACGGGTACACTGGGTTAGAATGAATACCCTTGCTTTGCTCTGCTGACTGTCTTCAACTGCTGTGATCACTCCTTAGGCATTGTTAGCGACAAGCAGAAACAAGGCATATTTGTTTATGAATCAAAAACAGATTTTTAATAACAAATTAGGAATCAAGCTCCAGCCCCATCCCATCTAGCTTAAGTCCTCCTGCATTTATTTGCTGTGTGATCTGTGCCCAGGACTGCGTGCAGCTAAATATCGGCCCTTACTTTTCAAAGTATGTCTATAGAGTGATTTCCTGGGTTAGGAATTACCAGAATATGTACATTAAAAACCGCTGTTGTCCTCAACTCACCCCACCCCAGTCACTAAATACACGTTCCCTCTCCCTGCCATTTATAAAACTTCCCCAAAAAAACTGTATGTGAATTCTTGTGTCTTGACAGTGTTGGGCATTACAGTTTTTATTTTTTGCCAGTCTCTTAGGTTCTTAGCTGCCTTTGTCGTTTCCTTAAATGACAGTTTGCATATGTTACAAAGTGATAATAAACCATCCTTTTTGTTGTTTTGGAATACTTTGCTAACGTCATAATCATTTTGGCCTTTTTGAAACTGATAATGCTTGAACTTGTGTCTTCAAAAAGTAATCCACAACAACTTGATATTTTCCTGAATCATAACTTGGAGCCCATCATTCTTGTTTTCAAACATTTTGGTCTCAAAACTTCTTTATACTCTTAAAAATTATTGAGGATTCCAGAGAACCTTGGTTTATGTGTGCTCTGTCTTTCCATATTTAGTGAATTGGAAATCAAAACAGAAAATTGTAAAACATGGGCACTCATTCCATTAGCCATTAGAGCAATAATATAATTGAATGGCATGTAGATACTGAAAAACTCTAGTCATAAGAGAATGAAAGAAGTCAGTTGACCTCTTAATATCATTATGAATGCAATTGTAACTTCACAGACTCCCTGAAAGGAACTTGGGGACCCCCTAGGGATCCTACCAATTTCACGAAATACTGCTTTATATAAAACTTAAATTTTATTGTCTTGAGCATATTAAATTTTACATACCACTCTTCTATATACTAAGCAAATCTTTGACATCTGCTTGACATTTGATTTTCAGCAAGTTGTCTTTAGTAACTTGGGGTTTTTCCCAAATCATCAGTATATTAAATGCTTTCTGTATGTTCAGCACTGTACCAGCACAGGGAAAATAAAGTAAGTCGAGCAAAAGAGGTTAGTGTATTCCCTTTTGACTTAGAGTTTTCAGTGTGTTCTTCCATTGACAATTGTACTTCCATTTTTAATAATATTAGTTGTGATCCAGTTCTGGATCTTTCTCTGAGACCTTTTGATTTTTACTTTTACTGGTTCTTGTTTATCTCTTTAAATTTCTTTTAAAGAAGCCATGTTGCTTTTACCCAATGTATGTAGTTTTATTCGGTGTCCTTTCTTCCTTTCAGTGAATTTATCCAGTCTTGCTTAGGTTTAAAAAATATTTCTTTAAATCAAGTTTGTATTTTTTGTGTGAATTTCCTGTCAGTATTATCCAAATGGCAGGAAAGCGTTGAGATTTTCATTCTTAGAAACAGAATGCCTGCATCATTAGTAGACGCACTTAATTTATTGATTAAATTCCCACAGCATTTACTTGTACTTTTGTTTTGGCCTTCACGAGGATGTAGACAAAGATGTTAGAGCAAGGGCTTTTATTGATACTTAACGTTTCTATCAGACAGTATGTTTTCTAGGCTTAGTGATGTTTAAAAGCAAACAGAACCTTATATTTGGGTACATACATGTTGGTTGGTGAGCTCTCTTTAATGATCTTCAAAAATAATTTGTATCAGCTATTCCTTGAGCGAGAGCGAGCAGCCCAGTTGGCAGAAAGTAAAACAGATGAGCTGATCAAAGATGCTCCCACCACTCAGCATGACAAGAGTGGAGAGTGGCAAGAAACAAGTGGAGAAATACAGTGGGTGTCAACCGAAAAGACCGACGGGACGGAAGAGAAGCAGAAGAAGGAAGAAGATGATGAAGAACTTGACCTCAATAAAGGTATATTTATTTTGACTGGTGTATTCACATAGAAAATAATGGCTTATTTTTTCTCCAGAATGTACTTTTAATTCGTGTGTTGTCGTCACCTTTTATTGAAACTATTATTTTATGGCCTCTGTAGTTCGGTGCGGACGAGCTTTGACATTTCAGTGCTTGTAGGAGTTCTTTGCTGGCTTCCTGGCTGTGAGGAAGGCCTGTGTACGGCGTGGGAAAGGTCTGCCTTGCCTTCCCCAGCCAGCCGTTCTTTATTCATCTGTAAAGAGAACTGGCTGAACAGTATGATCCCTAAAGATTTTCACAGTTTTGAGATTCTTTTATCAGCTTCACTTTATAAACTGAGATCTATTGTCATAAATTACAGTAATGGTTCTCAAATGGTACGTAGTCGGTGGCAAACACAGTGAGGAATACACTGATGGTGATGTCTTCACTAATCAAACATTATCTTCTGTTGTCAGGAACTGTGATACTTGATCTACTATTTATGCAAGTTCTGCACACTAGCCATTTCCAACTTCATGTCATTCAAGTCATGACATTTAAGTACCATGTTTAGCTTCCCCCAGCTAGGGAGCAAGCGCCAACAGTGTTTGATTCTGCGTCTCCCCTCTCTTATGCCCGCTGCTCCCTAGATCTAGTGTCATTCTCATATTTTAAGAAGTCGCTTTCATTTTCTCATTTACTAAGTTTTGATGTTTCCTTTGGCATGATATTTTTGGTTGCTTAGCAGTCTTTTTTGATAGCTTTATTTGGGATAAGTATTAGCTTGTGAAGGCTGCCATAACAAAGTCCGTAGACTGAGTGGCTTAAACAACAAAATTTATTTCCTCACAGTTCTGGAGGCTGTAAGTCCAAAATCAAGATGTCTTCAGGGATGGTGTCTTCTGAAGTCTTTCTTTTTGGCTTATAGATGACTACCATCTCTCTGTGTCTTTACATGGTGTTCCCTCTCTGTGTGTCTTTGTTCTAATCTCTTCTTATGAGGGCAGCAGGTCAGATTAGATTAGGGCCCACCCTAACGACCTCATTTAAATTAGCTACCATTTTAATTAAATACCCTATCTCCAAGTGCAGTCATATCCTGATATACTGGGGGTTAGTAGCTCAGCATATGAATTAGGAGGCAGGTGGATACAATTCTGTCCCATAACAAGATAAATTCACCCTATTAAAGTAGTTTTCAGTATATTCACAAGGTTGTGCTATCATCACCACGGTCTAACTTCAGAACATTTTGACCCCCAAAAGAAACCCCATACCCATGAGCAGCCATCACCCCCTGTTCTCCCCTCCCCTAGCTACTGGAATCTACTAGTCTGCTTCTGTCTCTGGATTTGCCTATTCTGAACTTTCATATAAGTGGAATAATACAATGTGTGGTACCACTGTGAGTGGCTTCTTTCACTTAGCCTAATGTTTTCAGTGTTCGTCCATGTGTCAGTACTTAATTCATTTTTTATAGCCAAATTATATTCTACTGTATGTGTATACTACGTTTTGTTTAATCATCAATTGATGGGCATTTGGGTTTGTGTCTACCTTTGGTTGTTATGAATAATGCTGCTGTGAACATCTCCTGTACAGGTTATCGTGTGAATACATTTTCAGTTCTTTTGGGTATGTACCCAAGTGTGGAATTGCTGGATTGTTTGTTAACTCTGTTTAACATTTTAAGGAACTGCCAAATTGTTTTCCAAAGTGGCTGCATTATTTTACATTCCTACCAGCAACATACAAGATTTCCAGTTTATCTGTATCTTACAGTTATTTGTCTCTTGTGAAGGTATATGTCACTTGATTTGCAGTTCCCTAATGAATAAATGATGTTGAGCATCTTTTCACATGCTTAGTGCTCATTTACATATCTTCTTTGGAGAAATATCCATTCAAATTCCCATATTTTAAATTGGGTTGTCTTTTTGTTGTACAAATTCTTTATGTATTCTATAGATACCTGACCTTGATCAGGTATATGATTTGCAGTTACATTCTGAGGGTTGTCGTTGCACTTTCTTGATGGTATCTTTTGAAACACAAAAGTTTTAAATTTGATGAAGTCCACTTTATTTTTTTTGCCACTTGTGGTTTTGGTGTTGTATCTGAGAAATGATTTCCTAACCCAAGGTCACAAAGATTTAGTCTATGTTTTCTTCTAAGAGTTTTATGGTTTTAACTGTTATATCAAGGTTCATCTTCCACTTGAGTTATTTTTGTTAATTTGTATGGATAGCCCATTTTCCTAGCACCATTTATCAATGTTGAACAGTTTTATAGAAAAGATAATGAACGGAGTTGGGTTTTATCATTGGATGTGCTGTGAACATGTTTTGTTTGAATGCCCGCAGCCCTTCAGCACGCTGGCAAACACATGGAGGATTGCATCGTGGCCTCGTACACAGCGCTGCTCCTCGGCTGCCTCTGCCAGGAGAGTCCAGTAAGTAGTGGCTCGGTGTGTGTGTCTTAAAAAGATTCCATGTGACACCTTGATACCATTATCTAATTAACTTATTTGTTACTTTATTTTTTCCTGCCATGTTATAAACTTTCAAATAATTTGGTGAACTTTTTAAAGGTACATTCCAAAGTGAGAGTATGTTAGGGTTAATGAGACAGTTCTTGACTAGTGGGTGACGAATCGATTCACGTGCCTTTGGGTGAAGTAAAGGAAAGCATAATATAAAATCTGTGTTCCGCTGGCTTAAGATGGACAAGTGTCGCCTCAGTGACATCAGGGACTCCGCTAATTTCTGTCTTGAAGCTGCTGTCCTCTGCATGGTGTCTTGTCCTGCCAGCTCTGCTCGTACCCCGTGCTGGCTCTAGCTGCGTGGCTCATCTTGTTAAATAATGTCCAGCAGAAGAAGGCGGCCTCTTCCGGTATATTTCTTTTTAAGAGCAATGTTCTTTTTGTCCTCGGACCCCTCCACATCCACTACACCAAGTAGACTTCCCTCATCTTGGCCAGCATCAGCTCACATGCTTTGGTTTGAACTACTCACTGGCCAAGAAAAGGGGGTTACTCTGTGAGATTTAGATCATTGAGATTTAACTACAAGAAGTATGAGTGTCCAGATAATTGGTCTGTTAGTACAGAAGTGGACAGTTCTGGCTTTTGGGACAGTCTGCTTTAAAACTGGGGACGTGGATTTTTTTTTTTAAGGGAAAGGTCCAGTAGAAGAGCGAATTTTTAAAAAGAAAGGGACATTTTTTTGTCCTTAGTTTCAAGGGCATTCAGGAGGCAGTGGAAAGGTTGGCTTCTCTTTTCTGAAGCTAGAGAATTGGAAGAAAAGAGCACAATAATATGAAAGGCTTTACAAGGAGAGGCACTCATGCTGTGCCTCTGTCCACCCACCCACACGTCTTCATTTTTGCTGTGGAGTTTTTGTATTGCTTTCTTTTTTCTGTATCCATTTGTGCTGTGTACTTCTCTGATTCTTTCTCGTCCATCTCGTCCGTGTTTACATTGTGGTGAAGCCCCCATCTAAGCACACACACTTCATTGTCACCCTTGCTGCCATTGCTGCTTTCAGGATCAAGAGCAACATGCCCATCACAGCTCTGGGCCCCACAAGATCTTTATTCCCTCTCTGGGAATCTCTTCAGCTCAGCCCTTTGCCTTATTAAAACCGAGAGATTTCTAAGGGCAAATGAGAAACACATCCGGCAAAGGGAAGAGGCAGGTCTTCCCTCGGCATCCCAAAAAACAATGGGCGCACTGTTTAAAGATTTGAGAGTATTCTGATTTGTGCTCCTGAGTTTCATTCATGTTCTTTCTTAAATAATGGTTCTTGAAATGAACTTGTTTTATTACCGCAAGTGGTTTATCTTGGAGCATCTTTCCCATGTTAATAAATTGCTATTCATTTATATCTTAGCTCTATCAAGAGATGTGGTCTCGGGCCGGCCCCGTGGCTCAGGTGGTTGGAGCTCCACGCTCCTAACTCCGAAGGCTGCCGGTTCGATTCCCACATGGGCCAGTGGGCTCTCAACCACAAGGTTGCTGGTTCAGCTCCTTGAGTCCCACAGGGGTGGTGGGCAGCCCCCCCTGCAACTAAGATTGAACACGGCACCTTGAGCTGAGCTGCCGCTGAGCTCCCGGATGGCTCAGTGGGTTGGAGCGCGTCCTCAACCACAAGGTTGCTGGTTCAACTCCCTCAAGGGATGGTGGGCTAGGCCCCCTGCAACTAGAAACGGCAACTGGACCTGGAGCTGAGCTGTGCCCTCCACAACTAAGATGGAAAGGACAACAACTTGACTTGGAAAAAAGGCCTGGAAGTACACACTGTTCCCCAATAAAGTCCTGTTCCCCTTCCCCAATAAAATCTTTAAAAAAAAAAACAAAAACCAAAAAAGAGATAGAGATATGGTCTCTGTTTTATGGGGAAAATTGTGAATTCATAGAGCCCTGGTGTCTTTGTTGCCTTGGGGATCATTATGATTAACCCCCAAAAGCTAGCTGATACTACCAAATGTGAAGGCAGTTCGTTTGCCCCATGTGTAAGTGGGAGACGAGAAAGCAGGTGGTGTGTATAGTAAATGCTTAGGAAGCCCACGAGTCATGGTGTCATTTTCCCTTGCCCACCGAGCACCTGTGCGTGCAGTGGTCAGTGTCCTTGCTGGTCTTCCTGTCCTTCCTGCGCTCTTGGCTCCCCAATCCTGCAATTGTGCACACTGCCACCATAGCTGTCTTCCGTCAGAGCACATCAGATCACATAACTCTTCTCTTACCAGGCTTCCTCGGCTCACCATCACTTAGGGAATGATGGTGATGACTTTTGTTTACTGCTGCAAGACCCCAAACTTAAAACGGCTTCTGCAGTTCCTAAATCTGTCATACCCCTGAGTACTTTCTCTCAATTTCCCTAACGGGCCATGCTGTTTCACACTGTTTCTTCTTGTACCTACTTCACGACTCTTGCCACCACTGTACTGTCATACCGCTTCCCTGGAAATTGATTAAAGACATTCTAAAGCTTTCCTTTAACTCTGAAGTTACCATAGCCATTCCCCTTATATTCTCCACTTCACTATACTTTTTAAACATTTTCTAAAATCTCTTTAAGATCCATTACCCAGTAGGAGTATGTTTTCACTCCGGGTCCCAAAGTGTGGCTTTTGGTGGGGAGGTTCACTTAGAATATAGTCATTGATGTCGCATACCTTAGCGCATGGCTACTTTAGCAACGTTTTTATTAGATCTTTTCTGAATCTATTTGTACCATTATTTTGCTTGTTTATAATTTTGAAAGTACTCTTCCTTTTGAAAAAAAGAGGGAGAGAGGGAACTGGTGGCAAATTTCCTAAAAGAGAGTAATGTAGCCTCTCCTTTCCTGCCCCATCAACAAAACTCAAGTCGGAGGCATGCCTACCTTGGCACCCCCCCGGGCCCCAACATATCTTCTGTTCTTTTTTACTACAGGTTCTGTTTATATGGAACCTTCTTAGAGGAGCTTTTCCTTTCGTTCTTTATGAACCTGTAAAGCATTTTAAAACATACTGAAATAGAAAAGTTTTTAAAGCAGGTCATATATTTTTCTTGTAACAACAGACTAGTTTGTAGTTTGGCTGTTTCTTGTTAACAATGAAGGGAAACACCTTTCCTGGCGTGCTGACATTCTCCTTGTAGATAGTCTAGATTAATTACCTTTGGAAAGCCTTTGGAAAGGTCTAGTTAATTCCTAGCCTACATAGTTAGTTGAATTCACCTGTTGAACATGAAGAATTTTCTTTGATCTTTTTCTTTTTATTCCATTAAGCATTCTGAGGTGTAACATTTTAAGTCTGCATTCTTTCCCCTCCTCTCCCAACACCCCCCAAACACACACACACACACAGCGCAGCACATTTATTACTTGAGGCATTTTTCTGGGCATTTACAAAAGTAAGCATGTACACATGTTTTTTTTGTAGCCTTTGTGAGCTTTACTTTTTTCCTTTCTCTGGATAGGATAGGGTAGGGAATGGGGACACACGCGAGCAGAGCTGAAGAGTGTAGAAAGGAAATTGCTTGCATATTAATCAAGAAGGATCTTGTAGAGGTTTGAAACAGGACATGGGCCAAAGCCAGCAACACAGTGCAAGGTGCAGGCTCGCATTTTCTGCCACGTGATCAGTATTTCTTATATCTGTTTCCTCAGATCAATGTGACCACCGTGCGGGAGTATCTGCCAGAAGGGGACTTTTCAATAATGACAGAGATGCTCAAAAAATTCCTGAGCTTCATGAATCTTACTGTAAGTAGCTTCTATCGCGGCTTCTGTTTTTTTTTTTAAATATCCATACTGACAGTAGAAGTAAGACTATGGCCATAGTGAGTGGGAATGGAAAAGGGGTTCTCCTAGTAACTGTGCTGTTTCGAAGATAATTGTTACTATGGCCAAATAAATTGATAACTCTTGTCAAAGCCCCAATGTAATCTCCGTGTTTTGATTCATAGTGTTCAGTTTAGTAAAGCTAAAGAATTTAAGCTTTGATCTAAAACTTTTTAAAAATTTGTAAGTTATTAACTGTTACCTCTCCTTCCCCCCTCCAGTGTGCTGTTGGAACCACAGGCCAGAAATCTATCTCTCGAGTGATCGAGTACTTGGAACACTGCTAGCTGCTTTCCCTTTGCTTCAGGTGCTCGGTAATGTGGAGCTCTTCTCAGACAGAGAAAAGTCATGAAAGAAGTCCTTGAAGATACACCCAGAACGTCATCAGTATCATTCACATTTGGATTTTTAAGGCCTCCTGATTTCTTCGTCATGCATTCTGCATTTGCTAAATGACAGTTACTACATCAATCTGCAACTATCAAAAATGAGGGAAAAGGTTCAGGCTGTTAATTCCATGCAGTATTTAAATACACTTTCTTTGGCAGAGTTTATCCTCTCCCCCTGTGTTCTTGCTTTATTCTGGGCAAGTTTTAAGGGGGAAATTTGTGCTGCTGTTAGTGCAACTGCTGTGTATGTTGAGCCACTGTTGTCATGCCAGCCAGGTGCAAAGGCAGCTTAGCTACTGAGGTATTGAATGTTCTGAGGACATTCTAGACAACAGCTTAGTTCCTTTTTCAGGCTCATTTGCTTTTGCTTTTTTGTTGAATGATTCCAATCGTAAATAAAGCTTTTAATAATTTTGTGAATTTTTTTTGTTGTTGTTCCCTGAACTACTGTCTATGTTTAAAATTAGATGGAATCCAAAGACACAAGGGATTAATAGCATATTTTTTTATTCTTGATTTGATTTGGGTTGTCGAACTATTTTTCACTTTTCAGACCACCACCATGACCATGTTCATTATGATACCATAATGCATCATAGCTATAGGTGCAAGAAAACAAATAACTGTTAGAGGGACTATTATATAAGACGATGTACCCGCTAAAGGATGAAGCAAAATAGACAAACCCAGGGTAGTTTACGCTTAATACTAGGGGATGCTCTTGAAACACTATTAAGTTTTGAGGGAGGACTCTAGATATATTTTCTAATGCTCAGTACAATAAATATAAGGAAGCTAAAACACCAATGTGGAATTCATGTTTCCAGATAACGTGTATATTCTTCTAAAGAGTGACAGGATCAAATGCATAAACGCAAAGCCTTAAATTGCTGGTGTAGAAAAGATCCATTTTTTCATTCAGATCCTTAGTTCATAGAGTAGTGTGTTGTTTGGAAAACAGTCATGGAACACACAAAACATTTTATATGTGTAATTTCACAACATTGCGAATTTTTCTTGTGTTATTGTTCAAACCACTGGTTATACATTTTTTTCTTCTTCAATTGATTGGGCCTGAATACAGGCTTTCCAGAGATCGATTTCATTAATACTTTTAAATACCTTCCAGGTAGTTATATCATGTTTCTTCATTGGATTTGTAAAACTTGAAGCCATAAAAATATTAGTTTGGTGTGTACTGGGGAAAATAGCTAAAAGTCTAATTTTTACTCATTCAGACTTTGTTATTTCCTTGTATAAAGTGACAAATCGGGGCTCTTGTATCAGTGCCAGCTGTAATGTTTTTTAATGCAGTGGCTGCCTTTTAATGTCTTCCTATTTTTGATAATGCAGATTGTTGGGAAATCTATAAGGAAGTAACTGGTTCCAGGCAAATTGTTTTCTTCTTCCCCTACCCACCCTGACCCTACCCATCACCTTTTGAGAGCATAGTATGCCAGTGTAACTTGGGAAAGATTGAGGTTGTATTGGCCCTGAGTATAAAAGCTAGCTTAGCAAGCTATTTTAAAAGCATATCAGTAAATGAAATACATAAAATTGAATTAGATATATTTTGTTTATTTTAAAATACATTGATATTTATTAATCATTGGATTTAGGAAAAGGAACAGATGTTTGGTAAAACTGACTTGGGCAGGTGGTAAGAAATATTATAAAACATTTGGATAAGAACAATCAGGGCGAACTACATTTTTCTGTTACACTGGTAATCATTTGAGAATTGATTTACCTCAGTGTTTAACAGTTTTTTGTTTTGTTATTTAAATAATAACTAATTGTCAAGCACTGATAGAGATGCAGGTTTTGGTGGGGGGTGGTGGGGGAGAAATCACCTCACCAACTGCAGTGCATTTGTGTGTTTTTAACCCTCAGAGAACTCTGCATTTTAGGGTACTTGAGGCTGACTTACAAATTAAAGTTTTAAAGTAACCTTTTTTTCCATTGTAAATAGTTCTGTAAATACTACCCATTGGAAATTAGAACAGTAGAGTACTTTTCTGAATCCAATCTTTATTTTATACAGTATTTCTCAGCTGTGATCTTTGGAGCAAAAGCCAACGGCAGGAAAAAAAATAGTTTGTACCAGTTTCATGAAGTATGTCTTTGGGTTTTTGTAAATAATTTTAACTCAAATAAAATTGCTACTTTCAATACACATGTTGTCTTTAACATAAATCTGTTTCAACTGTTGGAGGAAGACATCTCGTGAACTTGACATAGCCGACTAATGGGAAGCAATGTGAATTTCACACTTTCAACATTCACATAAAAATAATTTATGTTAAATGTTATATATGTCTCCATGTTTTTAATAGTACTCATCTGAATATAATGTCAACTCTCTAACTCAGGTTTTCTGGTTGTGTAGTTAGGTCCTTGGTGTGTTTATTAAGTTGCTTTAGTCTTTTTGCCTCTGAATATGACTCAAGGCCTCTGCTTTTGAATTTTTACAGTTGCTTTTGAGTTTTTTCAGTTTCTTGTCAGTCTTGACGTTTCCCGCATTTACCCAAAGTGGATTCTTCAAGCTCTCCTCACTACATGTAACCACAAAACTACAATGAAGGACCTCTCCTGAGAGTTCCCATTTACTCTTTCTTCCCTCTTACAGTGTATAACCATGTTTTAGAGTGCAGGCTATGGATATAGAAAGACCTGAATTACTCATAGATTTTGAACATTAGTGCTGATGTTTATTTTATTGACTGATCAAATTCCTGAACTCTGTGAACCCTGTTACTCAAGTAGAAGATGGGAATAGTGTATATACTTACCTCGGGGTTGTGAAAATGAAAGGCAGTGCCTGCAAAACATTAGTGTTCCAAACTTGGGTCTCAGTAAATGGTAGCATTTACCAAAACCGTTTCTGCTCTGTTGGGAAATTTAAATGTTCTAAACAATAGAATACTATTTCAGACACTTGAAATAATCGCTTTCATATCACTTAGGTCATTGAGTTTGGTTTAACAGCAAATCTCTAAAATTGTTTACAAAATTGGTATTGTTAATATCTTGGTAGTGACTAATAAAGCAGGGGGAGATGGAACAAATTTCAGTGATCATTAAAATGTTTTAAACAACGTCACGTAGGTTTTATTACATTAGAAGGAAGGACCAGAAGAGGTTTGCACAGTTCACTGTCAGTTAATAGTCTTCTGATAGTAGATGCATATTAATAACTTCATATAGAAAGTATTTGAACAAAGAACTTGAAAAACTATTTTTGTCAAACCTCTATTAGCTTTTGTGTTTGCATTTTGACTACTTTTTTTTTCTTTGTCTGACTTTGTGTTGCAAATATATGGGGAAGCCTCATAGAGAATTATTTGAGCAATATTCCCTGCTCTGTTTTCTCAATAAGTCTACTTAAGATTGACATTGATTATTACTGCCTCTTGAGTAAATGCAAATATACAAATAGTTTGAAAGAAAAACGATGGGAAATGATACGCAAGCACTAATCATAAAGTTGGAATGACTATATCAGAAATGTCTGCATCTGTACTGAAAGATAAAGTTACAATCATTGATATTTTAATGCCCCTTGAATTGACAGGATGTATTTTTAAAAATAAGATCTGAATGACAATATTAACTACTTTGACCTAACATTTATGGGACACTAAACAATTTTTTCAAATGTACATGAAAGTTTCATGAAGATAGACCATGTGATGGGACATAAAACAAGTCTCAATAAATTTCAGATTATTGAAGCCTTGACCACAGGAATTAGGAATCAATGCAATATCTAGAAAATACTTGAAAGTTAAATACACTTCTAAGTAATTTACGAGTCAAAAACAAAGGAAATTAGAAAATATTTAAACGAACAAAAAAATTGTGGGATGCAGCTAAAACAGTGCTTAGAGGAAAGTTAGCTTTAAATGCTTAGGAAAAAGGCTGAACATCAACTCTAATTTCTACTTGCAGAAGCTAGAAAAATGAGCAGAAATAATGAGACAACAGAAAATTTTACTGAAGCCAAAATTTGGTTTTGTGAAAAGTTAATAAAATTGATAAAACAGCAAGAACAATAAAAAAATTACAAATTACCAATGTCAGGAATGAGAGATGGAATATCTATAGATTCTACAGACCTTTAAGAGAATAAACAACTTAAGCAGGTAAATTTTACAACTTAGGTGAAATGAACAAATTCCTTGAAAAACAACTAAGCAAGACTGACTCAAGAAATTGGAAACCTGATTTGCCCCATACCTAAAAACAATTTACATTTTTAAATCTTCCTACAAATAAAAGTCCTGTCCCAGAAAATCACTGGTGCATTATAAAATGAAGAATTAATATGACCAATCAATCGTTCCCCCTTTTTTAATTTTTCAATTACAGCTGCCATTCAATATTATTGTATATTAATTTCAGGTGTACAGCATAATGGTTAGACATTTGTAAAATTTAAGAAGTGATCGCCCTGTCTAGTACTCACCTGGCACTATGTATAGTTATTACCATATTATTGACTATATTCCCTATGCTTTACATCCCTGTGACTATTTTGTAACTACTGATCTGTACTTCCTTTTTTTTTTTTTAAAGATTTTATTGGGGAAGGGGAACAGGACTTATTGGGGAACAGTGTGTATTTCCAGGCCTTTTTTTCCAAGTCAAGTTGTTGTCCTTTCAGTCTTAGTTGTGGAGGGCGCAGCTCAGCTCCAGGTCCAGTTGCCCTTTTCTAGTTGCAGGGGGCGCAGCCCCCCATCCCTTGAGGGACTCGAAGAATTGAACTGGCAACCTTGTGGTTGAGAGCCCATTGGCCCATGTGGGAATCGAACCGGCAGCCTTCGGAGTTAGGAGCATGGAGCTCCAACCACCTGAGCCACCGGGCCGGCCCCCGATCTGTACTTCTTAATCCCTTCACCTTTTTCATGGTGCACCCTAATGTCCCATCTATTACCCCAACAAATCTAGTACCCATCTGACACCATACCTAGTTATTTACAATATTATTGACTATATCCCTTATTCTACACCCTACATCCCCCATGACTACTTTGTAACAACCAGTTTGTACTTAATCCCTTCCCCTTTTTGACCCACCTCCTCAACCCACCTCCCATCTGGCAACCATCAAAATACTCTATCAATGAGTTTGTTTCTGTTTTATTTTGTTCTTTAGATTCCACCTATAAGCAAAATCATATTGCATCAGTCTTTCTCTGACACTCCACTCAGCACAGTACCCCCCAGTGCCATCCATGCTACTGCAGATGGCAAGAACCCATTCCCTTCCATGGTCAAGCAATATTCCATTGTATATGTGTATGACCTCTTTATCCATTAATCCATTCATTGATGGACATCCAGGCTGCCTCCACATCTTGGCCATTGTAAACAATGCTGCAATGAACATATGGATGCACACGTGTCCTCTAAGTAGCGCTTTGGGTTTCTTCAGATAAATACCCAGAAGTGAAATTACTGGGTCCTTCTTTGACTCGTTATTATAGTCTTTGTTTTACATCTATTTTGTCTAGTGTAAGTGTTGCTACCCAAGGTTCCCCCCCCATTTCCATTTTCATGAAATAACTTTTCCCATCCCTTCAGGATGTGTGTGACTTTCAATCTGAAGTCTTTTGTAAGCAACATATGTAAAGGTTTTGTTTTCTCCCTTCAGCCACCTTATATTTTTTATTAGAGCAGTTAATCCATTAACATTGAAAATAATTGTTGATAGATATGTAGTTATTGCCATTTTGTTTTTCCACCCTCTTCCTCCCCCCCCCCCATGCAGCTCCCTAGCCCATGTTGGTGGTTTTTTTTTTTTTAAAGATTTATTGGAGAATACTGGGGAATAGTGTGTTTCTCCAGGGCCCATCATTGGAGAACCAAGTCATTGTCCTTCAGTCTAGCTGTGGAGGGCGCAGCTCAGCTCCAAGTCCAGTTGCCGTTTGCCGGTTTCAATCTTTAGTTGCAGGGGTTGCAGCCCACCATCCCATGCGGGAATTGAACCGGCAACCTTGTTGAGAGCTTGCACTCTAACCAACTGAGCTATCCGGCCGCCCCTCCGGAAGCTCAGTGGCAGTTCGTTGTCTTCGATCTAGTTGTAGAGGACGCAGTTCACTGGCCCATGTGGGAATCAAACCGGCAGCCTTGGCGTTAGGAGCACAGTGCTCCTACCACCTGAGCCACTGGGCCGCCCCTATTATTCATATTTTCATTTATTTTTGTGTCCTAAAGAAGTCCCTCTAAGATTCCTTGTAATACTGGTTTGGTGGTGAACTCCTTTAGCTTTTTCTTGTCTGGGAAGCTCTTTATCTGTCCTTTGATTTTAAATGATAGCTTTGCTGAGTATAGTAGTCTTGGTTAGGTCCTTGCTTTTCATCATGTTGCATATTTTGTGCCAATCTCTTCTGGCCTACAAAGTTTCTATTGAGAAATCTGCTGACAGTCTGGGAGCGCCATCATAAGTTACTAGTTGCCTTTTTCTTGCTGCTGTTAAGATTCTCTCTTTGTCTTTAACCTTTGCCATTTTAATAATTATGTGTCTAGGTGTGGCCTCTTTGGGTTCATCCTGTTTGGGACTACCTGCGCTTACTGGGCTTGTATGTCTATTTCCTTCACCAGTTAGGAAAGTGTTCAGTCATTATTTCTTCTAGTAGGTTCTCAGTCTCTTGCTTTCTCTCTTCTCCTTCTGGTACCCTTATGATATGAATGTTGTCCCAGAGGTCTCTTAAAGTATCCTCATTTGATTTTTTTTTTTCTTTTTGCCTTTCCAAATGGGTGTTTTCTGCTACCTTGTATTCCAAATCACTGATTCGATCCTCTGCTTCATCTAGTCTGCTGTTGATTCCCTCTAGTGCATTCTTCATTTTTTTGTATTCTTCAGTTCTGACTGGTTCTTTTTTATGGTTTCTATGTCCTTTTTTATGCTTGTTATCTCTTTGTTAAAGTTCTCACTAAGTTCTTTGAGCATCTTTATAACCATTGTTTTGAACTCTGGTAGGTTGCTTGCCTCCATTTTGTTAGTTCTTTTTCTGGATTTTCCCCTTGTTCTTTCATTTGGGATACATTTCTTTGCTTCCTCATTTTGGCTGCCTCTCTGTGTTTGTTTCTATGTATTAGGTAGAGCTGCTATGTCTTCCAGTCTTGGCTGGGTGGCCTTATGTAGTAGGTGTCCTGGGGGGCCCAGTGGCACAGTCTCCCTTGTCACCAGAGCTGGGTGCCCCAGGAGTGTCTCTTATGTGGTTTGTGTGTGCTGTCCTGTTATAGTTGAGCCTTGATTGCTATCGGCACGTCAGTGGATGGGATTTACCCTCAGGCTGAATGGCTATAGGGTTTGGCCACGTCCACAGCTTATGGCTTACCACACACAGCAGGATTTTCCTCAGCAGGCTCTGGTGCCTGTTGAGACCATCCTTTGAGTGTGCCACTGTGGGGGTAACTGGGCAGTGCTCTGCTGTGGTCTGAAGCCAACCTCCTAGTATGTCCATTCTGGGGCCTCTTGTGAGGGGCTCTGGTGCAGGATCAGGTCACCCACTGCCTGTGACTTCCTGGGGACTACCTGATAGGAGCTATAATGTGATCCATGGTTGTTCGCTGCCTGTGCTAAACCTGGAGGCACATGGGAGAGGACTCATTGTGAATTGATGTCAGCTGCCACTGTTCCTAGGCCTAGGGTAAGTTTGTAAAAAGCCAAGACACCTGGTGACTTGGTGCCACCTGCTAGCTCCATTAAGCTTCAGCTGCAGACAAACCCTTGTGTGGTAAACAAGTTGAATGAGGCAGAGTCTCAGGGAGTCAATAGAGTGGGAAGAATTGTGGTCACTGTTTTAATGTAGACTCTTGTTTGGTGCCAGTGGTGAGCCTGGAGCAAGTCAGCAAGAGTCTCAGAGCACATCGAGGCCAGTTGCTGCCCACCTGGGGCCTGCTGGATTCTGATAGTTTTCCAGAAAAGAGTGCAATGCTGGCGGGGCTGGCTCCTCAAGGAGAAAGTGCCTCTGGCAGTGCAAGAGTTGAGTGGGGCCATATCCCAGCTAAGTCAGCTGGGCAGAGCAGCGGAGCTCACCAGGCCAATCAGATTCAGATTTGGCCTTGGGGGAGGGGGCGGCAGGGAGCGGGCTCAACACAGACAAGATGGCACCCACTTGCTGGCTGCACAAGGACCCCTCACTAGGAAGATACCACTGCCCTCTAGTCCTCCATGGGAAGCCACACACCTCAGTCTACCACCCCACCCACTGTGTATCTCCAAGGAACGCTGAGTGTGGGGACAGAGCCCCAGAAAGTAGTTTCCAGGCTCTCGGCCTCACATAGAAAGGTGCTGGCTCAGGTAGTAAATGGCCATCAACTGTGATTGCATGGCCATCAGCTGTGGCTAGTTGGCTGTCAGCTGTAACCAGTGAGCCATTGGCCACTAATATAACTGCTGTGGCTAGGCTAGCAAAAAAATGGGGGCTAGCAAGAAGATGGTGGCTGAGCTAACAGGAGCGGATTGCAGAGAGGCGGATGCCGCCAGAGAGAATATAGTGATATGACTCCCCTACTTATGGCTCTGTGGGTGTTCCTTTTTTGGCCTCACCATATTCTGTGTTCTCTTGTGGGGAGCAGGAGTAGAGACCCTGCTGGACGCCCTGCACAACACTGAGTCACCATCCCTCAGCTGGAGCCCAAGGTGAGTGCCTGCAAGCGAGTGAGTCTGTGTGCAGGCTGTTTATGAGGACTTCTGAGTTTCCCTCAGCCTTCCATCCCACCCTGATGATCAGAATCCCCATTGTTTTTCACAGCTAGATGTTGTGGGAACTCCTCTACCCGGCACCAGTACTCCAGGTGGCGGGGCTGGGGTCCCTTGCTCCTCCTGGGGGAACCTCCTCAGCTGAGATATTTCTCCTGGTTCTCAACTGCCACATGGAGGTTTGGGCCTGTTCTGCATATCTGCCCTTCCTACCAGTCTCAGTGTGGCTTCTTCTTTATATTTTTAGTTATAGGACATCTGTTCAGATAGATTTCATATGGTTCTCCAGGTTGATTGTTCTATAATTTAGTTGTAATTTTAATGTGTTGATGGAAGGATGCAGGCACAGTGTTTATTTATTCCTCCATCTTGGACCTCTCCATGACCTATCAATTCTAAATAGATTTATTCAGGAAGCAGAGAAGGGAATACTGCTCAAATAATTCTCTATGAGGCCTGTTCATACGTCCCCAATACTAAATAGGCAAAGGAAAAAATAAAATCAACTATAGACCAACACTTTGTGAATATAGAGGCAAAATTTTAAACAAAATATTAAAAAATAAAATCCGTTATATATAAAATCCATTATATATACATCACAACTAAGTGGAGTTTATCAAAAGAGTACAAGGTTGGCATAACATTAAAACATCAAGATAATAAACTACCATATTTCCCTGAAAAGAAGACCCAGCCAGACAATCGGCTCTAATGTGTCTTTTGGAACAAAAGTTAATGTAAGACCCAGTATTATATTATATTAATTATATTATATTATATTATATTATATTATATTATATTATATTATATTATATTATATTATATTATATTATAGACCAGGTCTTCTATTATAGTAAAATAAGACCCGGTCTTATGTTAATTTTTGCTCTAAAAGACGCATTAGAGCTGATTGTGTGGCTAGGTCTTATTTTTGGGGAAACATGGTATTAATATAAAGGACTAAAATTATATGAACATCTCTTTAGATAGAGAAAAAGTATTTGACAAACTGCAACACACATTCATGATTTTAAAAAAAACCCCAAACTCGGGCCGGCCCGGTGGCTCAGGTGGTTGGAGCTCCAGGCTGCTAATGCCGAGGTCGGCGGTTTGATTCCTGAATGCTGCCATGAGCGGCTGGTGGCCAGCAGCCAGTGTGAGTGGTCATCAACTGCCTTGAGCTGCTGTGAGCAACTGACCCATGACCGGCGACCAACTGCCTCAGCCAGAAGGGGAGCGCAAGGCTCATAATACCAGCATGGGCCAGGGAGCTGTGTCCTACACAACTAGACTGAGAAACAACGGCTTGAACCGGAGTGGGGGGGGGGGAGGCCGAAGAAGGGGAGAAAAAACACGAAAAACCCCAAACTCTCAGCAAATTAAAAATAGGAACTACATTAATCAGATAAAGAGCATATATGAAAAGTGCATTAATCAATTTGTAACACTTTACTCCTAAGCAAGAACAAGACAGAGATGTCCTATATCAACACTATTTTTTTTAAGTAGAATTGCCAAGCTGACCTAAAATTCACATGGAAATGCAAAGGACCTAATGTAGTCAAAATAGTAGTCAAGAAAAACCAAGGTGGAGGATGTGCACTGTTGAACTTCAAGTTTCACTCTACAGCTACAGTAGTCAAAACCATGTAATATTAGCATAGGGACAAAATAGATTTGTACAGCAAAAAGAGCCTAGAAATTGACCTACACATAAATGGTCAGCTAATTTTTAGTCGAGGAACCAAAGCAATCTAATGTAGAAAGGAAAGTATTTTAAAGAAAGGGTTCTGAAACAATTGGATATCCACTAAAAGCGAAAACAAAACTTGACCCCTAGCTCAGGTCAAACACAAAAAATTGCTCCCCGATGGATCATAGATTGAAATGTAAAAAATAAAACTATAAAGCTTTCAGAAGAAGGCATGAAAGAACATCTTCATGAATTAGGGAGTGACAATTTTTTAGACAGGACACAGAAATCAATAACCATTAAGGAAAAAAATGATTAATTAGACTTAATCAAAATCAACAACTTCTGCTCATCAAAAGACACCATTAAGAAAATGAAAAGGCAAGCCTCAGACTGAGAGAAAATATTCACAAATCATACACTTGACAAAGGACTTGTATCCAGACCATATAATGAACTACAACTCAATAATAAAAAGCAAACAATCCAATTTTAAAATGCACAAAAATTTTGAATAGGTACTAAACAAAGGATAATGTATGAATAACTAATAAATACATGAAAAAGTCCTCAACATCATTAATCATCATGGAAATGCAAATTTAAATTACAAGATACAACTCTATATTCAGTAGAACAGCCAGAATTCAAAAGAAGATAATACTGTTAATATATATTGATTCAAATGAGTAATTAGAACTTTGTTAATATCGCTGGCGGGAATGTAAAATCATAATACAACTTTGAAAAAGTTTTGGCAATTTCTTGTAAAATTAAAGATACACCTGTCCTTCAACCTAGTATTTCCATTTTGTCTAGGAAAAATTAAAACATACAACAGAAAATCTTATGAAAAAATGTTTCTAGACATTATATTAATAATAGCCATACCCTGGAAACAACCCAAATGTCCAGCAAGAGACAATGGATAAATTGTGATACATTTATGCAAAGAATACTACTTAGCAATAAATAGGAATGAACTACGCTTTCGATCAATAATGTGGGTTAATCTCATATAATGCTGAGTGGAAGAAGCCAAATATAAAAGCATACATATATAACATGAATCAATTGATAGAAAATTGTATAACAGGCAAAACTAGTCAATGGTGAAAACATTCACAACAATTCATTGGAGGGCCTCAGATACACTGTGGGTGTGAGTGTAATTTGTTACAGCCTCATTAGACATCAATTTAATAGTGTCTATTGAAATTTTAAAGGCATACATCTTTTGATCTAGATTTTTTATTTCTAGATTAGAGAAAATGCTTCACTGTACACAAAGAGTGAATATGAATATATTCTCTGCAAAGTCATATTGTCAGGGGGAAAGTTAAGTTGTGTAGTAATATGTACAGTGTATCATAATCAGTTAAAGTATATATTTATATAATATTTGCATATACTTGTGTGTGCATAGATAGAAAAGTTCTGGAAGGCTACCTATCAAACTGATAAAGGTAATTATTTCTGGGGGAAGATGAGATAAGGGGAGATGTCAAGGTGAACTCTGCTTAATTTGTATTGATTTTGATTTCCTTTAAATAGGAATATATTTATTCCTTTCATATGTATAAAAATAAATTTAAAAGGGTAGAAAATCGAATGAAGATAAAAGTTGGTATTATTGTCATTTCTACTTAGTAGCTGCCTGTAGAGGGTGCTAAATATTGAGCTCTACATAAATGAGGATTTGATTACATTCAAGAGTGTCAGCAGTTACAGTACCATTATCTTCACTATGTTATACTCCACATCCCGTATGTATATGTCTGTGTGTGTGTGTATATATATATATGCAGATGTATACACATTTTAAGAAAGTAAAAAACTGTATTAAAATTATGCTGATGGCAACCACTTTGAGCACCTCCTGCATTGCAGAAGTCAAACATGACTTGTATTCATCTTTTGTTATTCGTATATATCGAGTATTACAATTTTAATACAGTTTTTTTCCTTTCTTAAAAGATGTATACATTTTTTGGCACTCTGTGTGTGTGTATGTGTGTGTGTGTGCGTGTGTGTGTGTGTATCTATTTATTTATAGTTGACATTCAATATTATTCTACTTCAGCTTCAGATGTATAGCATATTGGTCAGGCATTTACACGATCTATGAAGTGATCCCGCTGATAAATCCAGTACCCATTTGACACCCTACATCTACATAGTCTTCACAACATTATTGATTATATTTCCCATACTGTATTTCATATCCCTGTACTATATTATGACTGCTAATTTGCACTTTCTAATCCCTTACCTTCTACCCCATTCCCATCTAGCAATCGTCAGTTATTTCTGTGTACCTCTGAATCTATTTCTGCATAGTTTGCTTGTTTGTACTTTTCTTTAGATTCCACATGTAAGTGAGATCATATGGTATTTGTCTTCCTCAGTCTGACATATTTCACTTAGCATAATATCCTCTAGGTCCATCCATGTTGGACCATGAAATGCTAAGATTTCATTCCTTTTTATGGCCAAGTAATATTCTATTGTATATATGTACCACACTTTTGTTATCCAATTGTCTATCAATGGGCATTTTGGTTGTTTCCACGTCTTGGCCATTGTGAATAGCGCTGCAATAAACATAGGGGTGCATATATTTTTTCAAATTAGTGTTTCGGATTCCTTTGGATAGATACCCAGGAGTGGAATTGTTGAGTCAAAAGGTAGTTCCACTTGCAATTTTTTGAGGACCCTCCATACTGTTTTCATAGTGGTTGCACCAATCTGCAATCCCACCAATGGTGCACGAAGGTCCCTTTTCTCCACATCGTTACCAGCTCTTGTTTGTTGTGACAGCTATATACAATGTTAGAGGGGTAGTAGACTGGGGGGGAGTTATCACTTTGTGAGGGGTGTAAATGTCTATTACATTGCTTTGTACACCTGAAACTGAAACAAAACAAAAAAAACAGAAAAAAAAAAAACACACAAAAAAACGTGTCCCAGCAAACCACACTTAACTTAGTTAAAATGGTCCTAATAGCTCAGTGGAAACTTGACCTTTGTGGGAGCAGATTATCATTATTTATTGACAGTGGCAGGTAGTGAATATAATTAACATGTTACTTGTAACTAAGACTTGCTGACAGGTTGGGTTACCAGGTAATGTAGATTTCAACAAGCATCATGTGAATAGACTAATGCAAAATTGGGAATGGTTCTTAGCTCTTTTTACTGAAAGCTTTGATCCTCTATAACTACCCTGGAAAAGAGTGAAGACTATTGAAAACAGAGTTGATTTCCAAATAGTTTAAGGTATTTAAAGTGCTTTAAAACA
Source organism: Rhinolophus sinicus (assembly GCF_057876585.1). Taxonomy (NCBI): domain Eukaryota; kingdom Metazoa; phylum Chordata; class Mammalia; order Chiroptera; family Rhinolophidae; genus Rhinolophus; species Rhinolophus sinicus. The sequence continues at coordinate 61,434,069 of NC_142515.1, read as the reverse complement.
CCACAGCATGGTATAACTCAAAATGACTGCAAGGCTGTGGTGGGAAGTATTTGCTGATAAACAATCAAGACTTCGGGAGGAGAAGCAGGAGCCCAGCCTCTGATGGACAGCTGAGTGGAGGGAGGTGCCAGAGGATTGCCACACTTTAAAAACTGTTCTTTTGGCTTTCAAGTAATACTAACTGATGACTGATTGAAAGTGTATACTTCTCTTAGTATATGAAACATCAGAATTTTTTTTTTTTTTTTAAGATTTTATTGGGGAAGGGGAACAGGACTTTATTGGGGAACAGTGTGTATTTCTAGAACTTTTTTTTTTTTTCCAAGTTGTCCTTTCAATCTTAGTTGTGGAGGGCGCAGCTCAGCTCCAGGTCCAGTTGCCGTTTTCTAGTTGCAGGGGGCACAGCTCACCATCCCTTGCGGGAGTTGAACCGGCAACCTTGTGGTTGAGAAGATGCGCTCCAACTAACTGAGCCATCCCGGAGCTCAGTGGCAGCTCAGCTCAAAGAGCCGTGTTCAATCTTAGTTGCAGGGGGCGCTGCCCACCATCCCTTGTGGGACTCGAGGAATTGAACTGGCAACCTTGTGGTTGAGAGCCCACTGGCCCATGTGGGAATCGAACCGGCAGCCTTTGGAGTTAGGAGCATGGAGCTCTAACCGCCTTAGCCACCGGGCCGGCCCCCATCAGAATTTTTAATTGAGGAACATTGGGGAACAGTGTGTTTCTCCAGGGCCAATCAGCTCCAAGTCATTGTCTTTCAATCTAGTTGTGGAGGGCGCAGCTCAGCTCCAAATCCAGTCACTGGTTTCAGTCTTTAGTTGCTGGGGGCACAGCCCACCATCCCATCCAGGAATTGAACCAGCAACCTTGTTGTTGAAAGCTCGCTCTTTAACCAACTGAGCCATCCGGCCGCCCTTCTGGAAGCTCATTGTCTTCAGTCTAGTTGTGGAGGGCGCAGTTCACTGGCCCATGTGGGGATCAAACTGGCAACCCTTTTGTTCAGAGCTCGTGCACTAACCAACTGAACCATCTAGCCACCCCGAAACATCCGAATTTTCACTGGGGAGATTTTTTTTCACAACTACTGCAAGGAGTTTCTCACACATAAAACTTGAGTCAAGCTCTGAAATGGGACTGAAATGAAGTTATTACCTTTAGGAAAATTGAGAATTTTATTCCCATAATTACAAAACTGTAGAAGTACAAAAAAATTTTATCATGGTTTTTGGGAGGGTGACTGCAATATGCAATTCATATTGGCATAAGTCCTAAGGTACGTGACCCTTGGATTTTATTTGGAGAGTATTTCTGTGACTGCAACTGCTGACGTTGGAAGGTGCCATTTGAAGGGTCCAATATGGCGTTAGGTGCTTTCTCACGTCTCTTCTTTGACAGAATCTCTGCAACATCCTGGAAGGAAGTGGTGTCTGTCTTTCACAGAGAAATCGAGGCTTCAGGAGGTTGGGTCCCTCAAGGGGTGGAAGCAGGATTCAAACCCAGGTCTGCCTGATTCCAAAGGCAGGCAGGGGTCCCAGCACCCATGTTCATCGGCCCTGCATCTGTACTCCTAAGTGTTCTCGCGTCTTTGCGTTTCATCGGTTTCCCAGTCTGGACTGAGTTTGTCGGGGGCAGGAAGCAAAACTTATTCGTTTGATTACTCATGATCCTGATAAAATGAGCTTAAATAACTTTTTATTTTTACCTCGACCAATTTCTAAAATAAATTTTGATGTTTTACAGCAAGGAAGAAACTGTTTAAAGTTCTGAGGAAGAGAGTAATTAGAAGGAGGATGATTCCAGGAGGGACATAGTTAAGAAAAAAATTAAGCTGATAGGATACCTCATTGGTTTGAATGTTTTGAGAAGTAATTGACACATCAGTTGACAATTGTGGATAAATTAGAGATAGGTACTTAGAAAGCTGAGCAAATTGGTAACTTAGAGGTAACAAAAAGTGGCACAAAAGAAATGCAATCACAGTACACGAGTAGTATATACGGGAGTAATATTTACATAGCTGTAATACTGACTGCTGAGTACTGATACTGATTACACCAAAACTTGTGATGTAGCTATATGTTGGGGGAACAAGTATATATGTAGGGGGAAACATAAGAGAGAGAAGTCCTAGACTTCTAGGGTACCCAGTCAATGGAAAAATCAGGAAATAGCAGTGTAATTATTTAGAAATATGGAAGTAACAGGCAGAAGGACCTGTTACCTCAAAGAGCTAGAAGTGGGTGCTTCTGGAGAATAGGACTGAGGTAGGTTGGAGAAGAGCCAAGGGAACCATGATTTTTCATTGTAAGCTTTTTTATTGTAAAACTTTTGACTTTTTAAAGTACATACACATATTACTTTGAAAGAGATGAAACTCAAATTATAAAAGTGAAGTGAGTGGCAGCTGGGTCTGGCTTCAGCGTGGAAACCATATCCTGAGTTGAACCTGTAGACCGTGGAACAGTTTCTGAAGTACTTGTGCATGAATTCTTGCCTGATTAGCCATGTGAAGCATCAAATAATTTTTGGTGCCTAAACTGAACTAATAAAAAATAAACTTTCAGGGTTTCAGTATTGTAGTTGTCAGTACTCAAGCCATATAACATATCAGAGAAAATAAAACAATCCAAAGCAAATATTACCTAAGCACATATTGCTTAAGCACATAAAAATAGCTCACCTGCTCTAAACATTCACTGTATATATATGCCAGACCCTGTATAAACCACATCCTGCCTTTGACTTTGGATCACTGAACAGTTTCTAAAATGGTGAGCATGAATGGCTGCACAGTCTACCATGTCTAGCCAGAAATAGTTTAAGTGGGCTAATTTTAAATACAACATTTATTTTTAGGGTTTTAGGAGTAAGTGACATATCAAAATCACATACAAGAGAAATCAAAATGGAGTTAAGCAAGTCATCTTCCTTAGGCACCTGTTATTTTTCCAGCTACTGCCTCACCTTTCCTCTCCAATCTAGGATGATGTTTTAATATAAATTACTAACCTTTACTGAGCACCTAGGATGTGCCCAACACAGCCTTCAGTTTGTAGGTATGTCCAGAAGAGCTGATGTTCCAGTTTTGGGGTTCCAGTTCTATGTTAAAAAGTATAGCCTCTGGAATGTAGTCAATAATATTGTAATAACTACATAAGCGTCAGATGGGTATTAGACTTATTGAGGTTATCATTTTGTGAGGTATATAAGTGTGTAATCACTATGTTGTTTTGTACACCTGAAACTATTTTTTAAAAAAGAAAAAAGTTCATAGAGTGTGAACAAGCTAACTCTTAACTAATTTTTAAGGCAGTGTGAAGTTAAAAAGAAAAAAAAAGGTTTACCTTGGGCCTTGCCTGAAAGTTAATGAGTACAGGCTGTGATACAGCATGTAGATATCTTCTACACATCAAAATAATACAATGGCATTTTCGTCAAATCTCCTACGTAGTGAAATGACTTGATAGTGATACACATACCGGGAGTGAGCCACAAATGTGTACATACAGCCTCCTTTGGTAGAAAAATGGACAACCCCTTTGCAGGGGGCAGTGCTGAGTGGGGACAGCCTACCAGGGCCTGCTTCCATGATGGCTGATAAAGTAGCTGGACATAGCCAGCCATCTGCAGGGCTGGGCCTCTCTAGTTGTCCCAACAGAAGCCAATGTCTACTCAACACCTATCAAATGCTATCTGTATGGTGCTAGGGGCTTTAAGTGCACTTGCATTAATTGTCACCCCGACAGATGTAGGAACTGCGATGTGGAGAAGACCAGATTCCCTGGTAGCAGATAAGGGCTAACTCAGAGCTGTAACCCAATTCTCCAAGCCTGCCCTGTAACAGCAATGCTCCCTGCCCCTGCAAGCTCTAAAGGGCACAGGAATTTCCTGTCTGAGCTCGCTTGGGTGTGCCCAGAAATAATGTACTGGGTCAGAAGGCTGATAGATGTATTTGATCAGTGCAGTCTTGGACATTTATTTCTGTTTTGCTCCACCTACATTGTACTAATGCTTCAGTTTTGCAAAGATCTAGCCTGAATGAGAAATCCAGGAAGCAGATGGGTGTAGTGGGGAACAGTGTCAAAAGAAGGAACTGACTTAATTGTCCAGCCTGGGGTTTACCCAAGAGTTTCCTTTCCTTTCCTAAAAGAAAGAAAATATCTTTAGACCACTCTTAGTCTCATAATGGTAGGATGGACAATATCTCTGTGCATTTCCTTAAGCCTGTTTTCTTCCAAACACAGAGGACGACTGATGTGGGTGCAAAGACAAAGGCCCTGGTTTAGCATTTGTTTGTGTTTGTATTGGGGATTGTGGCAGCCATTATCTGACAGTTTTTTAAGAGCTCAGTGGGAAAGGAGATGATGTGTTAAATTCCTAATGAGCTGGCATGTTAAGAAGCGGGAAGCCCTAAATGATACCAGGTGGAGGAGAGCCATGCCCACTGAGCCCTGCTCAAATTCCTGACCCCCAGAATCATGAGTGATGAAATGACTGTGGTTTGAAGCTACTAAGTTTTGGTGCACATTGTTACACAGCTATAGCTGACTGAGACACTTAGTAGGAACAGCCTAGATTCATATGCAAGGTTGAATCCAAGTAAGTTAAACTCATGAGATACAAAAGATCCACAGAGAAAAGGGTGAAAAGGTGAGAGAATGAGGCAGGTACAGAGGGAAAGAAATAGAAAACAGAGTCACTATGAAGGAGCAGATCAAGCCAGTTCTGTGGCAGAGGGGTAAATAGATGGCTGGATCCTTTGAGGAGAACTTTGCACATTGTCTGCACATGGCAGAAGTTCAGAAGTGTGTTTGTTGAATAAACAAATAAATTCATGAAGCAGTCAGCTTTCCTGCTCTACTTATCTCCATTCCATCAGCAAAATACATTCCTTTCAACTGTGTCAGCTAGTTTCTTGCTTATCCTGTGAGCCATTTTGTGCTCCTAATAATACTCAGTTTCTTTGCTGTGTTTGTTCACTGTGATTCAAATGGCTTTTCTCAGGAAAAATGTCAAGCATTCTAGAATTCTTATACAGGACGTGCTGGAGAGGAGAAAACTGGTTGAAAGGGAATAGTAGAGGACTTTTTTTTTTTTAAGGTATAACCTGTATATATAGTAGAAACACAAATCTTAATTGAACAATGGTATAAATACTTGCATATGTATACACCACGAAACCACCATTCAGATCAAGATCTAAAATATTTCCATTATCCCAGGAGTTTCCCTCGTGCACCTTCCAAGGCAACACCTTCCCACACCAACAGGTAACTACTATTCTGACATCTATCATAATAGATTAATTAACCTGTTCTGGAACTTCATATACATGGAATTATTTGCTCAACATATGGAGCTTCTTCCATGTTGTTGTATCAGTACTTTGTTCTTCTATATTGGATGAATACACCACAGTTTACCTTGTTGATGAACATGTAGATTGTTTCCAGTTTGGGGCTATTGTGAATAAAGCTGTCACTATTCTCATATATGTCTTTTGTGGACCTATGCATTCATTTCTCTTGGGGAAATATCTGGGAGTGAAATTGGTGCATCATCGCATTAACTTCAGTAGTTAACGACTATTTCCAGGTGCTCCACGTCCTTGTCAGCACTTACTATTCTCAGTCTTTTACATTTTTGCTGCCCTGTCTGGCAGGTATGGTATCTCAGTGAGGTTTTAATTTGCATTTCTCCAATGAATGATAAAGTTGAGGACTTTTTCGTGTGCTTATTGGTCATTTAGATATCATCTTTATGAAATGCCTATTTAATGCCTTTTGCCAATTTTCTAATTGAGTTGTTTGTCCTTTTGTTATTGATATGTAGGTATTCTTTTGTCAGATATATGTATTGTGAATCTATTCGCCCAGTCATGTGCTTGTCTACTAATGATGTCTTTTGCTTAATGTGAGCGCTTAATTTTAATGAACCAAGATTTATCTTTAAAAATATATAATGTAAATGTAAGTTATAATGATAATAAAATGAATACCTGCAAACCTACCCAAAACTTCAGCTCTAGAACCTGACCCCTGCTTTGGAGCAGCAGGCCCCTCCCTAAGCCAACTTACTCCCTCTCCCCACCTCACTCCCTCAGAGATAATTACTGCCTTGAATTTGTTTTTTTAAAGGTTAACATTTTAATTTAATTTAATTTAATTTTATATTTTATTTTATTGGGGAATATTGGGGAACAGTGTGTTTCTCCAGGGCCCATCAGCTCCAAATCAAGTCGTTGTCCTTCAGTCTAGTTGTGGAGGGCACAGCTCAGCTTCCAGTCGCTGTTTTCAATCTTAGTTGCAGGGGGCACAGCCCACTCTCCCATGTGGGAATTAAACTGGCAACCTTGTCGTTAAGAGCTTGCGCTCTAACCAACTGTGTCATCCAGCTGCCCTTGGCAGCTCAGTGGCAGCTCGTTGTCTTCAATCTAGTTGTGGAAAGCGCAGCTCACTGGCCCATGGGGGAATCAAACCAGCAACCCCGTTGTTCAGAGCTTGCGCTCTAACCAGCTGAGCCATCCGGCTGCCCCTACTGCCTTGAATTTTGTGATTATCGTTCTTCTGCTTTTTAAAACAGAGTCACCTAATATGAATACATCTGTCAACATGTTGTTCAGTTTTGCTTCTTTCTGAGATTTATAAAAATAGTGTCTTACTGTGTGTTGTCTTCTGAGGCTTTTTTCCCCACTCACTTTGTGTTTCCGAGATTCATCTTTATTGTTGCATGTGGTTATAGGTCATCCATTTTCAAAGCTCAATGATGTTCCATTACATGAATTTTTCAGTTTATGCATTAGCCCATCCATGGAAATATGGGCTGTTCTCTGTATTTTTTTTAAAATTCAAAGAATGATCCATCTTGCAAATATCTCCTCATGCACCTGTGCAAGAGTTCCTCTAGTGTATGGACCTAGGAGTCGAATGTCCAACTCATGGGATATGTGCATATTCAGATTTACAAAATAATGTCAAATTGTTTTCCAAAGTGATTGTATCAATTTATGTTCCCACCTGCAGTAAAGGTGACTCCATCGCCCTATGTTCCCACCAACCCTTTGAACTATTAAATTTTTTTTTCCAATTTGGTAGGTATAAAATGGCATCTTACTGTCATCCTGATTTCCATTTTCCTCACTACTAGTGAACTGGAGCATATTTATGAACCACTGGTCTTTCGTTCATTTTTCCATTCTTTTTCTTTTTTTTACCTTTTTCTTATTGTTATTTATTTGTTCTGAATACTATTCCTTTGTTGGTTATATCTTTAACCAACGTGTTGTGGATATCTTCTCCTAATTTGTGGCCTGGGTTTTCACTTTCTTTACAGCATCTTTTAATAAACAGAAGTTCTTAATTTTAATGTAGTTGCATTTATTAACCTTTTCTTTTGTGATTAGAACTTTTCTATATTGTCTAATAAATCTTTTTCTACCCAAGTTGATACATTCTCCCATATTATCTTCTTTGCTTTTCACATTTAAGTATTTGATCCTTTTGTAATTGATGTTTGCGTTACAAATACCAAATTCATTTTTTCATATGGATAACCAATTGTCCCAGCACCATTTCTATCCTTTCTGTAGATAGGTCTTTATGGTAGGCTGAATAATGGTTCCCCAAAGATGTCCACAAATGAGTCCTTGGGAACCTGTGACTATGTTACCTTCGATGGCAAAAGGAAATTTGCAGGTATGATGAAGTTAAGGATCTTGGGAAGGGAAGACTATCTTGGATTATGTGTGTGAGCCCAGTGTAATCACAAGGGTCCTCTTAAGAGGGAGAAGCAGACGTGGAGTCAGAGAAATATAGGACAGAAGCAGAGGTCAGAGACTTGAGTGATACACTTTGAAGATAGAGCAAAGGATCACGAGCCAAGGAATGTACGCAGCCTCTGGAACCTGGAAAAGGCTTAGCAACGGATTCTTCCCTAGAGCCTCCAAAAGGAATACAGCTCTTTGGACACACTTCAGAATTCTGACTTGCAGAACTGTATGATAGTAAATTTGTGTTGCTGTAAGCCAGTAAGTTTGTAGTGATTTGTTGTAGTAGCAATCGGGAATGAATACGGTGTTCAGCATCACCTCTGTCGTATGTCAAGGATTCATATTCTTCTGAGGCTGTTTCTGGGCTCTCTGTTCTGTTCCATTAGTCTATCATTCATCCTGCCAACACTAGACTGTTTTAACTACAGGAGCTTTATAATAAATATTGATATCTGGTAAAGCAGGTCCTTCATTCTCCTCCTCCCTCTGTCTTGGTAACTGGACTTTTGTTAGGCCTTTGTTTTTCCAGACAAATGACAGAATCTGCTTTTCAAGTTTCTCAAAAGACTCTATTGGGGTTTTGTTTAGAATTATACTGATTCCATAAATAGTCATTTTGGGAAAAACTGACCTCTTTCAATAATGAGTTTTCCTAAGAAGATGGTATATGCCTATATTTTTTATAAAGTCTTTATGTATTATAATAGAGGCTTTAAATTTTTCCATACTGGTGTTGCACATCTTTTGTAAGGTTTTTCCATAGATATCCTGTATTTTTTTTTGTTCCTAATGGAAATGGAAATGGTATTATTTTAAAATTAATTTTATTAATTTATTTATTTTATTAGTTTCAGATGTACAAAACAACATAATGATTAGATGTTTACACCCCTCACAAAGTGATAACCCCATCAAGTCTACCACGCTTCTGATATCATATATAGCTGTTACAATACCACTGACTATATTCCCTATGCAGCACTTTACATCCCGTGACCATATATATATATATATATATATATATATATATATATATATAATAATAGTAGGCATTCAATATTACTCTATATCAGCTTCAGGTGTACAGCACAGTGATCAGGCATCTACAATATATGAAGTGATCCCCCATCACTTCTAATAAGTTCACTACCCATCTGGCACCATACATAATCTTTACAACATTATTGACTATATTCCCCATACTGTATTTCACATCCCAATGATAACTTTGTGACTACTAATTTGTACTTCCTAATCCCTTCACCACCTCACCCATCTACCAACCCCACTCCCATCTAGCAACCATCAGTTTTTTCTCCATATCTCTGAGACTATTTCTGTTTTGTTTGCTCATTTATTCTGTTCTTTAGATTCCACATATAAGTGAGATCATATGGTATTTGCCTTTTTCAGTCTTATTTCACTTAGCATAATATCCTCTAGGTCCGTCCATTTTGTTGGAAATGAAATGGTATTATTTTTAAGATTATGTTTTCTAAGTGTCGTTGCTATATAGAAATGTAATTGAATTTTATATAGGCTCTTATTAATACAATAAACTTTTCATAGATTTCTTTGGTTTTCTATTAGACAATAATATCACCTGTATAAAAACAGTTTTGTTTCTGCTTTTCCATTTTTTTAGACAGTCGTTTTCTTTTTTTTCTTTTACTGCACTGGCTAGGATCACCAATATAACATTGAATAGAGGTGGTGATTGTGGTTATCCTTTATTTCTAGTTTTAAAGGAATCTTAATATTTCCCCATTGACAATATATCTGATATATTTTTATGTTAAGACCTGGTGTTGAACTTCATCAAATGCTCCCCCTTATGTTTTCCCCTCAGCAAAATGTAGCAACATTTTCCAGTAAGATGGATTGTCCCTGCTGTTGTCTTTGATTGTTTCTCTTTGGCATTTCTACCAGACATGTCATTCAATTGCTCACCTAATCTGTTTTGCCAAAGCTCAGGAAGGGGCAGGCCTGGGTGACCTCACCAAGATACATGACCCTATGTGCACATGGACTAATGCTGGCCAAGTATTCCAATGTCAAGACCACAAACTGTGTTCAGAAGTGTGGAGGGTGGGAACTTCCAGGTCACAGAGATTATAGGTCAGAATTGGTGCCATGGCAACCCTGGATCACTACAGGATGAAGTCACAGGGAGCAGAAACCTGAAACTATGGAGCAGAGGGTAATCACAGACAGGAGAGACATGGACCCCACACACATGTAAAGGGGCGCCTCCTCTGATCTTAATGATTTCCAGGTCCCAGCTTTGTTTCCATGAGGCCCAGCTCCGCTTCATTTCTACCCTAACAGAAAACACCCCTTCCCATATCTCCTCCCATACTAGTCCCTATGATGATGGCCTCCACAGCATCTGTCACACTGACCCCTGCTTTTTCATCCCTACCACCTCATTCAGATCCTTCTCATGTCCCACTAGGGCTTCTATGCTGGTGCCTATCAGTCTGCAGGCTCATCTTTAGGCAAACCATCTTCCCTAACTTCTAGATGCATCAGTCTGAAGTCAGCTTTGAAACTGCCCCGTCCTACCTAACAACTGGCCATGGTTGCCCACCCCCTCTGGAAGTCTGAACATCTTACCTTGACATTCGAGGACCCACGTGATTTGTTCTTATTGCCTCTCTAACTTATCCCTCCTCTCAGCTGCAAGTGGCCCAAACTGCAACAGAACTGTACTGGCTCTTCACACTCTGGTCCGGCTCTTCACTCCATCTGCTGGGCTATGCTCCTTAGATCCTCTCAGGCTAAAAACAGCAACCCCTTAGGGACAGAGACAAGAGGAAGTCAGGACACTTCTCAGTGGTGGTAACCAGCCCTCAGAAGCACATATGCATTCCTCTCCTGCCAGCGGTCCTGCTATTCCCACAGTTCTGATGTTTTCTGTCACTTCCTTCCTGCTGTTCCTCTGCTCCATCTATTGCCTGCTCTGTCCTCACTTCAGAAGGCCCCTGTGAGCACCTGGCTTTGGCCAGTCAGTGGAGCTGCCACTTACCAGGAAGGTTCCGCCCATGCCCCTTTCCTTAAACGCATCTGTGGGTATGACAGCCGCCTGCAGTTCTCAGGGATTCCTCTCCAGGAAAAATGCTTTTTCCTTTTTTCTTTTCAGGTTTCCTTACTGGACTCACAGTTTCACAAATTGCATAAAATACATTCTCTTTTTTTTTCTTTAGTAAAAATAAAAACCACAGTGATAAAGCTGGAGTCCCAATGACCCTTTCCTAATCTGACTCCCCTTCTCAGCATAACCATTGGAATGTCTTCTGGCCTTGAAATCGTTTTATAAAGAAAGTTTTGCTATTTTTTTTTATGTAAATGTATGTATTGACGACCTCATCGACTTATTGTCGTTTATTTTGAAATATTTTCTCTTCAAAATATTTGTAATACCGGTAGAAAGAGATGTACCTACTAGTCCAACATTCACAAGGTAGAAACATAATGAAAAATCTGTCACCGCCCTCACGCCTCTCTCTTTACCCCTTACCCAGATTAACTTGTTCTCTAGGCACTTGTCACCAGCTGACATATAAGTAGATAGATGTGCCAGTTTCTGCTATCTCCCCGGTTGTTTGGAGGCCACAGATGACAAGGTTCAGCGTCTGCCTCTCCCAAGCTCCTAGAACCACACCCGACGCCCGCCCAGTAACTGAGTCTGCGGCGGGAGGCGGTGGAGGGAGGGCTCTGGAAGGCAGTCAGCGGGGAGCGGCAGTCCTGGGAGTGCAGAGATGTCCTTTGAGGATGGGCACAGAAGATAGTTGAGGACAGAGGTCCAAACAGAAGAAGGAAGGAGAGGATGTGGCGTTCAAGGACGTCATGGGTGGGATGGGGAGAGGCTGAGGATCGGGTCGGGCCTGTTCGTGTTCTAAGGCACTGGGCTGCTCAGGGCCACTGGGGCTCCTCCTTCCCATGGGCCCGCCCCGTGCTGTAACCTCTTCTGAGGATAGCCCAGCCCGGCTGACTCGCCCTTCTGCCCCCAAGACCAGCCCAAACCTGTCAAGGAGCAGGGGGAGTGCGGACGGTGGCCCTTGGTGACTCCCAGTCCTGCGCCTGTCCCCAGGCGCGTCTCTATCCTGGCAGGCTGCGGTGGGAACCCCGTCGCTGACCCCAGCCAACTCCTCCGCATAGCTCCTGCTCTCCAGCGATGGGATCGGAGGCCCCGGAAGGGGCGCGCTGCCCAAACAGGAGGCTGGGGCTGGTGGTCCAGAGGGCGGCCTTCTACCTCGCGCTTGTCCTCTGTCCTTTCCTGTCCTCTCACGGTGTCTCGCCAACACCCTGGGGTGGGTGAGGCAGGGACAGGGTTCGAGGGTGTCACCTTGGGTAAGCAGGTGGGAGGAGAGACACTGGGCGCGCTCTCTGCCCCGCGGCTTCACTAAGGACAGATGGAAACGGCCTTTGGAGGCACCGCGCCCCCCAGCACGCCTGTGGCCTCAGTCTCCCAATCCCCGAAGTGGGTAGGTAGAGAAAGGAAGCTGGACCGAGCCTCCTCTCATGGTCTCTAGGGAAGCCCATCAGCCCCGAGCCCCATCTCCACTGTTCCTGCTCCATCAGCCCTGGCCCGTCTGGGCGACCGTGATGCCTGGGGGCGGCGGGGCTCCTCGACCTGGATCCTCCCTGCCTTCCCAACTGGAAGGTGCGGTGTGGCGGGCGGGAGCTAGGGAGGCGAGGCTACCCAAACCCAGAGTGAACAGCTCACAGCCCAGAGCCAGGCTGGGAGCCCGCGCGTGGGAAGTCCACTGGGGTTTCCCTGAGCGACCGCGAGCCGACGCCTGGACGGAGAGGCCCACAGGGATCCTGCAAGCCAGCCAGCCCCGACGGGTGGGGCACCTTCCCCGGGATGCCCACTGCTGGCGGATGCCAGGCCTCCGTCCTCCTGTGCCCGGCTGCCGGTCAGCGGGTTCCTCCGGTCCTCGGTTGCATGCCCGGGACTGTCCGCTGGACTCTGGGGCCTACACCAATCAGCTGCAGGGCTCAGATACCCGCGGCCCTCCAGGCTCCGCTCCCCACGAGCACGCGTATCCAGCGGGCTGGGCCCGGTCCTGCACAGCATGGCTTCTGCTGACCACCAGCTCTGCTGCCACTACATACCATTCCTAGTTGTACGCGGGAAACAGGCCTCTGGGAGGCCCTGGGACCCCCTGGAACCAGGTCCCGGAGCTGCAGTGCTCTCATTGTTCCCAGTGTGCCTGCAGCGCCCCCTGCAGTGAATCTTCTGCACGGTAGCCCAGGACACATCCCCAAACCCAACTGTGACTGGCGTCCCTTAGAACCTCCCCTTTTTCTACCTGGCTGACCCCGCTGTAGTCTTTCGTGTTGATGTTGGAAGCTCTTATGATGAATCATATCTCCAATATGCAGATAAAAACCCCCACAAAACAAATGTGAATCTTAGTGAATTATTATAAAATGAACACCCTTGTAACCACCATCCAGGCCAAGAAACTACTTTCCCAGCCACCCTAGAAATCCCACCTACCCACCCTGTGCCCTATCCCAATCTCAGCCACCTTCCTCCTTCAAAAAGTATCCTGACTCTTAAAGTACTTTCCTTGAGTTTATAGTTTTGAGCACCTAAGTGTGCCTCTCTGGACACTATAGATTAGTCGTGCTCATATTGTTTGTATTTTACATGTTTTTTAATCTGTAGGTTCCTTCTCCATCTTTCCTTTCCTTACAATGTATCCATGGAAGAACCTGGGCCATTCCCTCTGTAGAGTTTTCCAGTCTAGATTTTGCAGATTGCATTCTCATGGTGCAGTCCAACACATTTCTATGTTCTCTACATTTCCTGCAAATTGACAATTAGATCCAGAAGGGTGATCAGACTCAGTGACAAGATTTTTGATGAGACTCTGGGTGTTGATGTGCTTTTTTTAGCAGGGGGCACATAATGTCTGGTTGTCTCTCTTTTTTTAAGATGTTAGCAGAGATGATATTCAACACCTACATTCATTAATTCATTGGGGGGGTGTAAAAGGTGGTACTATTCTTATTATATAATTTCTTTTTCATTTATAAGCTGGGTTAACTTTATAAACAGACACTTCCCTACTTCATCTGCTACCCAGTTGAACAGTTCATAGAGGAAAGACAGGATAGATGCTTGTTTCTTTTCATTTATTTGTCCATTTTTAAGACAATGAATTGCTACTTTGTCACCCTGCGAAGATGAATTAGTTAAAAAATACCATGATGAAATCAAGGATTTAAACATGTTTGGTGGATTTTAATATATTGCACTTATTATCATTATTGGTGTCCAAATTAGCCCATCTTTGGCCAGTTGGAACCTCTTCAGGTTAACTCTGAAGTCCTTCTGATGTGACTCTAGCAGTCTGAATGCTTCCTTGCTATCTGGTTTGACAAGATGTTTCAAGCTCATCTTGTATATTTCCTGCCCAAGACTAGAGTCAGCCATTTCTCTGCGAAGCCTTGGTTTCTTTATAGTGGGGAATAATACTGAAGACCACAACTGGGATGTTAGAAGTCTTCTGCCTTCTGGGTTGATCAATGTTTCTAGGTCTTTTTAGTGGGAAAAGCTAGAAATTACATACATGATAAAATACTCTGGGAATTTATACTGATACATTCCATTCAAACTGGGGAACTATAGGGTTTTTACTTAACCTCTTCTGTTCCATCTGTATCTCCTTTCTACTACACTGGGAAACTTGTTTCTCAAGGACACAGGGAATAACTGAATTAAAATATCCATTTGTTTTATCTCAATGTATGCACACAGAAGTTCAGAATAACAATATCAATAATACCATATAAGATATTGATGAAAGCAATTGAAAAAGACACAAGTAAGTGGAAAGATATTCCACGCTCATGGATTGGAAGAATTAATATTATTAAAATGTCCATACCACCCAAAGCAATCTACTGATTCAATGTAATCCCTATCAAAATTCCAATGGCATTTTTCACAGAGGTAGAACAAATAATCCTAAAATTTGTATGGAATCACCAAAGAACCCAAATAGCCAAAGCAATCTTGAGAGAGAAGAACAAAGTTGAAGGCACCACGTTTCCTAATTTCAAACTATATTACCAAGCTATAGTAATCAAAACAGTATGGTACTGTCATAAAACAGACACACAGACCAATGAAACAGATTAGAGATCCCAGAAATAAACCCACACATATATGGTTAATTAATCTATGACAAAGCAGGGAAGAATATACAGTGGGGAAAGGACAGTCTCCTCAATAAGGGTGTTGGAAAAACTGGACAGCCACATGCCAAAGAATGAAAGTGGAACACTATCTTACATCATACACAAAAATTAACTGAAAATGGATGAAAGACTTGGATGTAAGACCTCCAATCATAAAACTCCTAGAAGAAAACATAGGCAGTAAGCTCCTTGACATTAGTCTTAGCAATGATTTTTTTGGATCTGACACCAAGATTAAAGGCAACAAAAGCAAAAATGAACAAGTGAAACTGCATTAAACTAAAAAGTTTCTGCACAGCAAAGGAAATCATCAACAAAATATAATGACAACCTACTGAATGGGAGGAAATATTTGCAAAGCATATATCTCATAAGGGGTTAATGCCTAAAATATATAAAGAACTCATATAACTAAGTAGCAAAAAACAAAACAATCCAATTTAAAAAAATGCGCAGATCTGAATAGACATTTTTCCAAAAAAGACATACAGATGACCAATAGGTACATGAAAAGATGCTCAATAACACTAATCTTCAGGGAAATGCAAATTAAAACCACAATGAGGTATCACCCCATCCCTGTTAGAATAAGTATTATAAAAAAGACAAGAAATAATAAATGTTGGTGAGGATGTGGAGGAATGGGACCCTTGTGCATTGTTGGTGGAAATGTTAATTGGTACAGCCACTATGAAAAATGTATGGAAGTTCCTCAAAAAATTAAAAATTGAACTACCATATGATCCTGCAATTCCACTTCTGGATATTTATCCAAAGAAAACTAACTCAAACACTAACTCAAAAAGATACCTGTATCCCCATGTTCATTGCAGCATTATTTTCAATAACCAAGATATGGAAACCTAAGTGTTCACTGATAGATGAATGGATAAAGAAATTGTGGTGTGTTTGTGTGTAAATATTATGCATTCACAAAAAATTTGCCATTTGCTACAACACGGATGAAACAGGAGGGCATTATGCTAAATGAAATAAGTCAGACAAGTAACACATGATCTCATTTATAAGTGGAATCTAAAAAAAAAAAAAAAGACAACAACAGAAACCCCCAAACTCATAGATATAGAGAACAGATCAGAGGCAGGGAGTGGTGGGGGGGTGAGATGAGTGAAGAGGTCTAAAGGTCCAAACTTACAATTATAAAATAAATAAGTCAGGGAGATATAATGAACAGCATGGTGACTATATTTAATAATACTGTATTGCATATTTGAAAGTTGCTAAGAGAGAACTTAAAGGTTCTTATTAGGCTGGCCTGGTGGGTCAGGCAGTTGGAGCTCCGTGCTCCTAACTCCGAAGGCTGCCGATTTGATTCCCACATGGGCCAGTGGGCTCTCAACCACAAGGTTGCCAGTTTGATTCCGCGAGTCCCGCAAGGGATGGTGGGCAACACCCCCTGAAACTAAGATTGAACACGGCACCTTGAGCTGTGCTGCCGCTGAGCTCCCGGATGGCTCAGTTGGTTGGAGCGCATCCTCTCAACCACAAGGTTGCTGGCTCAACTCCCACAAGGGATGGTGGGCTGTGCCCCCTGCAACTAGCAACGGCAACTGGACCTGGAGCTGAGCTGCGCCCTCCACAACTAAGACTGAAAGGACAACAACTTGACTTGGAAACAAAAAAAAGTCCTGGAAATACACACTGTTCCCCAATAAAGTCCTGTTCCCCTTCCCCAATAAAATCTTAAAAAAAAAAAAAAAAAAGTTCTCATCACAAGTAAAACAATGTTTTTGTAATTATGTATGGTGATGGATGTTAATCAGACTTATTGTGGTGATCATTTTGCAATATATACACATATTGAATCATTATGTTGTACACCTGAAAGTAATATAGTGTTACAGGTTAATTATACCTCAATAAAAAACTAAAGTAACTAGAATGTCTTAGGAAAAAAATACCAGAACTAGTTATGATTTCTAAAAACAGTGAAAACTTTTTTTGCATGATTTTTCAATTCTCTCCTCCCCCCTCCAATTTTTTGTGCCATATCTATCTACATTCTCAGAATATAAAGCCATTAATACTACAATCTCTCCCTTTTAATGCTCATTTAATCTTAATTCTACAAGTATAACTTGAACCTCACTTCAAACAAAGACACATACAGACTGAAAGTGAACAAATGGAAAAAGATATTCTGTGCAAATAGAAACAATAGGAAAGCTAGGGTAGCAATACTCATATCAAACTTTAAAACACAAAGTGTAAAAAAAGACAAAGAAGGACTTTACATAATTATAAAGGGGTCAATCCCAGAAGAGGATATAACAATTGTAAACATCTATGTGCCCAACATAGGAGCACTTAAATATATAAAACAATGATTAATGAACATAAAGGGAGAAATCCACAGCAACACAATAGTAGGGGATTTTAATACCTCTCTCACATCAATAGATAGATCATTCAGACAGAAAATTAATGAGGAAACAATGGCCTTAAATGTCACATTTGACCAGATCAACTTAATAGACCTTGATAGAACATTTTATCCAAAAACTGAAGGATACACGCTTTTCTTTCAAGTGCACATGACACATTCTCCAGGACAGATAATATATTAGACCACAAAATAAGTTTCAATAAATTCAATAAGATTGAAATTATATTGAGCATCTTTTCCAAACATAATAGCACGAAACTAGAAATCAACTACAGGAAGAAAACTGGAAAAAACACAAATACATGGAGACTGAAAACATGCTACTAAACAACCAATAAATCAAAGAGAAAATAAAAAACTACCTTGAGACAAATGAAAACAAAAACACAACTTTTCAAAATTTATGGGATGCAGCAAAAACAGTTCTAAGAAGTTCATAGGTACACAGGCTTATCTCAAGAAACAAGGAAAATCCAAATAAATGATCTAACTCTATACAACAAAAGGAACTAGCAAAAGGAGGACAAACAAAACCAAAGTAAACAGAAGAAAAGAAATAGTTGAGATCAGAGTGGAAATAAAATAGAAATTAAAATAGAAAAGATCAATAAAACTAAGAGCTGGTTCTTTGAAAGGATAAATAAAATGGACAAATATTTAGCTAGATTCATCAAGAAAAAAGGAGAGCCCAAATAGGTAAAATCATAAAGGAAAGAGAAGTTACAGCTGGCACCACAGAAATACAAAGAACCATCAAAGAATACCACAAATAATTCTATGCCAACAAATTTGACAATCTAGAAGAAATGGATAAATTTCTACAACTATATAACCCTCCAAGACTGAACCAGCAAGAAATACAAAATCCAAACAGGCCAATTATTAGGAATGAAATTGAAGCAATATTAAAATTATAATAAAACAAAAAAAAAAAACAAAAAAAACTCCCAACAAATAAAAGTCCAGGATGCTTTCACAGGTGAATTCTAACAAAGAAGCATTAATACCTATCCTTAAACTATTTCAAACAATTGAAGAGGAAGGAGCACATCCAAACTCATTTTATGAAACCAGCATTACCCTGATATCAAACCCAGACAAAGATGTAAAACAAAAAAAAAAAAAAAAAGAAAAGAAAAAAGAAAGAAAGAAAGAAAGGGAAGAAATAAAATTGCAGGCCAATATCCTTGATGAACATAGATGCAAAAATTTTCAACAAAAGATTAGCAATCCATGTTCAATAATACATTAAAAGGATTATATACCGTGACCAAGTGGGATTCATCCCAGGGATACAAGAATGGTTCAAAATTGGTAAATCAATCAACATGATACATCACATTAACAAAATAAAGGATAAAAACCATATGGTCATCTCAATAGATGTAGAAAAAGCATTTGACAAAATTCAACATCCTTTTATGATTAAAAACTCTCAACAAAATGAGTATAGAAAGAACATATCTCTCAACATAATAAAGGCCATATATGACAAACCCTCAGCTACAATCATACTCAATGGTGAAAAGCTGAAAGTCTTTCCTCTAAGATCAGGAACAGGACAAAGTTGTCCACTATCACCACTTCTATTCATCATAGTAGTATTGGAAATCCTAGTCACAGCAATCAGACGAAAAAAAAAAAAAAAGAAGTAAAAGACATCCAAATAGGAAAGGAAGAATTAAAATCGTCATTATTTGCACATGACATGGTACTATATATAGAAAACCCTAAAGACTCCATCAAAACACTATTAAAACTAATAAATGAATTCAGTAAAGTTGCTGCATACAGAATCAATATACAGAAATCTGTTGCATTTTTTTCTGTTGCATTTTCATAGAACATTCAGATGGAGAAATGAAGAAAACAATCCAGTTGCATCAAAAATCATAAAATACCTAGGAATAAATTTAACCAGAGGTGAAAGACCTGTACTCTGAAAACTATGACACTAAAGAAGACAGAAATAAATTGAAGGATATACCTTGCTCATGGATTGGCAGAATTAACATTGTTAAGATATTCTTATCATGTAAAGCAATATACAGATTCAATGCAATTCCTATTAAAATACCATAGCATTCTCCTTAGAACTAGAACAAACAATCCTAAAATTTATATGGAGCCATAAAAGACCCTGAATAGCCAAATAAATATTGAGAATGAACAAAGTGGGAGGTATCACACTCCCTGACATAAAACTATACCACAAATCTACAACAACCAAAACAGTATGGTACTGGCATAAACATACACACACGCACACGCGTGTACACTCACACACACACACACACACATAACACATATGAGGTCAGACAATTAAATTCGCAAACTCATCCTAGAAAAAGTGCTGCAGACCTTATTGCTGAATATCACTACGGTCACCTTCGAAGTACTCCCCTTGGGAAGCTATGCACCAATGCCAGTGCCTAGTCCACCCTTCAAAGCAATTTTGGAACTCTTTTTCTGGAATGGTCATCAGAGCTGTTGTCATATTACCCTTGATGTCCTGAATGTCATCAAAATGTCTTCCTTTCAATATTTCCTTTATCTTCGGGTAAAGAAAGAAGTCATTGGGGGCCGGATCAGGTGAGTAGGGAGGATGTTCCAATACAGTTATTTGTTGACTTGGTAAAACTCCCTCACAGACAGTGCTGTGTGAGCTGGTGCATTGTCGTGATGCAGGAGCCATGAATTGTTGGCGAAGAGTTCAGGTCGTCTTTTTTACACAGCCTTTTCAGCACTTCCAAATAGTAAACTTGGTTAACTGTTTGTCCAGTTGGTTCAAATTCATAACGAGTAGTCTCTCTGATATCAAAAGAAGGTGGGCAACATCATTGCAATCAATTCGCGAACTTAATTGTCAGACCTCGTACATATAAATGGAATAGAGAGCCCAGAAATAAATCCTCACTATATAGTCAGTTAATCTATGACAAAGGAGGCAAAGCTATCCAATGGGGTTAAAGAAAGTCTCATCAATAAGTGGTATTGGTAAAACTGGATACACACACACACACACACACACACAGAAAGAAATTGGACCACTGTTGTACACACCGCATACAAGAATAAAGTCAAAATGGATTAAAGACTTAAATGTAAGACCTGAAACCATAAAACTCCTAGAACATACAGGTAGTAAACTCTTTGATATTGCTCTTAGCAATATCTTTTTGGATATGTCTCCTCGGGCAAGGGTAACAAAAGAAAAAATAAACAAATGGGACTACATCAAACTAAAATGTTTCTGCACAGTGAAGGAAACCATCAACAATACAAAAAAGACAATCTACTGAATGGGAGAAAATATTTGCCAATGATACATCGAATAAGGGGTCAACATCCAAAATATATAAGGAATGCATACAACTTAACACCAAAACACTCAAACAATCCAACTAAAAAAATGGGCAGAGGACCTGAACAGACGTTTCTCCAAACAGGACATACAAATGGCCAAGAGACATATGAAAAGATGCTCAACATCACTAATCATCAGAGAAATGCAAATTAAAACCACAGTGAGATATCACCTCACACCTGTCAGAATGGCTATCATCAATAAATCAACAAATAAGAAGTTCCCGCGAGGCTTTGAATATAAGAGGACACTTGAGGTCTGTTAGTGGGATTGCAGATTGGTGCAGCCACTATGGAACAGTATGAAAGTGCTTCAAAAAACTAAAAACAGAGCTGCCATATGATCCAGCTATTCCACTTCTGGGTATTTATCTGAAGACAATAAAAACACTAAGTAGAAAAGATGTATGTACCCCTATGTTCATTGCAGCATTACTGGTAACAACCAATATATGGAAGCAATAGATGAATGGATGTCCATCAATAGATGAATTGATAAAGAAGATGTAGTATATACACAATAGAATATTATTCAGCAATAAAGAGAATGATATCTTGCCATTTGTGACAACATAGATGGACCTAGCAGGTATTATGCTAAATGAAATAAGTGAGAGAGAAAGACAAATACCATATGATTTCACTTGTATGTGGAATCTAAAAAAACCAAAACAAATGACAAAAAAAGTGAAATAGACAAAACAGAACAGAAACAGACCCATAAATACAGAGAACAAGCTGATGGCTTCAGAAGCGGGGCTGTGTGCACAGTGCCCTCTGCTGCCCACATACCTGCTGCTTCCTTCTGCTTCCCTCAACACTTATACTCAAGTTGCGCAGGTCTCATGACCTGTCCACCCATTTGTATTTTGTGGTGACAGGGGGATACCTTGTCGGCTTGTCTCGTAAATATTGTCCATGGGTTTGATTTTTATATCTTATTGCTTTGTGTTTATGTGGGGATTCTGGAAGACACAAAAGTATGCTTCCACCCCCACTTCCATCTTCCTAGAATTCTTACATTCATATTTTAAAATGATACTTTAAAAGGCAACAATAGATAGCCAGAATTATTTTTTCATTTGCAGAAAGCACTAAAAAAATAACTGTGTACATTAAAAGCAAAAACAGACTGTTGTCTGCCCAAGGCCTGGGTCTGTTCTCACTGTTAACCAGGGAGATTGCAACACGGCAACTGCTAGAGATGTGACAGCTCCTGGTTCAGGCGAGATGGCAGACCAGACAGTCCCAACATCCGTGCCTACAAACACCCAGACATGTGATGGCCTGGCCAAGCTCAGAAGAAAGGCACAGGCTCTATGAGTGCAGAAAGGAGGGAAGGAGAGAGAGAGAGAGAGAGGGGTGGGTAAAGGAGGGGATGGGCCTCGCCTCAGCTATATCTAGAATGATTTATTTCTATTATCTGGAAAGAGTAAGCCCTCCAAAGCAAAAGGGCATCGTGTGTTATTTCTGCAGGATGGGTACAGAGATGTCTGTTATATCTTCACTTATCTGCATGTTTAAAATTTTTATACTTAAAATATATTAGCTCTGCATTGGTACTTTTCTTTGCCTGTGACGTAATCAAAAGAGTTGGAGAAGAATTAAGAGGGAAATAACTTTATCATGCTGTGGTTCAGTGCTGTGTCCCTGGTGATCTGAAAATCGTCTCCCCGCTTACTAGTCATTGGCCAGGTAAGGTGTGGGAGGGCTGGTGCCTGCCCTCCAGGTGTGTGTCCAGCAGGTGTTTATCCTGATGCTCCTCTTGCTGCTGGCCTTATCCTCCACTGCTGGGCCCCACCCCAAGTCCAGCCTGATGTCCTGTTCAGAGGCAGTGCCGTCCACCCCAGCCCTAGCCATCTGTCCCCTTAGTTGTCTAGCGGTGCTAGAAATACACATGTGAGGTCATTGGGGGTCTCACTGTCAGGATACAATAACAAAATGAGTGTTTTTAGAGGAAAAACTGGCACCACCCCCGTGATTCTTATCAGGCCCTGCAGGAACGCAGCTTTGTTCCAGAAGGCTCCATAAGGAGACAGACAGGAAGAAGAACCTGTATCCCTCTGGCAGTGTGGAAAGATTTCCAGGAGGAGGAAGGGCCTGGCTGGGCCTGGTAGTGTGGGTCTGGGGGGCGGGAGGTGGCCAGGTATGCGGGGAGGTGAGGAGGTATGAGGGTCCACCCTCAGTGACGAGGCTCCCCTCTGGTCCTGCCCCTTGCAGCCGCTCCACTTGTTCCACCTCCACTCTCCCTCCTCCCTCTTTTGTCTCCCCTGACCAGCAACCTGGGCCTGGGAGATGGAATCTATGTCCTCTTTGCTGCATTTGGAGCATTTCTTCTTTCCTCCAGGCTTTCTTTCTCTTTCAGCCCCTGACCCTTGCACTCCACTCTTGTGTTCGGAGGACAGGGAAGCCACGGTGGCACCTCGTCCTCTCCCAGCTCTGCACACCCTCTTGCCCAGCACCGCCCTTCTCTCCTCACTGTGAGGTGAGCCCACAGGGCTTGGTTGCGTTGTCTCACCGTGCAGGGACCTGCTCCCACACCCTCCCTTGTCTCTTCTTCCTCCTGGAGGCTTTCCCCTGCACCCTAACATGCCCAGTAGGCCCCACCCTAGAAAAATGCAAACCAAACTTCCCTTGGCTCCACATCTCCCTCCAGTTGCGTCTGCTCTCCTCTTCTTTCCACCTACAAGCTTCTAAGAGGAATTGTCTACACATGAACTGCTACTCACCTCTCCTCTTCCTATCTTCCTTGGTGCCTCTATTGTCTGGTTTTACGCTCAGTGTCCTGTCTGCTAAGGTCACCGGGGACCTCCGAGGACCATGTCCAAGCCCTGCAGCCTTTGACCTCTGCAGTCCACACCCTGCGTCTTCCCTTGTCTCAGTGATGCTGCAAGCTGCTCTATTCGCTCTCACCTCAGGAACCACCTCCTGGATGGCTCCTCCTCAGTCTCTCAAATTGCACCCCCACCCCCACCCCCAGCTCCTGCCCAGCTCCTGCCGAATCACTTTGCCTGCTCTCCCTAGACCAGAAGATCTCAGCTTTGGCTGTGCACTAGAATCTCCTGGGAAGCGCTTTAAAATGCTGATGCCCAGGCCGACTGAGTCTGAGCCCCCAGGGGAGGGGAGGGGCGGGTTCACTGGTAGTTTTTTCAAAGCACCCCGGTGATTCTGACGCCCAGTTTGCCTGTCCAACCAGATCCCTCTGCTGAGCGGTAACTGCCAGTGTGACATCGCCACCTAGTGGCTTCCTCAGGACATAAGGTGGTGTGGAAAGAGAAACAACTTGTAAAATCTGTTAAATTTGTTAGATATCTGTGGCTGCAGTTTGAGCTGGTCCAGGGGACTCACTGCTCCCACCTCACCACAATCTTCCTAATCAAATAGCAAATTTTTTACAATGTGCCGAGCACTGTTGTAAATGCGTCACCACAATCATATGACACAGGTATTATTATTCCCATCTATTATTATTAATTTATATTATTATTGTCTGTACAAGGAAACTGAGGCACAAAAACCTGCCCAAGGCCACACAGGAGCTGGAGCTAGGATTACAAACCCAGACAGTCTGGCTCGACTGTCCACTCTCATACCCACAGCACTGGCTGCTGCGAGGCTGCTGCCTTCCTGGGGCACAGTGGCTGGCAGAGTTGGCTTCTTCCGCTGGGCGTATGTTGGCACAGGGACAGGAAGGCAGATGACGGGCTGCCATCACCAGATACACTTGACAATCTTATTCGCTGCTGCCTTTATATTCCTGTCCTTAAGTGCCTCTCCCCAAGACTGAGGCTGGCTGTAACGTTTTATCCAGGCCCAAGCCCAGTATAAACAGAGGCCAGCTTCACCAGGCACAAGAGCAGTTTTAGTCAGCTGGAGTGAAAATATCCTCAGCTTCGCTGGAAATCCCCTGCTAAGTAGTTTCTCTCAGTGACTTCATTAGGGAAGTGGATCAGATTTGATTAAATATCAAAGTGTCTACGTTTTAATTAGCCGCACATTGCCTTCTGGAACTCTCTTCCCACTCCTCACCCCCATGATCACGCAGCAGTTCCATTTCCCCAGCTGCTCAAACCAGGACCCTGGGGGTCTGTCTGTTCCCTCTTTCTTCCTCACCCCACATGCAATCAACTCATCCTCATGTCCCATCAATTTCAACTCCAAAATAGACTGACTGCCTCTCCACATTTCCCTCCACTCCCCTAGGCCAGGCCACCACTGGCGCTGTCCCTGATTCACTCTTTGCTTCCATTTCTCACTCCTTCCTATCCGAAAGAGGGATTTAAAAGACAAACCTTATCGTGTCACTCTGCTAACAAACAGTAAAACTATCAGTGGAACTTTGGTAAAAAGCCCAAATTCTTAGCCAGACCTGAAGCCCCTCCTCCTCCCAGCAGCCCTCCCAGCTTTGCTCTCCTCAATCCAGCTACACTGGCTTTCTGTCTGTTCTTTCAAAGGACTCCCCAGCCTTCAAATGCCCCAGGCCCGGACACCGTTCCGCCCTTTACCTGGATAATGACTCATCTTCAGATTTTAGCTCAAATACCAGAGGTCCCTCTTTCCTGGGCCCGGTTCCTCCGCCATGCCTCGGCCGAGGGTCCCGGACGCTCAGTCCCGCCTGCTCGGCTCCAGTGGTGGTACCAGGAAGGGGTGGGAGGCTGGGACTTAAGGCAACCTCAGGAGCAGAGCCAGCGGTTCAGCCCACCGCGGGTGTCCAGATGCACCCAGCGGGCTCTTTCGCCCCCTGGCGGCAGCGACAGACCTGGCCCTCTGGTTCCTCTACAGTGCCCTGTGACTCCTGGCACCGTCCCGGACTCTGGCAGAAGACGCTCTGCCGCTTTCCCGCGGCCCCGCCACCCCACTGGCTTAACACGTGGATTTAGAGATTTCCACCGTATGGAACCGGGAGAACGCGAGCCTCGAGCTGGGGACGTGGTTTCCCTGCCCCGCCGCAGGGCAGGGCCGCCTCCGTCAGTTTCCTTGATGGTAAGTAAGCCGGTGGGTCTTCTTCGCAGGATAGGTGGTCAGAGACATCTGGGTGCAAATGTTCAGTCTTGTCGCTTTACTAAGCGGCGTGTGCAAGTCATCTTTATTCTTTTAATAAACAGTGACCGACCCCTTCTACGTGCCAGGCACTTGCAGGTGCTGCAGTGAATAAAACCGACAAAATGCCTCCCTGCTTGGTGCTTACAGTCTGGTGTACGGAGACTGATACTAAACAAAATAATAGGTCTTCAAAAGTATAGTATGTTAAATACTAAGTCCTTATTATTTAAGGGGGAAAATGAAACAGGAAAGGGACTTTGGGAAAGAGGTTCACAAATCTAAGAAGGGTAGTCTGGGAAGGCTTCCATGAGAGGCTATGTGATTAAAACTTGATGCAGATATCTGTTGGGGAAGAGCATTCTGGGTAGAACGAACGGCAAGCGCACAGGTGTGCTCAAGGGACTCAAATACAGTAGGCCAGGGTGCTGGAGGCAGAGGTAAAGAGAAAACCCTTGTCAGGAGGTGGCCCTGGGGGGGAGTGACAGGATCCACACACACTACCTGAATCTCTTTGGCTGCTACTGTTGAGGACAAACTGCAGGGAACAAGAGAGGAATCCCAGACCAGTTAGGGGCTATTGCAATATTAGGAGACCATGGTGGTAGTGGTGGAGGGGCGGGAAGTGGCTGGATTCTGAATCTAAATTGAAGTTACAGCAGACAGGATTTGCTGTTGGATTGGGTTTGAGGGAAGCTCACAAGTTTCTGAACATCAGAGAGGATGGAATTATCTGGGATGGGAAGGCTGAAGATAGGGCAGGCTTGAGGGTAGGGAGAGGAGGAGCTCACCTTTGCACATGTCCAGTGAGAGCTGAATGTTTGACCTCTAAGTGGTGGTGCTGGTTAGATGCTGATTGGATAAAAGAGACAGGAATTCACCGGAGAGCTAGGCTAGAAATCGAGATTTGGGAGTCATGCATGTAGAGAGTGTTTAAAGTCTCGGAACTGGTTGAGATCATCCTCCAAGTAAATGTGGAAAGAAAAGAGCAAATGTGCGCGGGCCCGAGGTGGGGTGGCTCAGGAGGTTGGAGCGCCATGCTTCTAACACTGAGGTGGCTGATTCCCACCTAGGCCAACGAGCTGCGCCCTCTACAGCTAAGATTGTGAACAAGGCTGGAGAGCTGCCATGAGCTACTGTGAGCAGCCGACTGACTACCGGCGATCCACTGGGGCCAGGGCCAGGAAGCTGTGTCCTACACAACTAGACTGAGAAACCACGTCTTGAACCAGAGCGGGGTGGGGGGGTGGGGGGGTGGGGGGGTGGGGGGGTGGGGGGTGAGGTGGGTGGGGGTGGGGGGTGAAATGGGTGGGGTGGGGGCTGAGGTGGGGGGTGGGGGTGGGGGGTAGGCAGAAGAAGGGGGAATAAAAAAGAGTAAAGGTGTGTGTGTGTGTGGGTGGGAAGCAGAGGAGACTGAGCAGGAGCAGCCAGGGAGCTATGAGCAAAACCAGGAAGGGTAGGCACCCTAAAGCCAAGGGGAGAGTGTGTAATAGAGAAGGGGATAGTCAGCTGTACCAAATGCTGATGGGCAAGATGAAGACTGAGAGGTGACCACTGTGACTGGAGGCCATTCATGGCCTTGACATGGACCTTGACAAAGCAGTTTAGGTGAATGGTGGGGATGAAGAGAGCAAGGTGAGTGTAGACAAGCCTCTGATAGTATTTGCTTGCTTTAAAGGGAAGGAGAGAGATGGAGTAGTAGCTGGAGGTAGATGGGAGGGGTCTGTAGGGGAGAGCCGGACAGGAGCAATGTCCTACGGTGGAGAGCTCGCCTATCCATGAGCAGGGACACTTCCTCCACAGTAACAAGACAGAACAGAGCGTGTATGCACGGATGCAGCTGGGTGGGAGTGTCGTGCGGGAGACCCTGCTCGCTGCGCCATTTGTCGTGTGGGAGACCCTGCTCGCTGCGCCATTTGTCGTGCGCGGAGGCCTTCTCGCCACGCCATCTTTCAGGCGGGGCGGCCTGCGGGGTCTCTGGTCCCACTCCCCACATAAGAACACAGGATATGGTGAGGCCAACAAGGAACACCCATGGAGCCATAGGTAGGGGAGCCATACCACCACGGTCTCACTGGAGGCTGGACCCATCGGACGCCAACCTGCCCTCCGCTTTTCTGTCAACCGACCGACCGACGACTCTTCTCCACTCTCCCCTCTGTTCCTCTCTCTCGGCCCTCCTCTTCCGCTCTCTTCGGCTCTGCTCAGCTCCTCGGCAGTCCTCCGTAGCCGCAGCAGTTATACCAGCGGCCAATTGGCTAACCGGCCACAGCCGACGGCCAATCAGCCACAGCCAACGGCCATTCACCACCCGAGCCAGTACCCCTTCACGTGAGGCCGAGAGCCTGTAAACTACTCTCTGGGGCTCTGTCCCCACAGGGAGTTCTGCTCTTTTTTTGGTTTGTTTGATTTTGTTTTTTAACTTGTGAACTATACAGAGGGTGCCAAAAAATGTATACACATTTTAAGAAAGGAAAAAGCTGTATCATAATTGCAATACTCAATATATACTGGTAACAAAAGATGAATACAAGTCATGTGTGTACATTTTTTTGGCACCCCTGGTATTTACAGAAAAGCACATAAAACACACATGTACCATTTTATGAATAAAGTAGGCACCTATAGAGTCCTCACCTAGGGAGAAAAAAAAAGGACACTATTAACACCCTAAAAAAAATCTTCCCAGTGCTCCACTCCAGCCAGAATCCTTTCCTTCTGCCCTAGATGTAATCAACACTCTGGCTTTACTGATAATATTTTAAAAAATAGCTTTACCATCTAAATGCATTCCTAAACCATTTTTGGCTAGTATTTAACTTCATTTGTTTAAATTTAACTTTTATTTTTTCTGGGTTTATTGAGGTATACTTGTCAAATTAAATTGGAAGATATTTTAAGTGCACAGGTGATGATTTGATACATATATGCATTGTGAAAGAATCCCCGAGTTAATTAACACACCCATCACCTCATATAGTTTCTCTCTTTCTCTCTTTGGTGAGAACATTTAAGTTCTACTCTTAGCAAATTTCAATTATACAATACAGTGTTATTAACTGTAGTCACCATGTCATACATTAGACCCTCAGACATTATTCATCTTACAGCTGAAAGTTTGTACCGTTTTGCCAACCTCTCCCTACTTCCCCACCCCTCAGCCCCTGGCAACCACTATTCTACTCCTGTTTCTATGATTTCAACTTTTTTTAGATTCCACATATAAGTGATACTTTGTGGTATTTGTCTTTGTCTGCCTCATTTGAATGGAATGCTACTGCATATAATTCTTTTGTTTTATTTTGTTTTTGTCTTCTTTGGTTAAACATTATGTTTGTGAATTTCATGTTTTCTGTAGTTGTAGCTTGTTCATTTTCACGACTGTGTAGTATTCCATTGTAGAACTAGATCACACATTATTTATGTATGCTACTGAGATGGAAATCTGAGTTGTCTGCAGGTTTTGGCTATCACAAACAGTGCTGCAGTGACTGCGTGTGTGTCATTTGTTCACCTGTGTGGGAGTCTCTTGAGGTGACAGTGAAATTGCTGGGCCAGAGAGCGTGTGTATCTTCAGCTTGAATAGATGATGCCAAACTGTTTCCAAAGTGGATGTGTAAATTTATATTCATACAGTTCGATGGGTGTGTAATGGTTTCTCATTCTAGTTTTAATTTGCATTTCTCCCATCACTAATGCATTTTCTCTTTTGAAAAATGCCTGTTCAAATATTTTGTCCATTTTTCTATTGGGTTGCTGTTCCAGTTCTTTATCACTGCATAAAAAACTACCCCGAAATTCAGTGGTTTAAAACAGCAACACTAATTTACTTTGCTCATGAACCATCAATTTGATCAATCCTTGGCCTCAACTGGGATGATTCAATGGCTGGGATATGGACCAGCTAGACAATGGCTTCCTTACAGCATGGCAGTCTCAGGATAGGTAGATTCTTACACAGCAGATGTCTTTCCCTGAGAGCAAGCATTGTAAGAGATATGGGTGGAAGCTGCAAGGCTTCTTCTGACCTAGTCTTGTATGAGGTCTGACAATTAACTTTGCAAACTCATCCTAGAAAAAGTGCTACAGACCTTATGCTGAATATCACTATGGTCACCTTGAAAGTACTCCCCTTGGAAAGCTATGCACCAACACCAGCGCCTAGTTCACCCTTCAAAGCAATTTTGGAACTTTTTCTGGAACACCATCAGAGCTGTCATCGTATTACCCTTGATGTCCTGAATGCCATCAAAATGTCTTCCTTTCAATATTTCCTTTATCTTTGGGTAAAGAAGGAAGTCATTGAGGGCCAGATCAGGTGAGTAGGGAGGGTGTTCCAATACGGTTATTTGTTTACTGGTTAAAAACTCCCTCACAGACAGTGCCGTGTGAGCTGGTGCATTGTCGTGATGCAAGAGCCATGAATTGTTGGCGAAAAGTTCAGGTCATCTAATTTTTTCATGCAGCCTTATCAGCGCTTCCAAATAGTAAACTTGGTTAACTGTTTGTCCAGTTGGTACAAATTCATAATGAATAATCCCTCCTATATCTAAAAAGATTAGCAACATCGTTTTGACTCTTGATTTGGATTGATGGAAATTTTTTGGTTGTGGAGAATTGGCTGACTTCCATTGTGCACTTTGATGCTTTGTTTCAGGGTTATATTGGTACACCATGTTTCATCACCAGTGATAACACAGCCCAAAACATAGTCTTGCCTCTCCAAAAGGTCTTGGAAAACTTTGACTCTCCTTTGCTTTTGTTTATCAGTGAGCTCCTTTGGGACCATTTTTGCACACACCTTTCTCATGCCAAGATTTTCAGTTAAGATTTTCCTGTTTCTCTGTTGTTTACTTGGTCTGCTATGCTTCTCACAGTCAGCCAACGATTTTGACACACAATTCTACGAATTTTTGCAATGTTTTTGCCAGTTACTGGCCGCCCTGACCTCTCTTCATCAGGGACACATTCTCTCCCCTCAGAAAAGCATTTAATTCATTTGTACACTGCCGTTTTCTTCATGACATTATCCCCAAAAACTTGGACTAATATGTCCCTGATTTCACTTCCACTCTTGCCAAGTAATTTAATGTGTGTTCCTTGCTCTAATTCAAGCTCAGACATTCTCACAACGGCACACAAAACCACGCAACACCAATAATGAACGCCACTCAGCAAGACACTGCCACACGTCGACATGAACACAGCTGTGAGACACTGATGGACCAAGGTTATGGAACCTTACGGAGCTGTTTGTACAGTGCTGCCAATGTAAGCACATGGTGGTAAGTTCACAAATGTATGTTCCAAATGTGTTCTACTTGTCAAGCAAGTCACTAAGGTCAGCCAGATTCAAGGGAGGAACAATGAGATTCCACCTTTCAATGAGAGGAATAGCAAGGAATTTGTAGTCAGCTTTTATCTCGTGCAGTTGTTTATCTTTTTCTTATTGATTTATAGGAGTTCATTATATATTCTGTACTAGTCTAATGTCAGTTCTTGTTTTGGAATGCTCTCTTCCATCATGGCTTTCTTTTCACTTTATATCTTTTTCCCCTTTTGTGGCTAATGCCTTTTTGAATCTTGTTTAAGAAGTTTCTCTCTCTCAAGGTCATGAAAATATTTTCTTTCTAACTTTCTAAAGCTAATTTTGTCTTGCCTTCTTAGGTCTTTAACCCACCTGGAATTACTTTAGTTTGTGGTGTGAGTGGCAGTCTTTTTCCCATGTGGGTATTCAAGTACCATTTATTATGAAAAATGTTTTCCCCACTGCTCTGCAGTGCCACTTCTGCCAGACATCAACTGTTTGTATGTGTAAGTGTCCTTTTTGGGATCCCTCTTCGGTTCCATTTTATTTTTCTGTCCTTAGGTCAATACCACAGGGCCTGATTTTCTATTGCCTTATATTAGGTCTTGCTATCTGGCAGAGTAAGTTTCCCCATCTTGTTCTTTAAGAATGTCTTGGCTATCTCGGCCCTTTACACTCCCTACAAATTTTGAAATCACTTGACAAGTTCCACAAAAATATCTGTTGGGATTTTGATTGGGATTGACATCCATACTATATTTACTCTTCCAATATTTATTCATCATATATCTTTCCACATACTTAGGGGTTCTCTGATACTTGTCAATACAGTTTTATAGTTTTCTCCCTGCACACTTTTTGTTCTATATAATCCATAGGTTCATAATAGTTTTTGACATTACTGTAAATACTGTCTCTTTTTCTATTTCAATCCATTACAATGTGGTAAATATCATTTGTTGATTTCTAAAGTTAAACCAACTTTCATTTCTAGAATAGATCAGATTTGGTCATAATGTATTATCCTCCTGATGTGTTGTTGGATTTGGTTGGTAATGTTTTGTTTAGAATTTTCACATTTACTTTCATGAAAGTGGTTGGCTTCTAATTTTCATTTTTCTGTCTTTCTGAAGTTTTAATGTTATGCTGGCTTCATAAACAAGCTGGGATGTGTTTCCTCCTTTTCTATTCTCTGGAAGAATTTGTGTAATATGGACATTATTTCTTCCTTAAATGTTTGGTAGAATTCACTGGTGAAGCCATTTGGGCCTAGAAAATTTACATTTCTTTAATAATTGTAGGATTACTCAGATTTTCCACTTCTTTTAGTATAAATTTTGGTAATTCGTAGTTTTGAAATAAATGTATCATTTCATCTGAATTTTCAAATATATGTTCATAATATTTTCTCATTATTTTAATTTAAAATTTGTTTTTATTTTTCAATTACAGTTGACATACAATATTATATTAGTTTCACGTTGTTTGCATTAGTTTCCACATAGTGATTAGACATTTATATAACTTACAAAGTGATCACCCCAATAGATCTAGTACCCACCTGATACCATATGTAGTTATTACAACATTATTGACTATATTCCTTATGTTGTACTTTACATCCCCATGATTATTTTGTAATTACAAATTTGTACTTCTTAATCCCTTAACCTTTTTCACCCACCCCCAACCCCCTCCCAGATGGCAAATATCAAAATGTTCTCTGTATCTATGAGTTTGTTACTATTTTGTTTGTTCATTTATTTTGTTCTTTAGATTCCACATATATGTGAAATCATATGGCATCTGTCTTTCTCTGACCTAGTCCATTCAGCACAATACCCTCTAGGTCCATCCATGTTGTGGCAGCTGGTAAGATTTCATAATTTTTTTTATAGCTGAGTAATAAATAGTCCATTGTACATGTGTACCATCTCTTCTTTATCCATTCACTCATTGATGGACACCAGGCTGCCTCCACATCTTGGCCATTGTAAATAATGCTGCAATGAACATATGGATGCACATATCCCTTCAATGTAATGTTTTGGGTTTCTTTGGATAAATCCCCAGAAGTGGTATTACTGGGTCCTTCTTCATCTTTTGTTATAGCCTTTGTTTTAAAGTTTATTTTATTTGGTATAAGTTTTGCTACCACAAATTTCATGAAACATGTTTTTCCATCCCTTTACTTTCAGTCTGTGTGTGTCTTTCAATCTGAAGTGAGTCTCTTGTAGGCAGCATATGTAAGGGTGTTGTTTTCTTACCCTTTCAGCCACTCTATGTCTTTTGATTGGAGTATTTAATTCATTTACGTTGAAAGTAATTATTGTTAGATATGTAGTTATTGCCATTTTATTATTCATTTTTAAAAAAATCTTTTTTCTCTTCTCCTTCTTCTTCTCCTTCTCCTCCTCCTTCTTCTTAAATAAGCCCCTCTAACATTTCTTGTAATACTGGATGAACTGATTTAGCTTTTTCTTGTCTGGGAAACTCTATCTGTCCTTCGATTCTAAATGATAGCTTTGCTGGGTAGAATAATCGTGGTAGTAGGTTCTTACTTTTCATCACTTTGAATATTTCATACCAATCCCTCCTAACCTGCAAAGTTTCTGTTGAGAAATTAGCTGACTGTCTTATGGGAGCACCCTTTTAGGTAACTAACTGCATGTCTCTTGCTGCTTTTAAGATTTTTTCTTTGTATTTGACCTTTGACATTTTAATTATGATGTGTCTTGGTGTGGGCCTCTTTGGGATTTTTGTATGGGACTCTCTGTGCTTCCTGGGCTTATATGTCCATTTCCTTCACCAAGTTAGGGAGGTTTTCCACCATTATTTTTTCAAATAGGTTTTCAGTTACTTGCTTTCTCTCTTCTTCTGGTACCCCTATTATGTGAATGTTGTTACACTTGATGCTGTCCGAGAGGCCCCTTAAACTATCCTCATATTTTTGGATTATTTTTTCTTTTTGCTCTTCCAATTGGGTATTTTCTGCTACCTTAACATCTAAATAACCTATTTGATCCTCTGTTTCATCTAATCTACTGTTGAGTCCCTCTAATGTATTCTTTATTTCAGTTATTATATTCTTCATTTCTGGCTGGTTCTTTTTTATGTTTTCTATCTCCATTTTTATGTTTCCTGTCTGTTTGTTAAAGTTCTCACTGAATTAATTTACTCTTCCCGTAAGTTCATTGGGCATCCTTATAACCAGTGTTTAGCACTCTGAGTCTGATAGATCGCCTGTATCCATTTTGTTTAGTTCTTTTTCTGGAGCATTGTTCTCTTCTTTCATTTGGGACATGTTTCTTTGCCTCCCCAGTTTGGCTGCCTTCCTGTGTTTATTTTTATGTGTTATTATAATAGGTAGGGCTATGATGTCTTCTGGTCTGAGTAGAGTGGCCTTGTGTAGTAGGAGTGCTGTGGGGCCCGGTGGAACAGTCTTCCTTGTCACCTGAGTTGGTTGCTCCAGGTGTGTCCTTCTGTGGGTTGTGTGTGCCCGTCTGTTGTTGTTGAGCCTTGGTTGCTGTTTGCATGTCAATGGAAGGGATTGACCCTTGGGCTGATTGGTTGTGAGGACTGGTTGTGACTACAGTGGAAGCGCTGTTGTGTAGGGGCTGACCCTATGAAGGAGGATTCGCTTTAGCAGACCTCTGATACCTGCCCAGTGGCCCTTAGGTTGTGTTACCCATGGAGGCAGCTGAATGGTGTTCTGGCTTGGTCTGAAGCCAGCCACTCAGTGTGCCAGCCCTGGGGCATTCTTGGAGGGATCCCGCCACAGTCCAAGTCCAGTTGGAGACTTTGCCCTGCCTGGGGCCACCTGGCATGAGCCACAAAGCATTCCACAAATGGCAGCTACCTGCACGGGGCTTGGAGGTGCCTAGGAAAGGTCAAGCCACAAATCGAGGCTATCTTCTGCTAGTGCCAGACTGGGGGCTGCTTACCAAGAGATATGGGGCATGCTGAGGTTAGATGCTGCTTGTCTGAGTTTTGTGAATTTTTGAGAGATTTTTAGGAATGTCCGAATCATGAGCCAAGACAGGCCGTTTGTATGGAAAAGACACTGGGAATGACTTGGGTGGGTCTGAAAGTTTTGTGGGGTAGGGTTTCAGGGAATTATCAGGGAAGGGTGAACAGTGTAGCCAGGTTGATGGAGACTTATATGGCAGCTACCTGCATCTGCACACAGAGAGGGAAGAGGGCTCAACAAAGAAATAATGGATTCTGACAGCACTTCTGTCTGGAAGAAAGGTGCCTCTCCAGCCCTTGCACTGCAGCCAGACAATTCAGTTCCTCCCCATATGTCCCTGGTGACTTTTGAGCTGCTGCCCAGCACTGGAGCTCAGAATAAGTGGGTCTGCCAGTGAGTAAGTCTGTGCGCAGGCCCTTTAAAAGGAGAGGCTGGGAGTGCAGTAGCCCTCCGTTTCACTCAGCCACAATCCTCACTTGTTTTCACAACCAGAAGTTGTGGGAACTTCTCTTCCTGGTACTGGAACCCTGGGCTGGGGAGCCTGGTGTGGGGCTGGGATACCTTGCTCCTCTGGTGGGACCTCTGCAGGTGAGATATCCCTTCTAATTTTTAATGGTTACACGCAGGTGTAGGATCAGCCCATTCCACATCTCCACCTCTTCTACCAGTCTTGAGGTGACATCTTCTGTATGTCCTTATTTGTGGGATTTCTGTTCAGCTAGACTTCAGGTGATTCTCAGTGATGATTGTTCTGTAGTTTAGTGGTTATGAGAGCAGGCATGCACAGCATCTACCTACTATGCCATCTTGACTGGAAATTCCTTTTCTCATTACTTTTAATGTCTATATGATCCTTAATTCGTTTTTCTTTTTCTTAATCTTGGTTGCTGTGGTTGTGTGTGTGTGTGTTCTTTCTCTCTTTCCCCCTTTTTGATCAGCCTTGCCAGAGGTTTTCAACTTTGTTAGTCATTTGAAAGAACCAGTTTTGGCCTTTTGTTTTGCTTTGATCTCTCTTTTGTATTCTTTGTATGCTTGCTTTATATATTATTAATTTCTACTCTATTATTTTCTTTATTCTAACTTTTTGAGTTATTGTACTTTTCTTTTCCTAATGTTTGAAATATATGCTTTCCCATTAATTTTCGGCTTTTTTTCTTCAAGACTACATAAATCTCCTTGTAAGTACCCTAAGGACTACTTAGAAGCACAAATCTTGACATGTAGCATTTTATTATTATTCTGCTCTAAATATTTTCTAATTTCTATTTGTCATTTGCTTTTTGTCCACTGGGTTGTTTAGGAATGTATTTCTTAATTTTCAAATATATGGAGGCATTCTAATTATATTTTTATCAATTACCAAGTTAATTACATTATTGTTATAAATCATGTTTAATATTACTTCAATTAAGCCTGGTCTTCTTATAAATGTTTCATGTACACTTGAAAAAAATGTGTAGTCTTTTCTCATTGAGGGCAGAGTTCTAGATGTATCCTTTAGGCCAAAGGTGTTAATTGTTCAAATTGTCTATTTCTTTACTAAATTTTAACTTCTTTTGACTGCTTTTTCTATCTATTACTGACAGATTTGTATTATATAAAGTTTGGATTTGTCTATTTCCTTTTGTAGATCTACAATTTTGAGACTCTATATTTTGAGACAGTAGTGCATACAAATTAAAAATTGTTATGTCGCCTTAGTAAATTGAACCTCTTATCATCATGTAATAGCCCTCTTTATCTCTAGTAATACTTTTTTGCCTTAATATCTGTTTTGTCAGATATTCATATGACCACACTAACTCTTTTTTTGGTTAGTATTCACATAGCATATTATTTTTATTACTTTTGCTCTCAATCTTTCTGTATCTTTATGTTTAAATGTGATGTTTGTAAACAACACATATTAGATTTTTAACAAATTTAGTTTACTACCTTCTGTCATTTACCTAAAGCATTAAATTCTCTTACATTTAATATAATAATTAATGTATTTGTGTTTAAAAATACCATTTTATTTTGTGCTTTCTATTTGTCACCCCGTTCAATGTTTCTTCCCCCCCCTTTCTTGCTTTCTTGGTTTTGATTATATTTTATCTTTTCATTTTCTCCCTGAAGTTTCCTCTGTGTGTTTGTGTGTGTGTGTGTGTGTTTTCCCTCAAAATTAAAGTCTGTGTTCTTAATTTACCCAAATCCACAGTTACTCAGTATTTGTACCATATTCCTTGACAACACAGGTATTGTCTGTATTTTATTTCTGAATTTTTTTAACTCTGTAGACATTACTGTTGCAGACAGTGTTCATTTATATTTACCCACGTATTTAATCCTCTTTGCCTTTCATTCCTCCTTGTGTATCCGTCCTTCCATCTGGGATCTCATTCTGTCTGCTAGAAATATCTCCTTTAGCATTTCCTTCAGTGAATATATGCTTCTAAATGAACTCTGAGTTTTTATTTGCCTGAAAATCCTTATTTCATCATCATTCTTGAAAAATATATTTTCCTCAGTCTGGAATTCTAGGTTAGAAATATTCTTTTTCAGCTCATTGGAGCCACCATTTCTCTATTTTCTGCTGTGTGTATGCATGCTCTTAAGAAGTCAACTATCAGTCTAAGGAATCTGTTTCTTTTTCCTCCAGCTGCTTTTAAGATTTTTCTTTGTGTCTTTGGTTTTCTGTTGTTTTGCTATGATGTATTCAGCTGCAGATTTCTTATTGATTATGTGATTGACCAGGAATTCCAAGGGCATAGTGGATGTGTTTTAGGAGTTGGCGAGATAGGATTGGACAAGGGGATGTATAGGGTTTGGCATTCTACATCTTGGAACCTCAGTTGTTGGTTCTATAAAAGATGGTTGGTGATATTTACTTTGAATTTATGTACTCATTCAAAAAACATTTATTGAGCACTCAGTAGGTTGCAGACCCTAATCTGGGTAGTGGGGACACAAAGATGAGCCTCTGCTTTTGCGACTCTTCTAGCTGGTTGGGAGGCAGACATAAAAATAGATACGTGTGATGGGGGTGCTACAGCTAAGGGCAGTACCAGGATGGCGGTTCTACACAGGGTTGGAGTGTGGGTAGTAAAGTCTTCTTGGTTGGCGGAGTTTGAATTTATCTTAAAGACTGAGTATTTTCTCACTGGACTACTCAGGAAAGAAGGCATTAATAGGAGAGGGAACTGCATGAGCAAGGTCTGGGAGGTGGGAAATAGTGGGCTCATTAGTGTTACTGAACTGCTTTGCATTGGGGGCCTTTTGGGGGGTTTTTGTTTTAGGCATTATTGTCTGGTTGTAGTGACTAGAACACATGACAGAAGCTCACTGCAACTACAGAGTGGGGATCATGTCTGCTCCCCTGGCCTGAGTTCATATTACACATTTACTATCACCTGAGAGGGACTGATTCTTTTTCTTCCGGTTAAAAACAAGCTGGGGAAGGGTGCTGATTGGCCTGGTTTGGATGAGGTGGCCATCCCTAGACCAATGAGGTGCAGTCTGGGGCGGGGTCTTGGAAGAACTTGGTTACTCCTGCTAGAGCCCCTAGTGTTGGTACAGTTCCCAGGGGAAGGGGACTTACTGGGTGCCAGTCCTGCAGAAGTTCACTACAGTGTGAGGGGTGTGACCTTTGCTCTGCAGCCAGAGGGCCCAGTAAAGGGTTTATTTAATTTAATTTACTTTTATTTTTTATTGTGATAAAGTACACATAACATAAAATTTACCATTGTAACCATTTTTAAGTACATAGTTCAGTATATTCACATTGTTGTGTAACTATCACCACCATCCATCT
Organism: Rhinolophus sinicus; assembly: GCF_057876585.1. Taxonomy (NCBI): domain Eukaryota; kingdom Metazoa; phylum Chordata; class Mammalia; order Chiroptera; family Rhinolophidae; genus Rhinolophus; species Rhinolophus sinicus. The sequence continues at coordinate 61,395,199 of NC_142515.1, read as the reverse complement.
CCAGGCCTTTTTTTTTTTTTTTTTGATTTTTTTTTTTAAATTTTATTTATTTATTTTTTTAATTACTTTCAGGTGCACAAGACAAAGCAAAACTTAGACGTTTATCATTTATATCCCTCACACTGTGTGAACCCCCCTCCCCCCATCCACTATCCCTCTGTACGTTCCCAAAACCTCTCACCTTCCCCTTATCCCCACCCCCCCGCCCCTCTAGCAACCCTCTGTTTTTCCTCCATGTTTCCAAAACTGTTTCTGATTAGTTCATTCACTTATTCTTTTCTTTAGATTCCGCATATAAGTGAGATCATATGGTATTTGTCTTTCTCTTTCTGACTTATTTCACTTAACATAATGTTCTCTAGGTCCATCCATGTTGTTGCAAATGGTAAGATTTCTTTCTTCTTTATGGCTGCGTAATACTCCATTGTATAAATGTACCACAGTTTCTTAATCCAGTCATCTACTGATGGGCATTTCGGTTGTTTCCAGGTCTTGGCTATTGTATATAGTGCTGCAATAAACATAGGAGTGCATAAAGATTTTTGAATTGGAGTTTTGGATTTCTCCGGATAGATACCTAGGAGTGGGATTGCTGGATCATAAGGTAGTTCCATTTTCAGATTTTTGAGATATCTCCAAACTGTTTTCCATAGTGGCTGCACCAATCTGCATTCCCACCAACAGTGCACCAGCGTTCCCTTTTCTCCGCATCCACGCCAGCACTTGTTGTTTGTTGATTTATTGATGATAGCCATCCTGACTGGGGTGAGGTGGTATCTCATTGTGGTTTTTATTTGCATTTCTCTAATGGTTAGTGAGGTTGAACATTTCTTCATATGTCTGTTTGCCATCTGTGTGTCCTTTTTAGAAAAATGTCTCTTCATGTCCTCTGCCCATTTTTTAATTGGGTTGTTTGTTTTTTTGGAGTTGAGTTGAGTGAGTTTTTTATAAATTTGTGATATTAACCCCTTATCAGATATATCATTGGCAAATATCTTTTCCCAATCAGTAGGATCCCTTTTTGTTTTATTGATGGTTTCCTTTGCTGTGAAAAAGCTTTTTAGTTTGATGTAATCCCACATGTTTATTTTTCCTCTTACTTCCCTCGCGCGAGGGGATATATCAGTAAAAATCTTACTCCAGGTAATGTCTGTGAAGTTTCTTCCTATATTTTCTTCTAGGAATTTTATGGTTTCAGATCTTACATTTAAATCTTTAAGCCATTTTGAATTTATTTTTGTATATGGTGTAAGGAGGTGATCCAGCTTCATCTTTTTGCATGTGTCTGTCCAAGTTTCCCAGCACCATTTATTGAATAGACTGTCTTTACCCCACCGTACATTCTTGCTTCCATTGTCATAGATTAAATGGCCATATAGGCATGGATTTATTTCTGGACTCTCTATTCTGTTCCATTGATCTATGGGTCTGTTTTTATGCCAGTACCATGCTGTTTTGATTACTGTAGCCTTGTAGTATAATTTGAAGTCAGGTATTGTTATACCTCCCACTTTGTTCTTATTTCTCAAGATTGTTGAAGATATCCGGGGTCTTTTGTTATCCCATATAAATTTTAGGATTATATGTTCTATTTCTGTGAAAAATGTCGTTGGTAGTTTGATAGGAATTGCGTTGAATATATATATTGCCTTAGGCAGTATGGACATTTTAACTATATTAATTCTTCCTATCCATGAACATGGTATGTGTTTCCATCTATTTGTATCTTCTTTCATTTCTTTCTTCAGTGTCTTATAATTTTCTGAGTACAGATCTTTTACTTCTTTGGTTAAATTTATTCCCAGGTATTTTATAGTCTTTGGAGCAATTGTAAATGGAATTGCTTTTTTAATTTCTCCTTCTGATGTTTTATTATTGGTATATACAAATGCAACTGATTTCTGAATATTAATTTTGTATCCTGCTACTTTACTAAATTCATCTATCAGCTCTAATAGTTTCTTGGTGGAGTCTTTAGGGTTCTCTAAATATAGTATCATATCATCTGCATATAATGACAGTTTTACTTCCTCCTTACCGATTTGGATGCCTTTTATTTCTTTTTCTTGTCTGATTGCTGTGGCTAGAACTTCCAGCACTATGTTGAATAGAAGTGGAGAAAGTGGGCAGCCTTGCCTTGTTCCTGATTTTAAGGGGAATGGTTTTAGTTTTTCCCCATTGAGTATGATGTTAGCTGTGGGTCTATCATATATGGCCTTTATTATGTTGAGATATGATCCCTCTATTCCCACTTTCTTAAGGGTTTTTATCATGAATGGCTGCTGAATTTTATCAAATGCTTTTTCTGCGTCAATTGATATGATCATATGATTTTTATTTTTCATTTTGTTAATGTGGTGTATCACATTAATTGATTTGCGGATGTTGAACCACCCTTGCATACCAGGGATGAATCCCACTTGATCATGGTGTATAATCTTTTTAATATATTGCTGAATTCTGTTTGCTAGTATTTTGTTGAGGATTTTTGCATCTATGTTCATTAGCGATATCGGCCTGTAGTTTTCTTTTTTTGTGGTGTCTTTGTCTGATTTTGGGATCAGGGTGATAGTGGCTTCGTAAAAAGTGTTTGGGAGTCTTCCCTCCCTCTGGATTTTTTGGAAGAGTTTGAGGAGAATAGGTGACAATTCTTTTTTGAACGTTCTGTAAAATTCACCTGTAAAGCCATCTGGTCCAGGGCTTTTGTTTGTTGGGAGATTGTTTATTACTGATTCAATTTCCTTGGTGGTAATCAGTCTATTCAGGTTTTCTGTCTCCTCTTGAGTTAGCCTTGGGAGGTTGCATGCATCTAGGAAATTGTCCATTTCTTCCAGGTTGTCAAATTTGTTGGCATACAGTTGCTCATAGTAATTTCTTAGGATTTTTTGTATCTCTGCGGTGTCTGTTGTCACTTCTCCTCTTTCATTACTGATTTTATTAATTTGGGTCCTCTCTCTCTTTTTTTTAATGAGTCTGGCTAAAGGTTTGTCAATTTTGTTTATCTTCTCTAAGAACCAACTCTTGGATTCATTGATCTTTTGTATTGTTTTTCTGGTTTCTATTTCATTTATTTCCGCTCTGATCTTTATTATCTCCTTCCGTGTACTCCCTTTGGGCTTATTTTGTTGTTCTTTTTCCAGATCCCTTAAGTGTGAAGATAAACTGTTGATTAGTGATGTTTCTTGTTTCTTTAGGTAGGCCTGCAGTGCTATGAACTTCCCTCTTAGGACTGCTTTCGCGGCATCCCATAGATTTTGGGTCGTTGTATTTTCATTTTCGTTTGTCTCGAGATATCTTTTGATTTCTTCCTTGATCTCCTGTTTGACCCATTCATTATTTAGTAACATATTATTCAGCCTCCATGAATTTGTGTGTCTTCCAGTCTTTTTCCTGTAGTTCATTTCTAATTTCATAGCACTGTGGTCAGAGAAGACAATTGGTATAATTTCAATTTTCTTAAATTTATCCAGACTTGCTTTGTGGCCTAACATATGGTCTATCTTGGAGAATGTTCCATGTGCGCTTGAGAAGAACGTGTATTCTGCAGCATTGGGGTGGAATGCTCTGAAAATATCGGTTAAATCCAAGTGGTCCAATGTGTCATTTAAGGCTGTTGTTTCCGTATTGATTTTCTGTCTGGAAGACCTGTCCCTTGTTGTCAGAGGTGTGTTGAAGTCCCCTACTATGATAGTGTTACGGTTGATCTCCATCTTTATGTCAGTCAATATCTGTTTTATATATTTAGGTGCTCCTATGTTGGGTGCATAGATGTTTACTAGGGTTATATCCTCTTGTTGAATTGATCCCTTTATTATTATATAGTGTCCATCTTTGTCTTTTAATATTTTCTTCATTTTAAAGTCTATTTTGTCAGAGATAAGTATTGCAACTCCAGCTTTTTTCTCATTTCCATTTGCATGGAATATCTTACTCCAACCCTTCACTTTTAGCCTGTGTGTGTCTTTTGATCTGAGGTGAGTCTCTTGTATACAGCATATACAAGGGTCTTGCTTTCTTATCCATTCAGCCACCCTATGTCTCTTGATTGGAGCATTTAAACCATTTACATTTAAAGTGATTATTGATAAGTACATAGTTATTGCCATTTTTAAATTTGTGGATAGATTGTTTTCGTCTTTCTTCTATTTACAGAAGTCCTTTTAGTATTTCTTGCAATGCTGGCCTGGTGGTAATGAATTCCTTTAGCTTATTCTTTTCTGGGAAGCTCTTTATCTCCCCGTCAATTTTAAATGATAGCCTTGCTGGATAAAGCAATCTAGGTTGTAGGCCTTTGTTTTCCATCACTTTGAGTATCTCCTGCCACTCCCTCCGGGCCTTCAATGTTTCTGTAGAAAAGTCACTTGATAGTCTTATGGGAGTTCCCTTGTATGTAACCCTCTGTCTTTCTCTTGCTGCTTTTAGGATTCTCTGTTTGTCTTTAATCTTTGCCATTTTAACTATAATGTGTCTTGGAGTGGACCTGTTTGGGTTTATCCTGGTTGGAACTCTCTGCACTTCCTGGACTTGTATGTTGGTTTCCTTCATCAGGTTAGGGAAATTTTCAGACATTATTACTTCAAATATGTTCTCAATCCCTTGTTTCTTCTCTTCACCTTCTGGTATTCCTATGATGCGCATGTTGTTGCGCTTGATGTTATCCCATAGGTCTCTTAAACCATCTTCATTGTTTTTTATTCTTTTTTCTTTCTGTTGTTCTGTTTGGGTGATCTCTGCTAACTTGTCTTCTAAGTCGCTGATTCGATCCTCTGCTTCATCTAACCTGCTGTTAATTCCTTCAAGTGAGTTCTTTATTTCGGTAACTGTGTTCTTTAGTTCTAACTGGTTGTTCGTTATGATTTCTACATCCTTCTTGATGTCCTCTCTAAGTTCCTTAAACATTCTTATCATCAGTATTCTGAACTCTGTCTCTGACAGTTTGGTTACCTCTGCTTCATTTAGTTCCATTTCTGAAGGTTTCTTCTGTTCTTTTATTTGGGATATGTTTCTTTGTTTCCTCATTCTGGCTGACTCTCTGTGTTTGCTTTGATGTATTAGGTAGATGCCCTGGAGTTCTTAGTTCTTGCTGGATTAGTATATAATAAATGTCCTTTATATTTGACTTGCACTACTTCGTTCTTCTCCCCTGCGTGTGCTCTAAAAGTGACTCTTGTGTTGTGTATATTGTCCTGTTAAAGAAGATCCTTAATTGCTTTCACTTGTGAGTAGGTGGAGTTAGCTCCTAGGCTGACTAGTTGTGAGACTTGGCTTTGCCCACGCAGGGTATTCTGCTGCGTGAGGGTTGACCGCTTAGATGTGGTTTGCCCTTTGGCCTCTATGTGCCTGTAAAGAATCCCCTCTGAGTGTGTCACTTGTAGGTCAAACCCGGTAGTACTCTGGCTTGGTCTGGAGTTGGCCGCTGGGTATGTTGAATCTTGTGCCTCTTAAGCTGGGCACAAGTAATCTCCAGGTTGTTCTCTGCTGTAGCACAGAGTCCTCACTCAACACAGGCAAAGATGTCAAAAATATAAAGACAAATCAACACAGAACAAAAAAAAAACAGCGCCAGTTGTGGCTTAAGCCCACCAAATAATCTCCAGGTTGTTCTCTGCTATAGCACAGAGTCCCCACTCGACACAGGCAAAGATGTCAAAAATATAAAGACAAATCAAAACAGAACAAAAACAAACAAACAAACAAACAAACAAACAAAACAAAAAAACACAGCGCCAGTTGTGGCTTAAGCCCACCAAGTAATCTCCAGGTTGTTCTCTGCTGTAGTACAGAGTCCTCACTCGACACAGGCAAAGATGTCAAAAATATAAAGACAAATCAACACAGAACAAAAAAACAACAGCGCCAGTTGTGGCTTAAGCCCACCAAATAATCTCCAGGTTGTTCTCTGCTGTAGTACAGAGTCCTCACTCGACACAGGCAAAGATGTCAAAAATATAAAGACAAATCAAAACAGAACAAAACAAAACAAACAAACAAACAAAAAGACAGCGCCAGTTGTGGCTTAAGCCCACCAAGTAATCCCCTGCGTATTGTGCAGGTAGAGCCGGTCACCTGATGCCCAGAGTGACTCTGAGGCTGCAGCTTTAGATGCGTGGGGCTGAGGGGTCTGGACAGTAGGTTTTACAAAGTCAGTGCAGTTTCTGCCCTTGCCGGCACATATGCACACCGAGAATAGCACCACCAGCCCTGTGTCCAGCTCTCCTGAGTGTTAGGGCACCTCTTCCCTGTGTGTGTGTGTGGCCAGCAGGGAATTCCTCAGCTGCTGAAAGCTGAGTGCTGTATCTGCCACTTACTGCTGATCCCTGGGAGTGCCTCCGCCGATGTAATTGCCCCGCCCTAGGCAGGCCAGAAAGGGTGGGGGCTGGGGATGGAAAGAGGGGTCTTCTCTTTCCCAGCCCAGCTGTGTCACACCCCACCCACAGGCCAGAAACGGTGGTATCTGGGGGTGGATGAGTCTTCTGTCTCCTAGTCCAGGGCAAACCACACTCTTCTCAGCCTCTTCCCTGGGCCAGAGCCAGCGCTCCAGGCCTTTTTGATCTTTCCAAACTGAAGCTCCATACCCATTAGACATCAATTCCCCATCATTCCTCCCTCCCTCCAGCCCCTGGCGACCACCATTCTACTTTCTGTCTCTATGAATTTGACTTCTCTAGAAACCTCATGTGAGTGGAATCACAGAATTTCCTTTTTAAGACTAGCTTATTCACCTAGCACTATGTCCCAGGGTTCATCCATGTCGGAGCACGTGTTAGAATTTCCTTCCTTTTAAAGTTGAAAGCTATTCCATTGTATGTATGCCACATTTTAAAAAACTTTTAAAAATATGCCACATTTTAAAAAACCTTTCATCTGTCAATGGACACTCGAGTTGCTTTCGCCTTTTGGCTATTGTGAATGCTATGAACATGGGTATATAAATATCTCTTTCAGATCCTGTTTTCAATTCTTTTGGGTACATACCCAGAAGTGGAATTGCTGGATCATATGGTAATTCTATTTTTAATTTTTTGAAGAACTGCTATACTGTTTTCAGTAGGGGCTGTACCATTTTTACATTCCCACCAATAGTACACAGGATTCCAATTTCTCCACATTCTCACCAGCTCTTATTATTTTTTATTGCTTTGGCTACTTTTTTGATCCTAATGGGTGTGAGGTGGTATTTCATTGTGGTTTTGATTTGCATTTCCCTAATGGTCAGTAATGTTGAACATTTTTTCATGTGCTTATTGGCTATTTGGATATCTTCTTTAGAGAAATGTCTATTTAAGTCTTGTCCATTTTTAAATCTTGTTGTTGTTGAGTTGTAATAAAGGGTTTTAAACAGGGTGTCATAATTTGACCTGTAGTTCAGAGAAAACTGAGCTTGAAACTTGCAGTAACCAGGATAAGAGGAGAGGAGGCCAGAGCTGCCCACTGCGGGGAGGACAGACACTGCACACAGACGCCTTCACAAAGGCCCACCCAGGCCCTCTTCCTGCCTATGACAAAGGCCACCCAGGTCATTTCCTTGGATTCTGGGATCTGCTTGGATGCTAGCCTTTTACAGACTCAGGGAAGGTTCAGAGCAGTCCATTAGGCCGTGGGAAGTCCAGGGCCTCAGTCCTTGCAAGTGGCCCAGACAGAGAATGGTTTATCATTGAGGATATAGGACACCTGTCTGCTCTTCTGCAGTGGTGACCTGGCCATAAGATTCCATCTCTAGAATTTGTAGAAGGGACACTATGTTGGGACATGTAAAGGCAGAGGCTCCCTCTCTTGGTTCTGACTATCAGATGGTTCAAAGGTTGAAGTGCTGTGAAACCAAACTGCCTGAGTTCAAATCCTACTCAGCCACTTATAGCTAGGCAAGTTACATAACCTTCTTGTACCTCAGTTTCCCCCTTCTGTTACATAGGAAAAATTAGTGTTCTTCCCTTACTAAGGATTGAGTGAGGATTAAATGAGTGTAAAGCATTAGAATAGTGCTTGGCTCATAATAAGTGTTGGCAATTATTGCTGTTATTTTCATTGAGGTCAGGCCCTGTCGGTCTGCCGGCTGACCGCCCAGCTGTCCACGGCTCTCCCTGTCCCAGTCAAGGCCCCTGTATCCTTGAGCCCAGTCCTCTCCTGGGCCTCTTGGTGGCCACAGCCGGGCCTCTTCCCCAGGCTGCCGGCAGAGGGCAGCATTGCACCACGACTGCTCCTAGATAGCGCAGTCGGTCCAGCCTGGGAAATCAGTGGTTGGGTCCCTTGCCCGGTAGCCTCTGGCAGGCGTGGTGGGCATGAGAGCAGGGAGACGGCGTCTCAGGCTGGCCCGGGGCACCTCTGGGCCTGGGCGCCCCGCTGCCTTCTCCCCACCCCCTCGGCGCACAGGGCTCTTTCTTGGCCCCTTGCGCAGCCCGGAAGTGCTTGGTCGTGTGCTCATCCAGTACACAACCTCCCAATCTGTGAAATGGGGGTAACTGCGAGGTGTCGCTGGGCTTGCGCCTGGCCAGGTGCAGAGTGAGGGCGCAGGAGCTATTTTAACAACCTCCACCAGGGTCTTCTTTAGGGAGTGAGTTGATCCTCACACCCATTAGGATAAAAAATACAGCTAAAGGGCCCCAGGCCTGGGAATGATCTGGGCACGTGTGACAGACTCGAGGGGACGTGTGGCCTTGAGGATGTGCATGCGGGTTTCTGCCTCTGGCTGTGGCTGGCTGTGTGGTCCCGAAGAGAGGGCTGATCTGGCATTAGCACACCCCATTCTTGAACCTGCTGAGTGTCTTTGCTTGTGCTGGGTCTGCTTCCTGGCATGCCTCCCCTTTTTTCTTCTAACCCTTTCTTCTCAGAAGTCCTTAACTGCTTTCTCGGCCTCTCAGGCCTGGCATTAGCTTCCTTGGACCCTGCCAGCTCCCAGCAGCAGGTCTGTCCCCACCTGGGCCTACCCAAGATCCTGCTGTCAGACTCTGGGCCTCACACCAGTACCTGTCTCTCCCACCAGGCCCCTTAGCTGGGACCAGGGCAGTGGCCTGGCTTCCTGGAAAAGAAGGTCCCAGCTCAATGATTCCAGTCCTGGAATCTCATGGACTCCAAGGGTCTAGCTCTTGGCTGCCCTCCCCAACAATTCCTGGAGGAGCTTGAACACTGGCCAAGGGGACTCCACCTTCAACATCTGTGGTCGCACACCTCCAGCAGGTGACGGCAGATGCAAGTCCCACCCCTCCCTTAAAAGCCCGGGGCAGGAAAAGACCTGCCAAAGATCCACAAACCTGGCAAAAGAACACTCAGTGACCCCAGTGATCAGGAAATGCACATTAAATAACTTGGAGGTGCAACTTTTCATTTATCGAAATTAAAAAAAACATTAGAAATTAATAATGCCTAGTGTTGGTAGAGGTACAGAGAAACAAACACTTTCATGAACTGCTCATGAAAATGTAAATTGGTTTTAAAAAACAGCTTTCAAGAGCAATTTTGGAAATATATATTAAGAGATTTAAATTATGCATAACTGTTCTAGGCATTTATCCTAAGAAAATAATTGCATAAGAGCTGAAAATGCCTGTATAAGTATTTTTATGGTAACATTATTTATGATGATGAAAATTGGAGAAAAAAATCCCACAGCAAGTGACTGGTTAAATAAAATTTGATAGATTCATGGGATAGAACTGTAATTGGCCATTAAAAATAATATTTTCAGGAAACAATTTCATGGCACGGGGAAGTACTCACATTAAAATGTTCATTCACACATTAATTAATTCATTGATTTAACTAACATTTATTGAACATCTTGACATGCCAAGCATTATTCTAGATACAGGGAATAAAATTATAAACAAGACAGACAGTATCCTTCTTCTCATGAGGCTTATCTTTTATAGGGGGAAACGCAATAAACAAGTGAAAAATAAATTAATTCCAGGTAGTGATACTTTAGTCTGCTTCTATTTAAAAAGTATATGTGAGTATAAAAGAGGACAGGAAGAAAACAAAATATCTAAGTGGTTATTTTTGGTTGGTGGTATCAGTTAGGATTGTGTTACTTGTGAAAACTTTCAGATAGTCAAGGGCTTTACTGTCTCGTGTGTCCAGGGCTGAGAAAGCCTAGCCTTGTCTTCTGGTGGCTCTGCCGTCCTGGAATGAGGCTGTCAGTCCATGCTTGGCTTCTCAAGGTCACAAGATGGGCAGCCTCTCTTCTGAATCTCCTCTCCACGTTTCAGGTGGGTAGAAGAGGGGGAAGAGCAAAGTCTTTCTCCTCCTGAGGTGCTGCCTTTTATTATCGAGGAACAGACCTTTAGCCAACTTCTCATTGGTCAGAAAGGGCCAGGCCACTCCCAACTGAAGGAAGGTCACGAAGAAAATGGAGGTGGTGTAATGAGTGATTGCAATTTCCTTTTTCATATTTTCTGGCATTTTCTAAATCAAACTTGATATTAAAACAATCTTTTGCATAGAGGAAACAAAGGGCTTATTATGTCTTAAGACAGAGGGTAGGGGTGGATTGCTGCATAGGAAGGCAAAGCAGAGTGAAGGCAGATGCAGCTGGTCCCAGACAACCTGAGAGGCACCTGAGGCCTCGCCTATTGATTCCTGTCCCCTTTGGTCTTGTGGGTCCCCGCAGGTGAACACAGCTTTGAGAGGATAAGGTGAAGTGCAGGTCCATGGCTGCCCCAGTGAGGGCTGCTTCCTTCTGCTGGCTACCTTGCTGGCCTGCCCGAGCTCTCTCCATTGGTTGGTCTGCAAGAGCGGTGGATGTGTGCAGCCCAGGCTGATGCAGGGCTTGTTTCTCTTGAAACAAGCTGGAATTTGTCCCCGTGCACAGGCCCTCGTGGTTTATCAAATCATCACAAATTGGGGGCCTTACAACAACAGGAATTTACTGCTACAATACTGGAGGCCAGAAGTCTGAAATCTGGCAGGGCTGTGCTTCCACAGTCTCCAGGGGAGAATCCATTCCTTCTGGTGGCTGCTGGCTTGTGTCTCTGTCTACCTCTGCCTCTCTTACATGGACACTTGTGATGACATTTAGGGCCCACTCAGACAATCCACGACCATCTCCTCATCTCAATCACATCTGCAAAGATACTTTTTCCAAATAAGGAGACATTTACTCTTTTTGGGGATTAGGACATGGCTGACTTTTGGTATATGCCTTTCAGTCTATCACACTCATTTACTACTCTGATCCTCAGTGATCTCATCTGTAGACCAGGGATGAGAACCCATTCTCAGAGGGTCTTGTGTGGATCACCAACCATATGAACAGGTGACAGGCAGGCTGCCCCTCCCCTCTGACCTCTGAGGGCTGTTCTCTTCTCCTAGGGCAGCTTCTCCCTGCCTCCGCTTTTATCATTGGCTCGTCCTGATCCTGGAGACAGAGAAGACCAGGGAGGCCTGCCTCCTCAGGGCCTCCCCATCTCCACCCACTTCTCCTTGCATTGTCAGCTCCCTGCAGTGAGGCATGTGTGGTGCCGCTGTGCACAGGCCTGGCACTTGGCAAGTGTCAGACACGTGCAGCTTCCCTTCCTGCCCTGGGGGCCTCCCTTGGGGCTTCTACTTCCTCCAACTCCCGCTTGTGTTCTCCCACACCCAAACCCTGGATCTCTCCATTTTGTAGATGTAGCTCCTAGAAGTTAGGGACCTTGCCCAAGGCTGCCCAGCATGTCAGCAGTGGACCAGGGCCTGCGCCACCTCCCCGTCTCTTCCGAAGGAGTGCTGGGCAGCCCCTGCTCCAAGCCGAGGCCCAGAACATGCCTGGAAGGTAGCACCTTCAGCCTTTGGGTTTACAGACTGCTAAATGCACCATGACACCCAGACAGAGAACATCAATCACAATCTCATTCCATACCGCATAAAAGAAGAGGTTTACAGGCTAGAAAGCCTGCCACTGTAAATGGGTGTGTCCGTGAGCAGGGGCACTACAAAGCAGGAAGGCGGCTCTGGGGAAGGAGTTCTTTGCCAGATGAGCCAGGGCTCCAGGCAGATGTAGCTCCCCTGATCCTTGCTCCCTTGGGAAAGTGGGGGCTCAGCTCTGAGGGGCTGCAGAGCCAGGCTGGTAGGAGCTGCTGGGCTGTACCTGACTTAGGATGGGAAGAGGTGGAATGGGTGGGCCTCTCACACTCATTTAACCAAGTGTCTGGGGTCTCCACTGTGCAACTCCCAGCCTGGTGTGCAGGCTGACACTTGGGTACCCCATCACAGATGTGGAGCAGGCTGCAGTGAGCCCTATGGCGCCACCTCACCTGTGGACACCTGCAGGCCTGTCCCTGGGAAGGGCAGAGGACATACGACTGGCACAGACCCAGGATGGGACAGTCTCCTAGGAGTATCCTGGTGGCCAGGGGGACAAGGGCCTCACCCCTTTGTCTTGACTCTATTGTGGATCAGCGGCCCTATGGCTTCCCCAGGATGCCCACTGAAGACACGATGGTTGACCTGACTGGCTGCTGTGGGGCCAGCCCAGCCCCTGCTCTGTAGAGACCTGTCCAGGAGGGAGTGGGTCACCCACTAGGATCATTCTGGCAACTTCCACCCTGGCCCCTCCACCAACTCCTCTTCACACCTTGCTGCTCTCCCCTCTGTGTTCCTTTATGTGCTTCTACCTCCGTGCTTTTCCTCTTGCTATTCTCTCTGCTTGGAATGCATCTCTTCCTTGACTCAGTTCAAAGTCTCAGGTCAACCTGCACAGAGCCCACTGCAGGGACCCACTTCAGCAAGTGGCAGGGGCAGGAGGAGCCCTGGACAGTGGTGGGAGGGTCAGGGGGCCTCTGACCCCCATGTCCCGGGTCAGCAAGGTTGTGGCTGATGAGGGTGTGGGGGCCTGACTTTGGCTCTGGGAATAGGCATACCGGCCAGGATTTGGTTCCCTGCCACTTGGTGCCACCTGGGGAACCAGGAGCTCCCCAAACACAAAAAAGCAAGGAGTTGCAGAGCCCCAGGGCTAGGGAGAGGGGAGAGAAGCCTCCCCGGGCCTTCCTTGTAGCTAAGAAGCAGGGATCCCAACAAGCAGCCTGGGAGGGGCCTGGGCCAGTGTTCAGGCTCAGGAAGAGACTCTTCATGGCTGTGGTTTTTGAGCTTTAGACTCTCAGCTGCAGAACATTTCTTCACGCACAAATGTTTCAGGGCATCCACGTGCAAGACTGATGGAAGTGGGGCAGGTCTAGAGCCCCAGAGGCCGCGGCCTCTTGTGAAGAACATCTTAGATCTAGGCTGCGGGATGCACACTTGGAGGATCCCTGCTTTGGGAGGAGGTTGGGACACAGGGTGCCCCGGGTGGCCTGGGACTGAGAAATCAGCTCACAGGGGTCCTTCTTGGAAGCTGAACCTTCCTTCCCTTTTGCTTTCCCTTGTTATTTCGTTACACCTTTGTGCAGACTCTGGCCTGCCTCTTGTGGCCTTTGGAGGAGCCTAAGGAAGGGATAGACCTTGCTGGATTCTGAGGGGTTAGGGGAGCCCTGGATGTCAGCATGAGAGACCCAGCTCAGCCTGGGCTGGTGGTTTTGATCCTGCCACCCATTTTGCCTAGAGAGCTTGGGTCCAGGGACCAGATTTCTGTGGTTCTAGCTTGTTTTTGTGAAGGCAGCAACTTGTCATAGAGGTGACTTTGTGGACTACCTTGGTTCTAGGCAGACTGAGTACCCCATTCAGGGCCTGTTTCCAACTGTATAATGGGAATAAAAAGGGGCCTTTGGCCTGCACAAATGAGGTGCTCCTATCTGGGGAGGAAACACTGTGTGATTTCCTTCCTCCTCCTTGGCCCATGGGGCATGGCTCCAGCAAGTAGAAGCCCTCCCCACCTGGGCTGCCTGCCCTGTGCCATGGGCAGTGTCATAGAAATGGTATCTGGAAAAGGTGTGAGGCGGGGTGTGGGCAGGGGGCGGGGACACACCCATGGGTCCTGTCCTGGTGGCTCCAGCAAGGTAGGTACAGGGGGGGTAGCTTCAGGCTACATCCCCACCCCAACCTCGGGAAACCGAAGATCAAATGAATAGAAAGTTGGAATAACAGAACGAATGATGCAAAAGTTTGCCAGCCTGGGAAATTGAAAGTAAAAACCATGAGGCTAACAAAGAGTAAACATAAAATAAAAAAATATAGAAATACAAAAGAAAATAAAATCAAATAAATACAAGCTGAGAAACAGTAAAAATGAGATGAAAGAATTTGACAAAAAGGGGTAAGGAAGACAAAGTAGAGGTGAGCAGTTAACATACAACAGAAGAGCCAAAGGCAGCTACTGAAGGAAGGGGTGAAATGAGCAATAAATAGTTTTTTGGGTTTTTTTGGTTTATTTTTTTTAAATGCTGGTGGGTTAAGAGGAATTTCCTGAGCTCAGATCCTGGGAGAAGGTGGGTTACCTGGAGCCCAGGGGTTGGGCCCAGCCTGGTACTCAGGCTGCAGGGCTCCAAGCCTGGCTCCCTCTAAGATGCTGGCTAGCCTCTCCCTGGGGGTTGACACCAGGACTGGGGTCAGCCCCCTTTTGCGTACTTGAGAGCTGGTCTTCCATGCCAAAGCCTACAGAGAAAACCCCTGGCTGGGCCTTGGTCTCTCTTGCTGGCACTAACCCTCATGCAGGGTCCTGGGCTGAATTGTCTTAGAAATCCCAGGTGGGCTCTATGTGGGGAGAGAGGAGGTCAGGCAGTCTTTTAGGGTATGGTATCATGTCTAGTCTGGGGCCTGTCTAGGAGGAACATGACTGGGGAGGATGCACCTCTGCAGGTGTTGGGCACTGGTGGTTCTACATGAGCAGGCAGCTCCTCAGGGACTATGCCAGGGCAACAGGTCCCTGGCAGGGTCAGGACTCCAGCTGGCCCTTCCTTAGTTCAGTTATTGGTGGGGTGAGAAAGAAGGCGACAGAGGAAGGAGAGGCCTGCCATTCTGGAAAGAGAAAGCTTTAAGTTACAATGATTGCAGCTTCTAAGTGGACCGCCATGCCTTTCTCTTTGCCTTGACATCCCATCTGCAGCGTTGGCAGCAGACTCTTAGCTTCTAGGAGTGAGAGTCCTAATGGACCCTGTTTATTGTTTGCACACTCCTTCAATTTCCTTGTGTGTAAAATGGGAATACCGTCTCAGATAAGACGTAGAGTACTGAGCACAGTGCCTGCCTATGGTAAGTGTAGTGAGAATCAGTGTAACAAAATCTCTTTAGAAAAAGCAACCATCTATGTTGGCTGAACTCTGTGCAAAAGGAGGATTTACTGACTCAGTTTTAATTTCTATGAATACACCTTTGTGTAGTGAGGAGCAAACCAACAGTACTGAGTCCTGGGTCTACCAGCAACTCACCAGGAGACTTGTGCAAGTCCCTCCTTTCTCTGAGCTTCAGTTTTCCTCTCTGTGAAATGGGAATGCATCGCATGACCCCGAGATTGCTAATCTATCTTCTTTAGCTAAATGTTACAGTAGGGGTGAACTTGTTCACTGGGTAGAATTGCTTCCCCAGAAGCCTGGGTTTGGGAAGGCAGTTTTTGCAGTCCCGGAGGTCCTCAAGGCTTAAAGGGATGGGACTGGCCAGAATCAATAAGTAGTTAGGGACTTGATGAGCCTGATAAAGCCCCAGTTATGTCCCTGAATCTAGCAATCCAAACTTTACATGGCAGAGACGATTCAAATTGTCTTGCCTAGAGGTGGGTGTGCAGAGGGCTCCAGTGATCTCTGGGCCTTGCTCCCTGCTCTAGGAGAAATGGGACCTATGCAGAGTGCCCTTGTGGACAGGCAGGGGGTACCCAGGGCATTCCAGTCTGGCAGAGGAAACTGGCCTAGCTTGGGAGTGTATGAGGATGAGCATTAATTGATGAGCATCTGAGGATGGTGAAGGACCCGACACTGTGGAAGATGGAAGGGAAGGGGGTACCCAGGACAGGAGCTAAGGTTGCCCAGGCCAACTGCTTCTGGGGGTGGGGGCTGGGTCCCAACCTGAGTTGTAACCCTCAGGTCTCAAAACAGAGGGACCTCATCATCCACTTCACCATCTGAACTAGAAACTGATAGAAGTCTTTCCAAAACTGCACGCATGCGTTGGTGGGCTGCCTTCTTAATATTTGGAAGGGGGTCTTGAGGCTTGTCCCACTGCAATCATGATAACTCTACCTAGCATAATATGCATCAAGGAAAACATCTCACTGGGTTGGAAGTATCACATGCTTACTCTACTAACACACTGCTGGGGCCCAAACAAGTGAGTCTGGGAGTCCTTGACCCCTGACCACACCCACAGCCCTTCCAGGGTGGAAACTGTCCCCACAGGAACCAAATTGTTATATAATAAAAACCATCCTTTATTTCCCTTCTCCCTACAACTTTTCAGCCAGTGAATGGTAGAATTCTGAGAGAATGAGAATGGAGGCATGGGCGTTTGGAGAGCCTGGGTGGGGCATATTTTATAATTCAAGGCCCCAAAGACAGGTTTCTTGAGGAAGTGCTTTTCTGGGGAAGCACACTCATCCAGGTAGCCCAGCTTCCTGCAGGTACAGTCATTTCCTCTCTTTTCACCCACTGGCCCCCTCATCCTGGAAGCCACTGCCTGCCCCTGTGGTTCCTTTTGATTTCTCCAACCCAGCTTCTCTCCACCAGGCTGCCCCTGCCCACCCAGCTCAGCTCCATCAACTACTGCAAGGACAGCCTTCACTGCTTCTGCCCCCTCTGCACAGCCTCCTTCCCACCTTTCCAAAGTAAAATTTGCCAATGACTCTTCTGAGGCTCACAGCTTGGGACACACACACACTCACACTTCTTTTTATTCCTGCCTTGGCTCGCTAATGAGCATTTAATCCTGGAAAACTCCCCTCCTTCTTTCTTGGTAACTCCCACTCAGCCTTTAGAACTATCACCTCCTCCAGGAAGCCATCCCTGGCTCTTCCTCCTAGGCCGTCTCAGACCCAGGATGTGCCTGTGCACACATAGCTCATTCAGGGTCCTAGCCACATCTTTTAAAGATCTGTTTAGGTGTCTGCGTCTCTCACTGCGCGGGGAGTTCCAGGCAAGGAATGTCGCTGAGCTTCTTGGAATACCCCGTACCCAGCGCATGGCCTGGAGCACAGCAGGGGCCTGGGGCTGGGTCATCCACAGGGCCAAGGGGCATCCCTCGGGCCCGTGGGAGCGACCCCTTGTACTTGGCTCTGCCAGGCGCGCCCAGACCGACCTTCTGTGGAATCCCGGTCTAGGAAAGCTCAGCTGTCACCCTGAAATCTTGGGTGTGCCACGTGGAGCCTAGATTCTCTGGGACTTGGGCTAGGGTGGGGTGGAAGGAAGGGGTGAGCTGCGGTCCGGCTTGCCACCTCCTCCCCGGCTCGAGACCAAAGAACTTAACGCTAAAATTGGTGGCCGGCTGGAGGCATTCACCAGGCTGCGGAGAGAGCCTCGCTTGGCTCTGGCCACGAGAAGCCGGCTCTCCGCCCGGGCTCGCGCGTGAAGGCTCCGTGCAGATTCGGAGTCTGAGCACACCGGCCTCTTGGAAGGCTCCTCACGTCCAGGCGCCGCGGTCACGGCTGCGCCGGTTTCCGGCCATGAATTGGGCTTCAGAGTCCGAGCCTCCTGCCGGACTCCCGGCTGAGCGCGGGGCCCGCGGGGCGGGGGATGGGCGCCGGCCGAGGTCCGCGAGGCTAGCTAGGGTTCCAGTCAGCGGTCCCCGTTCTGCTCGGTGACAGCTCACAGGGGTCGCGGCCGCTCCCCTTTGACTCCCCTTGCATCCCAATGCCCAGCTCAACGTTCCGCCTCGTCTGTCTCCCGGCTACCCCTGGTCCCGCTCTGCTAGGGGCTCTCTGCCCGAGGCGGGGGGCATGGTCAAGACGCTCCGCGGCTGAGGTCGGCGGGCGCCAGGGCGCTCCGGGACCCTCTGAGGGCAGTCCGTGCCCAACCCTTCTCCATTCTCCCGCCTTTGGGTGGGTGGGGGGGCGCGCGAGGCCCAGGGCCGCTAAGTCTCTGCGCGCCGCAGCCCTGGCGGGTCCCCGCCGCGGTGCCAGCCTCCGAGCGTCCCCTGGGCTGGGAGCGCGGAGCACCCGGAGCCCCCTCCGAGCTGCGAGCCGGCGAGCTCCGCGCGGCGAGGCTGAGGCTCCGCAGTCACGTGGTCGAGAGGAGGGCGGAGGGGCGGGAGGCAGGCTGGGAGGGGAGGGGGAGCGGAGTCAAGGGGGAGGGGGAGGGGAGGGGGCGTCCTCCGCAGTTCGCTCCTCGCCGGGGCTCAGACACACAGCGAGCCGGGATCCGCCGCGCCGGCCCGGCCGCCGCCGCCGCCGCCGCCGCCTCCACCTCCTCCGAAGCCGCCCGAGCCGCGGGAAACACCGCCGCCGCCGGCCGCCCCCGCCGCGCCGGCCTGGGCTCGGGCTGCCAGCGCCACCGCAGCCGCCACCGGAGCCGGAGCGGGCGCCCGATCGCGCGGGGCTGGGCTGGGCTAGGGCGGGCGCCGGGCGCAGGGGCGGGCGTGCGGGGGAAGACGCACGGGCGGGCTCGGCTCTCCCGGGGAGCTGCCCGGGACTGCACCCGGACGGGCGCCTCCCGGCTCCGCGCTGCCCTCGGCCTCGCCCCGGGCCCGGGCGGATGAGCCGCGCGCCCGGGGGACATGGAAGCGCTGACGCTGTGGCTTCTCCCCTGGATATGCCAGTGCGTGTCGGTGCGGGCCGACTCCATCATCCACATCGGTGAGCGCGGCAGGCGGCCGGACTCAGGCTGGGTGGGGGCCTCAGCAACGCGGGGGGTACGCGGCGTCCAAACTTGTCGGTTCCCGGGTCCGAGGGGCTCGGCGAGCGGTCCTCTCCGGAAGGGCCGCGCCGCGTCGCGCCGCCCCGCGGAGGAGCTGTGCACGGGCCGCGCCGAGCACCCGCGGGCTCCTCGCCGCTCCCCTGGGCTTCAATCCGCGCGCGGGGCCCCGCGGCCTCTGTCCACACTTAGGGCCGCGGCTGCGGGGAGCCCGGGGCTGTACACGCTTCCAGACCCGCGTCCCTAGCGGGCCGTCGGCGGGCTCGTGCCAACCCTTACGCGCAGTTTAGAGCAGCGAGGAGCAGGGGGCGGACACGGCCCCAGGGTCTCACCAAGTTGGTAGGGCAGAATCAAAAGAGGCCCAACAGGAACCGTGTGTGAATGTGGGTAGGTGGGTGTTGTCAGCGTGTGTCGCTGTATGTGCACCTGGCACCGTGTGGTGTCACTGCGAGAGGGCGTTGGGGTTTGTGGGGCCATCTGAGCCTGTGTTGGTGAGTGCACGACTGTCAGCCTGTTAGAGTGGATACAGTGTCTGCCTGTTTCTCTGGTGTGTGTCTGTGTATCTCTCGGTGTATGTGTGGGTGTGTGTGTGTATCTGGTTGTGGCGACTGCAGCCGAAACCTGGACAGTCCCAGAGTTTCATGTGGTCCAAGTCTTGGGGGCCGGCAGACGGTCCGGGTGGTGAGAGCCTAGAGAAGAAGAAGCGTGGGCGGCGAAGGGTGGGGGGGAGGAGTGTGTGTGTGCACTGAGCGGGAAGAGATGGATGGAGGGAGAGAACCGGGAGAGAAGACTAGCTAGAGAAGAGGAGGAGGGGTCGCGCGGAGGGGGAGTGTGTGGGAGTTGGTAGCGGCATGGGAGGAATCCCAGGAAGTTGGGCTGGGTTGGGGGGCTGACAGCAGGTGATTTGGGGGAGCCCCTCTGCAGTCACCTTTCCGGAAGTTGGGGAAGACCAGCGAGCACTGAGAAACTGGGGGTTGGGAAGTGTAAGAAGGCAGGGATGATGGGACAGCGCGGGGTATGGGGAGGAGTGGTGAGAACTAGGCCTGGGTTTGGTGAGCTGCACCGCCACACCCCTATCGCCCCACCCCTGCCCCCGCAGGGGCCAGCGTCAAAACTGCTTCCCACCGGGGTGGGTGTGGGTGGGGGCTCGGGTCTCATGGTCAGCATTGCGGCTCTGGTGTAACGTGGAACTGGGGCCTCCCTCCTCCTGCCCAGTCAACAGCTCAGGGGATCATCGGGCCCAGCCTTGGGGCCGTGGGGACCCTAGGGGCCTGGCTAGGTGGGGAGGACTCCAGAGTTGCCCAGGCTGCAGGGCCACGCTCTGGCGAGTGGGAAGCACAGAGTGGGCCAAGGCAGTTCTAAGCGTGAAAAAGGCCAGCGGGAGGCCGCCCTGGAGGAACTGTTGGCGGTTCTAGAAGGCCCTTTCCAGAGCTGCTCCTTCTGGGCTCCTCAGCCCTGCTGGGTTGGAAGGCAGGGGTCTAGGGGACAGTTGCTCCCCACCCCCAACATCATGCAGGATGAAGCAGGGAGGGATGGAGAGCAGAAGGCGGAGCCCGGGGCACCAGGCTGGGCAGTGTTGCCAGAGCCGGGCTGGGACTGAGATGCCTTTATTCAAGAACCCTGAGTAAAGAAGTCCTCTGGCACAGAAAAGCCACCCTGGACCAGCTTGCTCAGCTCCACTCAAAGGGGAATGTGCAGGGCAGAAATAAGTCATCCCATTTTGGGATTGGGACAGGGGAACTTTCTGGCTCCTGGGTTGGGAACACATGGGGCCATGTCAGGGCATTTGGGTGCTACCTGAAGCCACCCCAGCTTGGCTCAGTGCATCATGTGGGGCATGGCCAGGTCATGAAGTGGTGCCTTGGTTGTGAGACACGTGTGCGACCTGGTGGCAGCATGTGCGACGTGCATGTGTAACTCACGTAAACTGTGTGCACATGTAAACTAGAGGCATATTCCTGTGCTGGTCGACCAAGGAGAGCCTTAAACTATGCTGAAAGGCCAGTCCAGAACTCCCACCCGGGGCAACCAGCCGTCCTGATAGCACCATGACCAAGGCAGGGGTGGGGGTGGGGTGGGGAGGGAGAGCTCCTCTCCAGGCCGGGTCTTGACCCCTCCTCTCCTCCAGGTGCCATCTTCGAGGAGAACGCGGCCAAGGACGACAGGGTGTTCCAGCTGGCCGTATCCGACCTGAGCCTCAATGATGATATCCTGCAGAGCGAGAAGATCACCTACTCCATCAAGGTCATCGAGGCCAACAACCCGTTTCAGGCCGTGCAGGAAGGTGAGTGGCCGCTTCGCCCAGGGGTAACCGGGCCGCGGCCTGCGAGGTGGAGCAGCGGAGGAGACCGCGGCGTTTCGACGGGCTTGGCCGCTCTGAGACCCCTGTGCACCTGGGCAGCCGCGGTGCCACGCACGGTGCACGCGCCCTCCGCGGCCAACCAAAGCGGCGGCGCTAGGAGTGCTCCGCGCTGCGACGCCAGGGCGGAGAGGTTTGGAGCGAGGCGAGCGGAGCTCCTTGAGGGGCCTGTCGCGGTGTCGTGCAGCTCCTTTCTATCTCGGTTGGCGCGTGTGTGCGCCCAGTGCTGGCCGCGCAAGCGTGTGTGGCTCAGGGCCGTCTTTGTTTCTCGAGTGTTTGTGGGTGGGCGTGTCTGCGTACGGGGTAGCTGTGTCTCTGCACATCCCCTGGTTTCTATGGGCCGGTGTTTTCCTACGTTGTCAATCCCGGAATGCCGGACGCCCAAGCCCGCGGTCTTCTTGCCCGATGTACAACCTAGTACCGGCCGCATTTCGCGACCCGAGCCTCCTCAGTGCCTCGTCCGGCGTTCCTCTGCCGCGCTCCTCCAACGGGTTTGGAAGAGCCTGTTTCTCTCTCGCTGTACCCGCGGCGGGCAGAGGCGCCGCCGTCTGGGCCGGTGGTGGGCGCTGTTTGACCAGGAAAGGAGTGGAGTTGGGCCAGGCCTGGCTGCACAGTAATCCCAGCCGGCGCCTGGGCCACCCTGGTCCATAGCTTCTGCCTCAGGTTGGGCAACAGGTGCCCGGGGGCAGGGTGGGGAGCGTTCGTGTCAGCGGCCCCCTTTGCTTTTTCCTCTCATTCCCTCCTTTGCTACCTGGCTCGAGGCTGGCTCTTTGAACCCGGGTTCCTCCCCCACGTCGCCCACTTCCTGGTGAGGGCTCTCTTTGCCTCTTGACATCTGCGCAGCCCAAGTCCCTTTTCCTCTCATCTGTCTTCCTCCTCATATCTATGGGCTAGATGGCGTCCGCACTAAGAGTGCTAAGGATAGAGGACACAGCTGGTGACACAGAATGTGGGGATTCCTCTCAGGAGGAACTGGTGGGACAGTGGGTGTAGGGAGGAGGTGAGCTGGCTGAGGGCTCCAGGCCAGCTCTTCCTCCCCTAGTCCACTGGGCCCAGAATCCTCCTCCTGCCATGAGTTTTAGTTCAGCTGTGGGTTTCTTGGGTACCTGCAAGGATGGCATGACTCAGTGAAGGCTCTGGTCTGGGTCTAGAAGGTTGGAGCTCGTGCTAGGAAGAACTTTGTGCTGGAAGGAGGTCTTTGGGGAGTCTCCTATTCTTGGATGCAGCAGAGGGGGGAAGGGCCCAGCTCTGGGGCCTGAAAGTCCAAGTATGTCTTAAGGTGGTTATATAAATCCAAAGTTCTGAGTGTGTTTTTGGGGTGGCAATGAGTGGGGTGAGGCTAGTGTTGCCTATTATGGGAACTGCTGCTTCTAGCCTTGGCAGATATCCATCAGTGGTCTGGTGTCCACTGAGGTCCCGGAGGAGGAATCCTTGTCCTTCTTGGTGTCTGGCCATGTCCCACCAGCAGTCCCTGCCTCCGCATTCCCCACCCTTAGACTTCTTTTGTGTGCCCTCATGGAGGTGGACTGTAGCCAGGGGAGGATGGGCGTCCTTAGGCAGAAGTTACCCTAACTGGGGTGGGGATCTGGGGTAACACAAGCTTTTCCAGTTACGTGCCACAATTTTCATAGCGCCTCTGTGGCTCCAGGTCTCTGTGGACATTCATTCTTTGTGCTGGGGGGGGGGGTGCTGAGCACACAGTAGGGATGCACATATTTCCTGCACCCAGGAGCTCATAGTGTGTTAACACCTGCCTGGGTTCCACAGGTTTAGCTGATTTTGCCATTTGAGAATGAAAATCCTAGTGTTGTAGACGTGCTGATTTCCTTAAAAAGAGGAGCCCCGAATCTGCACTTTAAAGTAAAATCTGATTTTTAACTATTGTCAATTAATCAAACAATTTACCAACATAGTACAAGCCAAACAATAAAGCTACGGGCCATTCAGCCTTTCAACCCCGATGCAACTTTGTCCTGGAGACACAGGGCTCTACCCAGGGGCTTTTTCTGAGAGAACTTGCTTTTTTGGGTCTTAGTTTCTCTATTTGTGTAACTGGAAAACTGTCTCAGGCTCCAAGGATGGCAGGCTGACAGTCTCACAAGGGTGTGAGAGTGCGTGTGCGCACATGTGCAGACCAGGCAGTTGGATCTGATGGCTGACAGTTGTCCAGGTAGAAGGCTATTGACCAGGCGTTTCTGAGCTGCCTGCTGCCCAGAGACTATGCTGATTAAAGCAGGCATGTGCTTTCAACTTACGAGCCGCGTGTATCCTGTGACCTTGTGCAGCCCTTGCATGTCTGCAAGGCACGGGAGGAGCCAGCCCCTCTGGGGCCTGAGGGGTGCAGAGCAGCGCTCAGTGGTTTCTTGTCCCTAGCCTGGGGCTCTGCTGGGCAGGTGTTCAGCTTGCTGGGTAGCCTTCCTTTGCGCTCTGTGGGGTGCTGTCCATCTGTGGCTTGGCCCTGCTGGATGGATATCTTATTTCTCCCCTGGGATGTTCACTGCAACAGGACATAGGTGGTAGATACAGTTTGGGTGGGAAAGAAAAGGACTTCTTGGA
Source organism: Rhinolophus sinicus (assembly GCF_057876585.1). Taxonomy (NCBI): domain Eukaryota; kingdom Metazoa; phylum Chordata; class Mammalia; order Chiroptera; family Rhinolophidae; genus Rhinolophus; species Rhinolophus sinicus. The sequence continues at coordinate 61,371,607 of NC_142515.1, read as the reverse complement.
GGAGGGGTAAGGCCAAGGATGAAGGGCAAAGGCGGACTGGGGTTCAGTCTCCATCATGGAGAAGCTCCCAGTGACACCTTTCCCCCCACCCCGTGCATTTGGGATTGAGTTGATACTGCCCCTATTTTGGCCCAAGAGACAGCGCCATGCAGGGATAAGAGCTTGGTTGCTGGGGCCCAAGGAACCCTTTTCAGGTCCTGCTTGCCTCACTTGCATTGTAACCCTGAGGGAGTACTGGCCTTGCTCTGAGCTTCTGTTGCAGTATCTGTTAAAAGGAAACAATCATAGTACCTGCCTCATGGGATTATTTTGAGGATTAAATGAGTGAGATGTGCATAAATTGTCTGTGGAAGGCCTGTGGTAGGTGTTCAGTAAACACTAATTCCCTCTCTGTTCCTTCCCCAGCTGTGAATTCATCTCAGCTTCTCTTGAGGCTGTTGATATTTTCAGTCGCATCATTTCCTTAAGCTAGTGAATTCCTTGAGAGTGGACCCTCACTGACCTTTCCATTTTCAGCTTTTTATGTAGCTTTCTCCCCCTGATTAGGAAAGAAATGCATTGCTACAAAGAGTACAGATTAATTTAAAAATGTAAAAAGAGAAAGAGCAATCAATGCATGCTCATTAAATAAAATGTGGAAGGTACAGGAAAGCATCAAGAGATAGGAGAAAATCATTCTTCTGTTACTTCCTTCTAGTGTGTTTCCCACCCCCCCACCATTATATTTCGTAAATGCCGAGCATTCCCATTCTGTTCAGTTGTATATCCTGTTTTTTTTTTCATTTAACATATCATTGGCTTTTTCTGAAATCACTGTGAACTATCTGTAAACTTTCCTTTTAGCATCTGCATATATTTTTCAATATTCAAAACAACTTATTTTTCGTATTAGTTTCAGGTGTACAAAACAATGTAATAGTTAGACACTTATTCTCCTCACAAAGTGATCCCCTCCCCCAATCTATTACCCATCTGACATCATGTATAGCTGTTACAATTCCACAAAACAACTCATTTTTTTTTTTTTTTTTTTTAAAGATTTTATTGGGGAAGGGGAACAGGACTTTATTAGGGAACAGTGTGTACTTCCAGGCCTTTGTTCCAAGTCAAGTTGTTGTCCTTTCAATCTCAGTTGTGGAGGGTGCTGTTCAGCTTCAAGTTGTTGTTCTTTCAGTCTTAGTTGTGGAGGGCGCAGCTCAGCTCCAGGTCCAGTTGCCGTTGCTAGTTGCAGGGGGCACAGCCCACCATCCCTTGCGGGAGTCGAACCGGCAACCTTATGGTTGAGAGGATGCGCTCCAACCAACTGAGCCATCTGGGAGCTCAGCGGCACCTCAGCTCAAGGTGCCGTGTTCAATTTTAGTTGCAGGGGGCGCTGCCCACCATCCCTTGCGGGAGTCGAGGAATTGAACTGGCAACCTTGTAGTTGAGAGCCCACTGGGCCATGTGGGAATCAAACCGGCAGCCTTCGGAGTTAGGAGCTTGGAGCTCCAACCGCCTGAGCCACCGGGCCAGCCCCACAACTCATTTTTTAAAGAATGAAATCATTTATGCTGAGACATGCTTAAGTGTTACTGAAGAAAATAAGAAACTACTTTGATTTTTGGTCCTATGATTTATACCTACAATTTCTTCATGCTGATTTTGTATAAGCTCCTTACAAACTACCTTTTAAGACAGTTGGTTAGTCTTTTTACGTTTATGTAAAACAATGGGTCATAATGAAATATGCATTTGATGAGGATTTAAAGTTAGCAAATAAAAACAGAAATGGTATTTAAATCTCTAAAATGTTATATCCTACATTTAGTTGACAAAGTCCATATTAACAAAAGAAATACTAATTTGTTCAATTAAAAAAATTTCATATTATTATAAAGTGCCCGCTCAAGGAGAAGATTATATAAATGATAATGCATAAAAGAACTGGCAGAACACAAGTCTTCTCCATTCACAGGATTACCTTTTACTGCAAGTAAAAGACTTGAGTTATAGGTTATACTGTAGATACATCTGTCATAGAGTAGAAAGATAACAATTTAGGGAAGAGGAAATAAAAAGGAATGTATGTAAGGCAATATTCCTTTTAGTTAAAATAAGCACAAAAGTGTTTTCAGAAGACAAGGTAAAAATTACTCAAGTAGAGCTTGGTTTTCACAGAATAAAACAATGAAACCATGAAATGAAATGAAAATAAAACTCAGCGAGCTTGTTGATGGCCATCTGATGGTTTTGGTCCATTTGGGTCGGTCACTCCTAGGTGGTCACTCTGCCCTCACACGCCAGGCTGGTATTTAGACATTCTGTTAGATGGTCTCCCTCCCTGAGCTTTGGTGCCTCCAGCATTTCCCTTGGCTTCCCTTCAGAATTCTAGGTCCCGTTGTGGCCATATCCTTGCAGCCCCTGCTGTAGACCTGCTGTTCTCTCTGGGCATGGCTTTCTTGGTCTCTACCCAGGAGATACTGTCAGGGCTTCCCGAGTGTGATTTAGTGTCATAAAAGATGCCTGGAGGCCCAGTGCCGTCATTCCCATTCGCTTGGCTGTACTAGTTTTCTTTTGGTGTTGAAACAGATTCTGCCAAAATTCACTTGGTTAAAATGGAAACTTATTATCTTATAGTTCTGCAGGTCACGGGTCTCATTGGACTAAAATCAAGGTGTTAGCAGTGCTGATTCCTTCTGGAAGCTCTATGGGAGAACCCATCTCCTTGCCTTTTCAGTTTCCAGAGGCTGCCTGCCTTCCTCAACTCCTGGCCGCCTTCCTCCAGCAGTGGTAGGTGGGGTCCTTCTCACAGCCACAGTTCCCTCTCCACCTCTGACTCTTTACCTCCGTCTTCCTAGGACCCTTGTGATTCCATTGGGCCCACCTGCATAATTCAGGATAATGTTCCTATTTTAAAGTGAGCCGATTAACAACCTTAATGGCATCTGCAACCTTAGTTCTCCTTGCCATGTAGCCTAACATGTCCACAGTTCCAGGGGGCTAGGATGCAGGTGACTTTGTAGGCCGTTATTCTGCTTCCACGTTGGCTCGCCTGCCCATGCCCTGTAACCAATGCACGTTGTTCCCCCTTCGCTTCCACATGGCCGACTGCACTCTTACATATGGGTCGGCATCCTATTGTCTTAGCCAGACCGACTAGAGTCACTTGAGACCTGCAGCCATGTTTCTTTCCATGTCTACCATGCTTGCTCTGGAGATGGCACACTGTAAGCTTGTGGGCCTCTGCAGACTTACCTGTGCTCTGCAGTGACACTCCGACGTCCTTCCCTAGGCCTGAAGCTACTTGTACCTAAAGAAGTTCCTAGAAGAATCTGCTTTTGAAGAGCTAAACTATATGTTTGTGTCACTATTCAGGCCAATGACCTCCTTTTCTGCCTGGACAGGTTTTTCATTAGATTCCTTCCTCCTCCCCTGTCCTCTACTCCATCACCCACCCAGAGCCCATGGTGGGATCTTGCAGAGGTCGTCTTGTTTGGCTGTCACACCGAGCTGCCCTTCCTGCTCCCCTCAGGGGCTGCTGCCAGTGATGCTGTGGGCCTGAAGATGGCTGTGGCCTCGGCCGCAGGTGCTGACGGCTCCTCACTGGGGTTGGGCTGGGGCTAGGGAACCATCTAGATCTCTCTTGGGATTCCTCACAAGCCTGTGGCTGTGTGAAGGAATGACTGCCGTCTTCTCTCAGCTGAACTCCCAGGGTTCCGAGTTCTCCCTCATTCTAGGGTCCCCTGTGTATGCACACACATGTACACACACTTTCTTACTTTGTAGACTATACTCCTGCCCCACCCATGTCTCATATTTTGGTTCTAGAGGCTCCTGTTTCCATGGCCTTTCTACCAGATTGGGAGGTTGGACTTAACCGGCAGTGAACAGATGGACACCTCGTGCCAGATATGTGGGTACAAGGCCATGGGTTTAGTGAGACATGTGTCCTCATGCTGCCCCTGAGCTGCCACTGTCTCCATTCCTGATGATATGGGAACTTTAACAACCGTCCTCTCTGTAGCGCGTGTTGAGGCCATTTCTCCAGGGTTCTCTTGGAGGACAGCTAAGGCTGCCCCTTGGCACTTAGAGCCACATCTTGTAAAGGCAGACAGAGGGTCTTTCCAAATTCTTGTAGATACCTGGTCAAAATCCTCATCCTTGTCCCCTCCAGCAGTCTTTTTCCCTCTTTACTTGACTTTTTCACTACTCAGAAAATGCCGTCACCTAAAAACCTGGAATATTCAGTCTGCACTGCTTATTCCCAAACTATTTCTAACCCAGTCTGATCCTTAAACGTGGTTACCCAGGGAAGTCCCTACCCTTTGGTTTTGTTCTGTGGTCCCCTTTGTATCAGTCGGGATAGACTTAAGTTATGCTGTAGTAAAAATCCCCAATTCTCAGTGGCTTAACATAACAAAAATTTATCTTTTGCCCATGCTAAATGTCCGTCATTGGTCAGCTTAGAGCTTGGCTCATCATGGTCAGTCGGCTTGAACATTGACAGTTGCTGTGTCAGAGGGAAGGAGCTCCTGGGGGACTCAGCCTGGATGTGACACATGTCCATGTCACTTCTGCTTAAAACTCATTGGCCGAAACTAGTCATGTGGTCCCAGCCATGCAGAACGGATCCAGGAAGCACAATCCTACGGTGTCCCTGGAATGGGGGACATGACACCAATACCTACTGCCTATTCATGACAAAACAGTCCCCCTATTGCCTCAGTGACTCATTAAAACAACAACAGTAACAACAACAACAATGAAACAAAAACCTAAAAACAATTAGGTATTGGACCCTGGCTGGGTCGAATTCATGTCTCCCATCAGTTCCCCTTTGCCCACTCATTTACTTGTTCCTCTGCTTCAGAAAGCTTTGGGCAGCCCTTTGGTGTGGCAGGAAGTCAGGAAGCCCGGGTCACCCACCCCAGCCAGGCTCTCACCTGTACTTTTCTGTGTGTCTACCAATCTTGTTCTCTGTATACTAGGGCCTGGACAGGCCCAGCTCTAGAAGACTTGGGTTGGATGCTTCCTAAGTAATGGTGTGAAGATTGGCATCCAGACCTGGCCATTGTTGGGGCCAGCACCAGTGAGCCCCTGCAGCTGGACTTCGGCAAGTCTCCGCTTCCTGTGGCATCTCTGCTGCCTGTAGACTCCCCCCTCCCCTCGCCCCGCCCCACTGCCCTCCTCTGCCTGCCTTCCTGCACAGCAGCAGCTCTCTCTTGTTGCAGCACTGAGTTGGGCAGAGACTCATCTCTCTGCCATGGGATGGCCTGTGACAGCCCCTTTCTCTGGGGTCTGGCCTTTCTGACAGGCATGAGTCTTAGGAAGGCACTGGGTCCCTGTCCAGTATCCCATTAGCTGGGTTCTCGAAGACCTTCCTCCCAGCCTATAAAATAGCCAGTTTTCTGGCCAATGGTCATGGATTAGGATGAGAAAGACGCAGGGTTCTCCCCTGCAGGCCTGAAACACAGGGAGGGTAGCTGCGAGGTGGCCCCTTCTACATGTTTCTGGGTCCAGCTGTGGGTGGGGCAGGTGCCCAGGGGGTGAAACGAGGGTCTGCAGCTGGGGGTCCAGGGTAGCCCTCAGCCTAGGCTGCCCCTCCTCTTCCAGCCAGATCCGGGAAATGCGGTCCTGGCTGGCCCAGTCTACCTAATTCCTTTCCCTCATGTCAGGCCTTCACCAGACCCTGCAGAGGCAACTCCCTCTCTGCCTCCCTGGGTCTGTCCCTTGCCAGTACTCAGCCTGGGCCTCCCACGCCTCCTCACAATGACAGAACAGACGTGGTGCTCAGGAGTTGGGGGCAGAAGGAGTCTTGTTGCTCTCACTCACAGACTGGGGTTCCCATCCCTGCTTTGCTCTCTGACTCTGGTCAGTTTACCTCAGTTTCCTCAAGTGGAAGATGGGATGACAACATAGAGGACAGCTGTGAGGGTCAGTTGAGGAAATGCACTAAAATGCCTAGCTAAGGCCAGGCAGAGAGGTAGGGATGGTTGTCACATTACCAGCCTGAGTGGCCCCAAAGGGCTCGGTCTCTTGCACTTCCTGACCTGGCCTGGGCAGGCTCCCTGAGCCTCTGTACCGTTTCGGGCATCTGGGAGTTGAGTCCCAGCCTTCCTGGGTGTCCCAGGGGAGCTGACAGTGTGGCTCCTACGGAGGCTGCCTGGCCATCTGTGTGGCCTGGGGCTCCGGGAACCTGCGGACTGTACTGAACAGTATTACAGTCCTCCTTGCAGCCTCACTGTTCTCAGTACACACAGTGCCCGGAATCTGGCCGGCCTGGCCCAGCACCCCCAGGAGCCTTACTTGCTTGACATGGTGGAAAGGGGTCAGGCAGGGCTGGGTTCAAATCCCAGCTCTGTGACTGATTAGCTGTGTGGCCTTGGAAGGTCACTTGCCCTCTCCTCCAAGCCTCAGTTTGAACATCTGTGAAATGGGGCTACCTCGGCGTTGTGGTGATGGATCTAGGGAGGTGATGTATGTCTGGCAGGGAGAAAGCTGTCAGGCAGCAGCAGTACAGTAGAATGCCCTACAGGGGTGCTTAGCCTTGTGCTGGGGTTAAGGGCGTGGGTCGTGGCACGTACCATGTATCCTGGTCACCATTTGTTACGTCCTCCTGGACCCCTGCCAAGAGTACGTGACACCCTTTAGTGCTACCGATTTCCAGGTCACAGCAGAGACATGGGCCCCACTGGCTAGACACCATCCCCACGCCACTCTTGGCTGTTGCTCTTGGCTCAGCCCATCTGTGTGCCAGCCCTGCGTGGCCTGAGCCCCTGCAAACTTGGCCTCAGCTGGGCCTAACTGGCTGGCTCTGCCCTCCCCTTCCCATGCAGCTCCTCCTGCTCTGTATGAAGGCGGAGCCGAGAGGTGTGGCCTTGGTGCCTTGGTTCTGCTCCTAGACTGGGGCTGGGGGCTTTCTTCTGTCCTTTTGTCTGAGCACCCAGAGGCAGTGGAGGGAGGGGAGGGGAGGGGCCACACTCGGCACTGGTCTGGGCTCCCCATGCTTGTCTCAGTGGTGCTCATTATAGGGGCTGAGGTGGCCCTGACTTGGCTCGGCTCTAGGGTTCTTGCTGTCTTCCTTGTCATGGCTGCTCCTCAGTCCCAGGTGGCTCCCAGGGCACCTGCCCTCACTTGTCTCTACCCAGAGCTCTAAGTAGCCCAAACAAACTGGTGGGCTGCCCCTGAGTCCTGCAGGCTGCAGCGTGGGCCTGGAGCTCCAAGGGTGCATGTCTCCCTGTCACTGGCCCCAAGCTGGAGGCTCGGCTCGGGGCTTCTCCTGTGTATCCGATAAAGGCTTTAGGGGGCTGAGACATGACACTAGAGCTCACGGCACTGAGCCGGGGCTGCTCAGGGTGTCCTCCGGGGACATAGGCAGGGTGGCCGTGCCTCCAGGGAGGGTGGTGTGGTGGAAGTGCCGAGGACTGTCTGGGAGGCTGGGTCAGGTCCTTGGTGTTCAATGAATCTAGGCTGGGACCCTCGTCCTGTGTATGCATGTGCGTGTGTGAGTGTGTGTGTTGCAGTTACCTGTGCTTCCTGGGCATGTTTAGCTGAAAGGTTCAGCAGTGTCAGCTGCTGCTCGGACCCCCTTGAGTGCCCTCCCTCTTTGCCCTCCTCCCAGACTTCCTTCAGGTCTCAGTTCAGATGTGGCATCCCCAGGGAGCCCCCAGTGCCCAGAAGAGGCTGGCCTTGTCATGTGTGTCCCATCGCCCTGTGTTTGGTGATCACCTGGAGATTGGGCTGCGGGAAGGGAGGGACTTGCTCTCTTTTGTCCCCTTTGTATCCTCAGCTCTAAGTCGGTCACCCAGACTTGGCTTGGGTGGACTAGCTGAGGGAGTTGGGCCGGCCCTGCCCCTCCCATGACCTTGGGGCCCACACAAGTCTGATGAGATCCCTGCACCTCTGAGGACTGAAGATTCTCAACTCTAACCGAAGGTTAGGCTGCGCCAGGCTGTCTCTGTCCACAGCCCTTTAAATGTTGAACGATAGCCACTGTGCGCCTCGAAGGCTTTTTCGGGCGGCACATCCTGGAGCCTGATTCCTTACCCGGTTCCCTTTGGATACTTCTGCTTGTTGCTGCCCTTACTAACACACGGCATCACTGAGGTGCCTCAACAAGGAACTTCACTTGCTGACCTCAGCTTTCCTGCTGTAAAATGGGGACAGTGACACCTCCCTTAACAGGTTGTCTCAAGGACCAAATGAGGTAATGACTGTAGAGAGCTTAGCTGGCGCCTGGCCCCAAGGAGGTGCTCGGTACACAGGAGCCACAGTTGTCCTCACGATGTCGTCTGGCCAGTGCAGAGGGAGAGGGATGGTCGCTGCTTGTTCTGGACGCTCTGCTGATGTTAAGGAAGCCTGGCTGCCGGCACCGCCTCCCACTGTGGCTCTGGGGGAGCCGTGGTCCTCAAGCCCCAGGGCTTTGGCCCAAGAAAGGGTCATGCGTGTGCCATCGGACTCCAGTGTGCGACTTCACACTGACTGCTTTCAAGTCCAGTTTGCTTGGAGCTTTGTGAATCTTACTCATGCCTTCCTGAGGGTAGTTCTCCCAGCCGGAACCAGCTCGCAGGAGCCTGTGCTGCCTCGGAAGTGCTCTCAGGCTGGGCCAGCCTGATCCCACTGCCCAACTCCCCAGTCTGCTCTGTAGCTTGACACTGGGTCACTGGCCAGCACCCATAGGACACAGGGTCACATCAGGAGGAATCACTGACGTCCCACTAGCCGATTGCATGACTGCACCTGACTCGGTCATGTGCACTGTTTCTCTCCATGCACATTCTCTTATGTGGGGGTTTCCCGAATCAAAGCTCACTGACATTGGCTGGGGGCCTGAGCCTTTTCAGTGCATTGTCCCTTCATCGTAGAAGCCTCATGGACAGTCACCTGGGCGGTGCTGGGAGCCATCCCAGGAAGCGGACACAGGGAAGGAAGGCTGTGGGCTTGGCAGTGTTTGTTCTACTACAGGCTCCTGGTGATGGCCTGTTAAAAAGCAGAGGTATCTGGTGATACCTGGTGTCTACCGACACCTTGTACCCAGGGCTAGATATGCAGCATCTCTGGACAACCCTGGGCAGCACTGGGAATTATACAGGGAGCAAGGCTAAATAGGGATTGCTTAGGAATCATGAAGGATTGGTAGCCACGCCAGCACTCTCCTTGCTATTTACAAAGCCTCCCAGTGTTCATGCGACACTCCCTTTATTTTTGGCCTTTGTCTGGTTCTTTCTACCTCCACTGCCATCTCCCCAGCCTCAGCCTGGACACTCGTGGTCATTTGCTCCCTGCTTCCTGCTTCTGTTCTCCCCTCCAGGCCACTGTCCACACAGCTGCCAGAGTTATCTGCAAAATAGATCCAATAACTTCCCTCTCCTGCTGAAACCCTTCAATGGCTCCCCGCTGTACTAGGAGTAAAATCCAGACCCCTTGCCAGAGTCTGCAAGCCCCTAAGTACGCCAGCGAGGGCTGAGCTCACCTTGTCCTCTGTGCTTCAGCCGCCTTGGCTTTCTTCCTGTCCCTCCGACAGGCAAAGCATGTTCCTGCCCCAGGTCCTTGGTACATACTGTTCCTGCCATCTGGAAGGCACTTTACCTGACAGGCTACTTCTCGGCCTTTACCAGATCTCACCTCTCCTTGGAGAAACTCCTCTTGGCTCAAAATAGAGCCCCTCTTATTCTCTATCAAAGTCGTCTTTTCCTCCTTTGTGTGCTTCACCACCTGCAATTGTTACTGATTTATTTCTGAGGAATGTCAGATCTGTGAAGGCAGGTAAGTGTCTGTCTTGTTTAGTGCTGAATTCCCAGAGCCAAACCGGGTGTATGGCTTTCCATGGGTACTCAGAAAAAGTACCTGGATGGATGGATACACAGGACCCCCACTCTCTGAGAGCCCTGCAAGCTCGTGGTGGTCCTGCCTTCATGCTCAGGACCACTTGGGGTCCATGACACGTGGAGCCTGGAGGCTTATTGCCTTTACAGCAGCCCTGTCCTGCCACCTAAGCCCACTTGTGCCAGCCCTTCCCTCCTGGTCAGCTTCTGGATTTGAAGATCTTTTCCTGGAAAGAAAAGATAGGAGCTGACGGTACCATTTGTCCCTGGCATTTCTATAGATCCATCAAAGGCTCAGTGTGAAGGGTACCGCCACGGTAGGGAGGTTTCCCACACTCACCGGCTGGGACGGGACCCAGTTTTGGAGGCCCCATTTTGGGAAGGCATTTCCCCACTTGGGCATGTCCAACCCCTCTCTGGGCCTAAGGTGTGCCTGTGGGAGTAGGAGTGGGTGTTGGAGGGAGGGGGCTTACACAGGGGAAGCAGAACCTCACTGTGCCCATGGGGGCTGATGGCTGCCTGGGTGCTGGGTGTGAACCAGACCCCGAGCTTCTGGTCTCCTCTGCCACCTGGATTCCTCTGGTGGGCTCGGGAGCCTCAGTCTCCACGTGTGTGAAATGGGGATGACATTGTCCTAGCCACTGCCTCCCTGGGCTAGGGCAGAAGGGGCTAGGGGAGAGAGGAGCAGCTGTAGGCCTGGGGCCAGGGAGCCTGGCAGCGCTGAGCTTGGTGGGGAGGGGCACTGCCTGACACACTCCTACTAGCAGGGGCTGGTAAGCGGTGCCAAAGTGCAAAGATATAGCCTATAGCCGGCACCCCTGCCAGGTTGGCCTCTGAGGGAGCAGGAGCTAAAGCCCTCCCAGTGAGCAGGGGCTGGAGGGCCTTTGAAGCTCTGTTGTTGTGTTAATGATCAAAACCTCATCAGGAAATGCCCCCTGAGTGTGGCTCATGGGTCCACCCATGTCAGGCTACTTAGCGCCTGCAAAGAAAATGAGCGTCACTAGAGGGAGGACAGCAGGTCTGTGCTAAGTGTCAGCACCCCCTGATCAATACTGCTGAGTGTGCAGTGAGCTCCTAGATGGCAGGGTGCAGCCAGATGGGGACGGCGTGCTGGCGGTGTCCTGGCCACACCTCTGGGATCCTGAACGTGTGCACAGACATGCCATGTGCTTGCCAGCCCATGTACCTGCACACAGTGGTGGGCCCCTGCCAGCCATGCCCCTTAGAGCCCACCAGGCCATCTTCCTGACAGGGCATCTTCAGGCCTGGCTGGACCCCTGGGCTCCGGGTTTGCAGGATGATGTCTGGGCTCAGCATTTGAGTCCTCAGGGTCTGGCCCTGGCTGGGTGTGCAGCCTCGTCCCTGCTGCATGCCCTGGTGCCCTCCCTGTGCCAGCAGAGAGGGCCCTGCTCTTCCCTGAGTGTGTCTGCCCCTGTGCCTCAGTCTCTCCATCACCTCACAGTCAGTTTGGGGTGCTCTTCAGGAGAACTGCCATGGTTGCCCTGTCCCCTTAGTTGGGGCTGGGTCTCCTTTGCTGCCACTCTGTCCTATGGGTCCCCCATCATGTCTTAGTTGGTGCCTGGGAGGTCTATGAGCTCTGCATCAGGAGCTCTGCACTCCTGGGCACGTGCAGGAGTGAGTGAGTGTTGCGTGCCTATCTAACTGTACCTATGGCATATACATGTGTGGGCCTGCACACCCAGGAGTGCATGCCTGTGTGTCCTGGGGAGCTCACAGACACACCTGCACACGGGCGGGTGGCTCCAGGGGTCATTTCCCCCGAGAACCCCTTCCTGGAGGAGCTTGACAGGTGGGCTGCTGGGAATGTGTTATGAGGACCCTGCTGGGACTGTGGCACGGTGGCTGGGGACAGTACCCTGGAGTGTGTGCTGGTTGTGTTGCCACTTTATATGTTGCCACAACCCACACCCTTGCCCTCCGATTAAGCCTCCCTCTCATGGGTGGGTCTTTCCTATCCCCACACACATATTGTAGGCAGGGGTCTCTGCTCCCTTCTTCCAGATGGTCCATTAGTGGCCACTGCTGAGAGCTCCATCCAGGTTCCAATGGAGGGGAGAGGTCATGAGCTGGAAGCCTCATGACCTGGGTCAACTCTGCATATCCTTCTGTCCCGTGGGGACACTGCCCCAGGCTGCCCCAGTGTCTGCCCCGCTCTGCACGACTAATTGAATAGAAATCCTCCACAAAGTGAGGCAGAGCTCAGGCCCTGCCTAATCTTGTTAAGAAGTCCCCTGACAGTCTCATTAGGCGGCTGGCTGCTTGGAAGAGTTTATCTCTGCCAGGGGGTAGTCAGGCCCCTGCAGGCTGGTCCTGGGATCAGGTCCCCGCCCAGCCGCCCTCCAAACAGGTTCAGGCAGAGGCAAGGCTGCAGCAGCTCTGCAGGCCGCCAGTCCTTACTTAATCGGTTACGGTTTGCTGGACTTAATTGCTTTCAAATTATTAACTTCAGCTGGAGAAAGCAGGTGACGGGGGTTGAGGAAGAAATGTGAGCCTCCTTATGGGGTGTGAGTTGGGTTGGGGCTGAGAGGATGGTTTCCAGCCCAGTCACGACCATTCTCTGTGGGAACCCTGGCAGGCTGTGTCCAGCAGCGAGGACCTGGCCTTCCTGGCTGCCCATCCTGTGGCTGTGGTGAAGAGCTGGGTGTGTCAGGGACAGACAAGTGGACTACACGAGAACAAAGCCAGCCCAGGGCTGTGGGAGCACAATGTGGTACCTAACCTAGCCTGGGCTTGGGAGCAACCAGAGGAGGCTTCCTGAAAGAAGTGACTCCTGAGCCAAGTCTTCAATGGAGACTGGGGTTGGTCCAGTGAAGAAAGGGAGGCTGGATCTCCAGGTGGTGGAACAGCTTGAGAAAATGGCAGGATCTGTGAGCTGTCCTGGTTTGTTGGTCATAGGTGGAGAAGGAGGGTGCTGATAGCCGGCGGAGGTCTGTAGGGTTCTCTCTCTGTGTTCCTGGCAGGAGTGGCTCAGTCTCTGGGGACTGAGGCAGGTAGGGGGTGCAGGCTGTAGACCAGAGAGGGGGTGTCGGGGCCCAGGGTCATATATCTAGATCTAGGCCTTGAGCTGTGAGGGGAGATACCCATGGGGAGGGGGAATCTCAGGGGGACAGTCAGCTCTACCCACTTCCTGCCCCCCCAGGCTCACAGTAGTTGAGCTAATGGGGGCACTGATCACCACTGATTTCCATCATCACAGCTCTGGACGTGCTCCTCCAGTTCAGACTGAAATGCACACTTTTGCCCCACAAGGAGGGTTCCCTGGCTGGGCCATGAACTGTCATGTCATTTGCTTTGTCTCTTCCTCCTGGGCCCCTTGGTTTTCCCTCCCCAGACACGGCTCTGGAGTTCAGGAGAGAGAACAAGGTGAGCCAGGCATCACTAACCCTGAGACTAGGGTCTCCAGAAAGGACCCCCTCTCACATTGGCTGAAATGGGGGTCACCTCTTTTCCCAACTCGGGGACCTCAGCCGCCCGATGTTGTGTACACCGAGCAGAACTCTGGGCTGAGGATGGCTTACGTTCTCTGTAAGGAATCTCTCTCTGCAAGGAGTATTTCATCTCATCTTATCAGTAACATGAAGCAGAGAAGTGGTGGTATGTGCATGTTCTAAGTCATAATTTTACAGTGATTTAAAAAACTCAAGATATTGGTGTTCTTTCCATTAGTGAGATGGTGGCAGGCAGTAAAAAGCCCACTGTCTTTTTATAATCAGATTTAAATTGTTTTAATTATGCAGCCCGTATTCTCCCAGTAGCATACCATCTCTGTGAGTTAATGGGCTTTGAAATCTCCCTTTGTTGCATACACTGTAGATACAGATTTTTTTGTTAAATGATTTATTTTATATATAGAAATCCAGAAAATTAGCTATGAGGTAGCTTCAGATGAGTATTGGGAGGTTCTATTATGTTAGAAGAAGGCAGATTCCTGGATGGAATTCTGAGCATCTTCCCATCTTCAGAACAAGGTTTTAAGAGCACAGTGAGGTCCGTGTTTCCCTGAAAATAAGACCTAGCCGGACAATCAGCTCTAACGCATCTTTTGGAGCAAAAATTAATATAAGACCCGGTCTTATTTTAAGATCGGGTCTTATATAATACCGAGTCTTATATTACTTTTTGCTCCAAAAGACATGTTAGAGCTGATTGTCCGGCTAGGGCTTATTTTCAGGGAAACATGGTACAGAGCTATCGGTGTTGCTTTGACCGCAGCAGAGAGACCATTCGTGTGCTGTATAAATTTCTCTGTTGATCCTTCAGTGAGGATATTAGAAAGGAATGTCCATTCATTCATTAATTTCCTGAGCACCTACTGTGGGCGTGGCCCTGAACTTGCAGATACACAGCAAGGAAAGCCGTGATCTTTATCTTTGAGGGGCTGGTGCTTTCCAGAGAAACAAACATTTATACTGATCAATCCCAAATAAGGCCTTTTCAAAGGTCGATGCTTCCACAGATTGGATTGTAGGGCAGAGCTATAGCATATGGCCTCACCCTCTGCTGATGCTCAGTGCTGAAGAGGGTATACGGCAAGGAAGCAGTGTGGGCCCCTGGGGGCTCTCTGGAGGGCAGGCTGGGCCAGGCCAAATCTCCCATTCTCCAGACCCAAGGCACCCCTCAGCCCTACCCTCCCTATTCTGTGCTAGGGCCTGGCCCTATCTCAGGACCCCCCTTGGGTGTCTACTAGGGCCCGGCCTTGGTTAGCCGACCTTTTAATTGGATGGGGCTGCCCCAGTCAGGTCATTGGAGTTGCCAGAAAAGATTCCTGGGTCCTGATGGCCATTAGCTAAGGACCCAAGTGGGGTGTGTGTGTGTGTGTGTGTGTTGGGGTGTGTGGGATTCAGCCTCCTGGGTTCCCCTGGCCTGGGCCCGAGGCATCGCTGGGATCAGGACCTGGCTGACCCAGAAGTGCCGTGTGGCCTTTGTGATTTGATGCCCTCTCTGTTCCTGAAGCTGGCTGTGGCAGCGTGTGTGGTGGTGCGGCCACCATAGGTCACAGGGTCCATGCCACCCAGTATGAGGACATGGCGACCCTTTCCTTCTCTAGCGCTCTCTTCTTGTCCCTACTTCTGGAGTACACACAGGTATTTGGTACCCACTGGCTAAGGGTCACTTAACAGTGGTGTGAGGGAAAGGCCAGAATGTCCTCAAGGGTTCAGGAGTGAGCAGGGTAGGCAAGGCTGAAGGTCTCGCTGCCCCTCATGCTCACCAGTCCCTCTGATGGAAAGGCCCAGAGTGACTCTTCTTTACAAGCTGCCCAGCATAGAACCTCAAACTCAGAACCCTCTCCCAGCCCATGAGAACTTACAGAATTTGTACCCTTAAATCTGGGCCCCCCTGCTCGGCTCAGAAACCTTGGCATAACATCCCAGGGGATTCTTAAATCCCCATGGCAAAACCCCAGGGTCCAACCCTCTAAATCAGAATAAGAACTGCAGACTCAGAACTTTCCAGCCTGGACACCCGCTTCGGAAGCCTCCAGCCCAGACCCTCCCAGCTAAGGGCCTGTGCCCTGTACAGTCCCATCTCTTCTGCTGTGGTCAGATCACTGGCATGTTATTGTTTAGAGCCTTTGCCGCTTTCCTTCCACATTTTGTTGTCCCTGAAGTTAATGACTGACTTTTTGGTGCTTTGGTGCTTCGTTTTCCAAGCATTTCTCACCACCGCATCCCCGTGCAGCAGCCAGTTGTCTGAATTCCCTCTTGCTTGGCTTGTTCACGGCGGCTTGGCTTCCATTCCACCCCATGACCTATGTTCCGGAGCCTTCTGACTGCTGTGGGGCTCACTCTTCCCTCCCCCGTCTCTGCTCAGAACGTCACCACTTCCATGAGCTCTACCTTGACCCCCCGTTTAGAATTTCACCCTATTCCCCGTGCCACTCCCTGGCACTTGCGACGTTGCTGCTTCTCCATGAAACTCACCTCCTTCTCATGTGTCGTTTGTTGAGACGATTGATCTTGTTGTTTGTCCACTCCCATCCTGAGTGGAAGCTTTAGCAGAGCAGGGGTTGCTGTCTTGTGTGTCTCCCTTCTCTGGCACAGTGTCTGGCACACAGCTGGTGCCAGTCAGTGCAGCTTGCGTGAATGACTGAATACTTCTGAGCTGGTTGCCACACCCTGGTGCAGGGCGTCTGGGAAGGCGTGGAGTCAGTGTGGATTGGAAGCAGCCTTCATCGTCACAGTGGGGAGGCCAGGCTGTCCTGTCATCTCCTGAGAGCTCCCACTGCCCCTTCCTGAGGTCGACTTCTTCCTGAGGTCACCTCTGGTCTGCGGACTCCCAGCCTCCTCCCCTTACTCTCGCCTCTTTTGTTCTCATGGGCTCCTCATCCGAGTGTGGCCGGCCTCATCACTGCCCATTAGGGCACTCAGTGGGGCCATTCCTGAGGGCCAGCTCCGGGTCCTTTTCCCCAGTGGAGAACTTCATCTCTGAGGTGCGTCCTGCAGCGCAGTTCTGCCTGCCTGGCCCAGCCTTGAGGTGCAGCAGTTTCATTAGTGCAGCTGGAGCCAGCTCTCGGTAATGACCAAATCCGCCCCTAAGGGCAGGCCTGTGCCCTGCATGGGGCTGGCCCAGCCTCTGCCAGCCTTGCTTCTGCTTTCTCCTCCTCCCCTGCCTTCTCCTGCAGCTCTTTCCAGAAGCTTCTCTGGAGGGCAAGACACCTGGGAGGCTCACGGGCATTCATTGGTGTCTCCTGGGTTTTAGGTGCTGTCTTGGGTGCTGGGGTGGGTGGTGGACATGGAAGGTGCATGGATGGAGCTTGCTGTCTAATGGAGAGAGGCGGTGAGAGACTTTGGAGGCAGACCAGCTGGGTCTGAACCCCAGCTCTGTTACTTACCAGCTTTTGACGTTGAGTAACTTACGCTCCCTGAGCTTCACTTTCCTCATCCATAAAATGGGGATAAACACAGCACCTGCTACCCAGGTATTTGTGTGAATTAAAGTGGAAATAGGATGCTAGGAAGTGCTCACAGGGGTGGCCCTATCCCATCCCCAACACACGTCAGAGCAGCAAGCACATGCGAGGCACCTACTGTGTGCTGGGTGCTGTGAGGAATGCAGGCTGATTCTGATCTGGCCTCAGAATTCCAGGAACTCATCATGGAGGACAGAGAACAAGGGGAGAGGGCCAGATGAGAGCCATGCTGGACGAAGTAGCAGAGGAGTAGGACAGAGGTGAAAGTTTAGGAGGGTCCCTGTTAGGGGGGCCCTTTGTACTGGACTTTAAGGGTTGGTCTGAGCTTGGAAAAGAAGGGCAGGGGAGGTACCCTGTGGATGTCAGGATGGGCATCTTCATGGGGTTCTCATGGCGGGGAGACCCCCAGTCTGGGAGGGCGCAGCAAGTCTCTTAGATGAATGCCAGCCGGGCTCCTTCAGTTGTACGGGATGAGGGTGCCAAAAGGCGGCTCGGCAAAGGCTGAATCCTGGGCTTTGCAGTGAATTCCTTGTGGCTCTGCTCGACTTGGTCCTTTCGCCATGTGCCTCCCTCCTCCCCAAGACTGCATGGACTTGGAAGAAGAAGTTCCCAAAGGAAAGGAGAAAGACTGTTCGCAGAGTAAGGTGAATGAGTAGATGTGCTGGTCATTCAGAACGTGGCCACCCCAGAGCAGTTCTGCCCCACGGCCCCCTCGTCACGCTGTTTTCAGGGCGGGCCTGGGCCTCCCACTGGTGGGGAGGTCACAGTTCAGGACAGCACCTGTCTCCTTCATAGCTCCAGGGAGATCTCAAAGTTGGATGAGTGTCTCCTGGACAAGGGCTTCTGTAGCGATGTCGCGGGGACAGTGCTGTGTTTAGGGGCGGCCAGCCCCTTACAGGGCAGTGTCCCTGGGGTGCCTGGCCACAGCCTCCTTGGCACATGGGTCAGAGATCAGAGGCTGCTACTCCTGCCATCCCCCGAGGCTGCCGCTGGCCCTGTTGTGCCCACACTCAGTTTGGAGGGGTAGCCTGGCTTGTTGAGGACCTCCCTTGTGGGGGCCGGACTGCATTCCTGGTGGCTAGGCTTGGTCACCCATTGTTGATGAGTCTGTCAGATACAGTGGTCTAGGCAGTCAACTGGGCTGTGTGACAGTCTTTCTAGAATATGTACAGAGGAATGGGTGACACTCACATGAAATGAAACAACTGTCAGAAACAATTTGTGGCCGTGCTCCCATGGAGCCAGGCCTGGTTATGACTTTGCATGTTGCCTCCTAGCAAATGA
The DNA here is from genome assembly GCF_057876585.1 of Rhinolophus sinicus. Taxonomy (NCBI): domain Eukaryota; kingdom Metazoa; phylum Chordata; class Mammalia; order Chiroptera; family Rhinolophidae; genus Rhinolophus; species Rhinolophus sinicus. Next base: position 61,353,589 of record NC_142515.1, on the reverse strand, counting down.
GGTTTGTCACCCAGTCATTGCACTTCATTATGTGTTATGAAAGCCAGCCTGCAGCCGGGCTGGGCAGGGCACCCCAAGGATCCAGGCACGCAGGGGGTGATAGGGGAAGCCGGTCCACATCTGGGAAGGCGTGGAGTCAGTGTGGATTGGACGCAGCCTTCGTTGTCACAGTGGGGAGGCCAGGCTGTGGACACACGCTTGGGTTTCTTCTTTAGCTGCTGGCTCGGGCACTAGAAGACCCCCAGAGCCAGCGGGCTCCATATGCTGGGACATTGCTTTAGGAACACTGACATTCCTGGAGGCCCTCACTCCCTGCCCTCCTGTCTCAGAGGTGTCACGGTTCTTTCATTCAGTCACCAAACCCTTTCTGATGCTGTCGTGCAGGGAGGCCTGCAGGGTCTCTGCTCCCGCTCCCCATACAAGAACGCAGGATATGGTGAGGCCAAAAAGGAACACCCACGGAGCCGTAGGTAGGGGAGTCATACCACTGTATTCTCTCTGGCGGCACTATACTCTCACTGGAGGCTGGATCCACACTGTCCGCAAACCGCCATCCACGCTTGCCAGCCCAGCCGCCATCTTCTTGCTAGCCCCCATTCTTCTCTCTTCTCCTCTCTCTCTGCTAGTGTAGCCACAGCAGTTATATTGTGGCCTAATGGCTCACTGGTTACAGCTGACGGCCAACTAGCCACAGCTGATGGCCATGCAATCACAGTTGGCCATTTACTACCTGAGCCAGCACCTGTCTATGTGAGGCCGAGAGCCTGGAAACTACTTTCTGGGGCTCTGCCCCCACAGATGCCTAAATGTGTGCGTGACCGGGGCGTAGGGCTAGAGATCACAGGGCACAGTAAGCCTTGGTGTCTGCGCCTGCCGTCCTGGCTGAGCCCAGCAGTGTTTTCTTCATGTGCACGTGCACATGTTACCGTAAACACAGTGCAGAAGTCTCCTTAGACACAGCGTTGGACCAATGATCACACTCCTAGGACGACAACCTAGAGCTGTCTGTGACCACCACGCGCTTCTGTCTCCAGTAGGGCCGACCCGACATGTGTGATCAATTAGAGTGATGTTCGCGTGGCCCCTGGATTCCTGTCCCGTCACTGGCTGAAGAGGCCCCCCAGAAACCGTGATCAGCTGAACCTAGGGGAGGCCCCCACAAGGGTTTGCTTCGGGCCAGGACCAGGCCAGAGCCAGGTGCCTAGACATCCTGTCCCGTCTTATTGTCACAGTCCCTTGAGAGAGGTACCCTCTTGTCACCTTGGGAGAAGTGGCCATGGGAAGTGTAAGGAGTTGGGAGTCAGGTATTTCCAGGGGGCTGTCCCAGCTCTCCCTTGTGGGCCATTCGCTTGACATCTCTTAATGCAGCTCCCAGCTGTGTGGCGAGGGCCTGCTGCATGCGGGTCTCTGTGCTGGGTGCTGGGGATACAGCAATGAATGGGAGAGGCCTGCCACATCATTCCTAAGATGGGGACAGCCATAGCTACTTTCCCTGGTGGTGAGAAATGAAGTAGCAGCCTGAGAAGTGGGAAACAAAGTAACAGCCTGTCCCAGCTTGAGTTCTGCACAACTAGTTCTACAAAACGTGGTGGGAGAAGCAGACTCTGTGGCTGCATACACGTGACCCCGCTGGATGCTTCTCTGGGAGACGCCACCGTGCCTGATGGCATATTTAAGGCTCTGAGTGGTCCTGCAGTCAAGAGGTCCGTTAGCTTTTGTGAACTCAGCATTTGCAGGCTCAGTTGAACACGTTTCTCTGGCAGAGCACCTAATACCGTCCTATGTAATTACTGCTTCCCCAAGCCCACTTTAGAAACGCTAAGGCAGCACCTACAAAATACCGCATGGAGTGCCCTGCACCTGGGAGGTGCTCGGTAACTGTGGGTGTCTCCCTCCTCGGAGTCCTGAAGGAGGCCCAGGGACCCGGCTGCCCACAGATCAGCTTGGTGGCGCTGACAGCAGCGAACACATGCAGGTTTTAATGATTACAGCAACGAGAGTCAAAGTGAGTTTAATTTTAAAAAGGCAAGGAGTGATTTCCCTCATGCTCTGCCAAAACAGGACTTCATAAATAGTGCAGCACAGCTCCCGGTGGGCACACATGCAAAGTACTACCAATAGTAAATGGCTCCACCCAAGCCGCCCTCCTGTTCTTGTTAGCAGGACATGCCACTTGACCGATTTACCTGCTGGTGCCACTGGCTGGCAAAGGAATGGCAACAGATTTAACAGGTCTGTGTCCCTGCAGCCACTGCAGTGAGGGGCACTGAGGGCATGGAAGTGAGGGGCACTGGGGCACTGCAGACCCAGCCACAGCCTCAGCCTCCCAGCCGTGGTGCAGGATCAGGGAGCCTTAGCTTACTTCTCTGGAACATGGGGACCATCCTATCCAGAACTGTGTGTGCCTTGAAGTAGGGACTGCTTCTTTCCCTCGTGTCCCTATAACCCAGCACAGGTGAAAATTAGAATTGGGTTTTGAAGGATGAGTAGGAGTTTCTTATGCATACAATAGGAGAAGGGCATTCTAGGCAGCTAGCACTCCATATACAAAGGTGTGGAGGCATGGAAAGGTCTGATGTGTGACATGGACCGTATATAATGAGGCACAGGGAGTATGTAAGGACTCAGCAAGTGACGGAAAACCCTTCTCACTCGGGTTGGTTGGGGCAGCCTATGGAATCTGCTTCGTGGGCCAGAAGAGACAGTGGGAAGGGGAAGCACGATGTGTTCAGAGACAAGAGTGATCACCCCACTCTGGAGAACTGATTCACTTTATCCTGACAGCCAGTAGCAGCAATAAACGAGGGAGATGGAACATGTTATTTTAATTATATACTCTCACCACCTAATTTTAATTTTAATTGATATGTGAACAGGTGTTGTGCTCTTCAAAGCAGTTTAAGGCAGTGCATTCCCTGGAAAAGCACAGGTTGTTCTCTTCATTAGTCATGCAGATGGATGGGTGGAGGCCAGGGGGCCAAGGGGAGGGGAAGCAGCCTTTGCCCTGAGTGATGCAGGAGGTGAGGGTTGTGCCCTGGAGGGGCTGAGCACAACTAGAGAAAAGAGGCATGGAGGGGAGGAGGAGAGGGGAGGAGAGAGGAGGGGAGGAAAAGGGAGGAGGCGGTGGCTGGCTAGAGTGGATTTACTCAGTTTATTTATTCAGTTATACTCTCAACAAACATTTATTTAGAGCTCTGAGCTAAATGCAAGGCATTTCAGAATGACTCCAGTACAGTTCTTTCCCTCAACATGCACCGAGTCTGGTGGAGGAGGGAGGATATACGTGAAAACCAAGAATTACAGTTTGTGGAGTAAATGGAAACTTATCATAGACTGTTGTGCAGGCTTTGCTCTCTAGTGAACTCAGGAAAAGCTTCCTGGAGGACACTTGAGTTGGGGTTTTGAAGTGTAAATAGGAGTTGTCTAAGATTAAGGATAGGAGATGGTGATGGGTGATGGCATTGTAAGCAGAGGCGGGAAGCTGTATGGAATGTGCGGGGAGTGCTTAGTGGTTTGCTGGATCACTGGTACGAGGTCTGGGAGGAGATGAGTCTGGAGATTTGAGTGGTGAGCGGGTCTCCCAGGGTCAGGAGCTGGACTTCAACCTGATGGCAGAGAGGAACTGGGAGGCATTTGAAACTGAGGTGATGAGATGAGGTTTGTGTTTCTGGGAGATCATCCTGCTGGAAGGTAGGATGGAGAGGCTGATGATGCAGCCGGGGGAGAAGAGAAGAGGGGCTTCGTTAAGCCCATGGCAGGACTATAGAGGTTGGTTGCCAGATATTGGAGTGAGGGAAGGGGAGGGTCAGAGTGAAGGCCAAGTCTGGGATCAGGCCTCTAGGGGAGGCCATCCTTGGGGTGGGAAGTTGGGAGGAGCAGGGGAAGGCAGTGAGTTCAGTCTAGACCATGGAGTTTGGGGTGCTTGTGGGACCTCCTGGGCGAGACATCCAGGAGGCATTGCTAGAAGGCAGGGGAAGGGAGCCCCAGCAGGGATGAAGCAGGGACCTGGAAAACCACTTTAAACATTTAAAAATTATTATCTTTCTTTTTTAATTGTGGCCAGAATACAACGTGAGATCTACCCTCTTAACAGATGTTTAAGTGCCCAATACAGTGTAATTAACTATAGGCATAATGTTGTCTAATGGACGTTATTCACCTTGCATAACAGAGTTTATACCCCCTGAACAGCAACTCCCCACTTCCCCTTCCAACTACACCCTGTAGCCCCTGGAAACTACATCCTCCTCTTGTTTCTATGAGTTTGACTGTTGTAGATACTTTATATAAATGGAATCATGCTGTCTTTGTCCTCGTGTGACTGGCTTATTTCACTTAGCAAAATGTCCTCAAGGTTCATCCGTGTTGCATATTGCAGGATTTCCTTCCTTTTTAAAGGTTGAATAATGTTCTGTTGTAAGAATCCACCACATCTTCTTTATCCATTCATCCATTGATGGACATTTAGGTGGCTCCCACATCTTGGCTATGGTGAATAATTCTGCAATGAATATAGGAGTGCAAATATCTCTTCAAGATCCTGATTTCAATACTTTTGGATAAATACCCAGCAGTGGGATTGCTGGGTCACAAGACAGTTTTATTTTTAATTTTTTGAGGCACCTCCATCCTGTTTCCCATAGTGCCTGCACCATTTTCCTTCCCACTAACAGTGTACAAGGGTCCCAATTTCTCCACATCCTCACCAACACTTTTTGTCTGGTGTTTTGTTTTGATAAATAGCCACCCTAACAGGTGTGAGATGATATCTCACTGCGGTTTTGATTTGTGTTTCCCTGATGATTGGTGATGCTGAGCATCTTTTTATGTATCTGTTTGTCTTCTTTGGAGAAATGTGTATTCAAATCCTTAGCCCATTTTTAATTGGGTTATTAGTTTTTTTGTTTATTTGTTTTTGCTATTGAGACACATAGTCCATTGGAACATAGTAGACACCCCAGAAATAATCTACACACATAAAGTCAACAGATCTTCAACAAGGGAGCCAAAAATACACATGGGAAAAGGACGGTCTCTTCAACAAATGGGGCTGGGAAAACCAGATATCCATATGCAAAAGAATGAAATTGGACTATTATTTTACACCATATACAAAAATCACCAAAGCAACTCAAAATAGATTAAAGACTTAAACATAGGACCCGATACTGTAAAAGTCCTAGCAGAAAACATAGGGAGAAAGCTTCATGACATGGGTCTTGACAGTGATTTCATAGGTAGGACACCAAAAGCATAGGCGGCAAAAGCAAAAATAGAGAAGTGGGACTACATCAAACTAAAAAACTTCAGCACAGAAAAGGAAATAACTAACAGAGTGGAAAGGTAACCTATGGAAGGGGAGAGAATATCTGCAAATCATACATCTGATGAAGGGTTAATATCCATGTATATACAGAGTTTGGCTTTTAGGGGGCTTCTTAATAGGTGCTCTGGGATCCATACCTAGGGAAGGGAAGAAAGGGACAGCATCAGGCCTGGGCGGCGGGACAAGACAAGCAGTGAGGCCATCTCAGGGGAAGCCCCAGCAGACACCCCAGGAGCTCTGAAGATGAGCTGCGATGACCCTGCAGAGGCGTTCTTGGGGGCAGAGGATGGGGCCCTTCATACCCCATGCTGCTCAGCCCTGCGGAGTGGCTGCCCAGAAAGGGGATGTGGCTTGGGCTCAGGGTTTCTCCTCAGCTGGGGAAATCCCCTTCGGGGGCTGACTAGAGCATCTGAAAGCAGCGTTCCCAGGAGTCCTTCCCTCTCGAAGCAGGGCTGGGCGCATCCCAGCGTCCACCACACACAGCATTAAAGGAGACCACAATGGGGTATCCATTCTCACCCCTCACCACCCCTTGCTCCTTCTCTCTTCCTGGTCTCTGTCTGTCTAGTTTTCTCCTCCTGGAATGCATCCCTCTCCTCTCTGTGGGCTATTCTTACCTGTCCTTCACCTGGACATCCTCCCTTCCTCTGGGGAAGTCAACCTTAATTCCGGAGTGGTCGGGGAGGGATGTGAAGGATCCAGTCCAGCCTGAGAGTGTGGAAGGCCAGGGGCAGCCACGTCCATGCCCCACCCTGCCACTGGCTGGCTTTGTGACCTGGGGGGAGCCACCCCCTTCCTGGGCTCCTGTTTTTCCATCTCTGAAGTGAATGGTCTGGATCTAGCATGTTTCTGACATTTGCAGGTGGCTCTGGTGTTGCAGGCCTACCCCAAGCTCCCCCAGCCTCCATCTGATCTGCCCCCTGCAGTCAATTTCTGCTCTGTGTTATCTCCGTCCAACGAGATGGCCAGTGTCCCGGGCAGTGGACCTGTGTCTAGTTCAGCTCTGCCTGCCACACTGTGTCTGGTAAGATCTGGCAGTGACAGCAGTCCCAATTCCTGTCTGGAGCAGAGGCTGCTGTCTTGTTTTACCTATTTTGTGCCAGGTGCATTGCAAGCGCTAGTGCATTTATTTCCCAGGACAACCTGTTTGCAGATGAAGAAACTGAGACAGACTCTCAGTACCTGCCACAGGGAATGGAGCTGGGACAGGAGTGAGAGCTGATTTGGGAACCCAGGTCTAGTGACCCCAAAGTCTGGGCTCTTTCTCTCCTACCTGCTCCTGGGGTCCTGAGGTAACATCTTGGGGAGATTGGAGGTCTCTTTTCCTCTCCAGCCCTGCCTGGCCAGGGCCACTGCTGGGAATATTCAGCACTGTGTTGACCTCAATTGTGCAGTTTTAAATGGTGCTGTGGGCACCTTGCCCACCTCACCCTGGGTGGGAGAGAGGGCGCACTGCCATGCTAGCCGAGCTCCTGAGCACCCCCTTCTGGCCGTTGATGGAGCTGCTCAGACTCAGCTGTGCACTGATCTACCTGGATGGGAGACCCTGTCAAAGTAACTCTGGGTGTGCTTCCTGTCCCATTCAGGCAGTCAGAAGCCAGAATGCCCAGTGGGAATTTGGGAAGGTGCTTAAAGAGGCCACAGGGCTATGGGCAGCTGGGGAGGTGAGGGGTAGGGGAAAGATAGAGTTTGTAGCACACCCCACAAGAACAAGCCAAGCATGCAGCTTTGCATTGGTGACAGCGATCATCTGCCAGACCCGCCTGCACGTGTGTATCCTGCCACAGCCTACCCTGACTGCCTACAGCAGAACTCTTGTCCCCCTTCTGTGAAAGGGTGTCTTTAGAGGAGGCCTGGGTTCGAGACTGGCCTGGGATCCAGCCTGCCAACCCTGCTTTTCTTCTCTTGCCTCTTTGCTCGCCAGGTCGAGTGGGGCTTATAGGCCACTGTCCTGCCTTCCAGGCCCTCTGAGTCTGCCCCTTGCTGTGCGTGACTGTGCACTGGTCATCCAGCCCTCTGTGACATGAATGTGATGACCGCCCCCCCACCCCTGGCCCAGGGTGGTGCCGTGGTGTTGGTTAGTAGGTGTGCCTGGCACATGGCAGGCTCCCTGTACTTGTTGGTCCATCTCCCTGGCCAGGTTTTCCTGGCTTCTATTTTCTAGGAAACCCTGCATCTACCCTCACCTGGGCTTTGCCGTGAGCCACACCAGGATTAATTTCCAGCTTCTCCTCTTCCTGGCTTTGTGGCCTCACACAGCTATGAAGACTGTCTAGGCCCGTCCTTGCTCCTTGGCCAGGTGGGGGCCCTCACAGCAATTGTGTCACTTGATTGGGGCGAGGACTGTGAAATGATGTGTGTGGTGCTCAGTCAGGGCTGGGAAATGGGTGTAGCCACGGTTGTTGCTAGTGTGCAGTCTCCGGGCATCTGCTCTAGGTGGCTTCTCTCTCTTTTTAAAATTTAAATTTCCTTGGGGGCTGGGAGATGAGGGTAAAGGGGATCAAATATATGGTGATGGAAGGAGAACTGACTCTGGGTGGTGAACACACAATGGGATTTATAGATGATGTAATACAGAATTGTACGCCTGAAATCTATGTAATTTTACTAACAATTGTCAACCCAATAAATTAAAAAAATATTTAAATTTCTTTTCTTTTTAAAAGATTTTTATTAAAATATAGCAAGCATACAATATTATATTAGTTTCAGGTGTACATCATAGTTATTCAACAGTACCCATCTGGCACTAGACACAGTTATTATCATATTACCAACTATATTCCCTATTTACATCCCATGACTGGTTTGTAACTACCAATTTGTACTTCTTAAACCTTTCACCTTTTCCACCCAGCTCTCAACCCCTTTCTCATCTATCACCCCAACAAATCTAGTACCCATCTAACACCATACATAGTTATTACAATATTACTGACTATAATCCTTATGCTGTATCCTATATCCCATGACTACTGTGTAACAACCAATTTGTACTTCTTAATCCCTTCTCCTTGACACCCACCCCCCATCCTGCCCTCCCATCGGGCAACCATCAGAATGTTATCTGTATCTATGAGTTTGTTTCTGTTTTATTGTTTGTTTATTTTGTTCTTTAGATTCCAGTTAAAAGTGAAATCATATGACGTTTGTCTTTTGCTGTCTGACTTACTATACTCAGCACAGTACCCTCTAGGTCTATCCATGTTGTTGCAGATGGCAAGATTTCATTCTTTTATTTTTATGGCTGAGGAATATTCCATTATATATATGTACCATATTTTCTTTACCCATTCATCCATTCAGTGACACCCAGGTTGCCTCTACCTCTTGGCCATTGTAAATGATGCTGCAATGAACATGTGGATGAGCACGTCCCCTTGATGTAGCATTTTGGGTTTGTTCAGATAAATACCCAGAAGTGGGATTACTAGGTCCTTCTTTGTCTCTTGTTATAGCCTTTGTTTTAAAGTCTATTTTGTCTGGTGTAAGTATTGCCACCACAACTTTTTGTTGTTTCCATTTTCATGAAATGCGTTTTTCCATCCCTTTACTTTCAGTCTGTGTGTGTCTTTCAATCTGAAGTGAGACTCTTGTAAGCAGCACATGTATGGGTCTTGTTTTCTTATCTATTTAGTCCCCCCCACCCCATCTTTTGATTGGAACATTTAATACATTTACATTGAAAGTAATTGTTGATAGGTATGTAGTTATTGTCATTTTATTATTTATCTTTTTATTTATTTTTTCATCTTAAAGAAGTCCCTCTAATATTCCTTGTAATACTGGTTTAGTGTGATTAACTCCTTTAGCTTTTTCTTGTCTGGGAAGCTCTTTATCTATCCTTCAATTCTAAATGACAGCCTTGCTGGGTAGAGTAATCTTGGTTGTAGGTTCTTGCTTTTCATCACTTTGAATATTTCCTGCCAATCTCTCTGGCCTGCAAAGTTTCTGTTGAGAAGTCAGCTGATAGTCTTATGGAAGCTCCCTTGTAGGTAACTAACTGCTTTTCTCTTGCTACTTTTAAGATTCTCTCTTTGTCTTTAACCTTTGGCATTTTAATTATGATGTGTCTTGGTGTGGGCCTGTTTGGATTCATCTTGTTTGGGACTCTCTACGCTTCCTAGGCTTGTACGCATATATCTAATCCCTCCACCAGGTTAGGGAGGTTGTCTGTCATTATTTTTTAAAATAGGTTTTCAATTCCTTGCTCTCTCTCTTCTCCTCCTGATACCCCTATAATGCAAACATTGTTACATTTGATGTTGTCCCAGAGGCTCCTTAAACTCCTCAGTTTTTGGATTCTTTTTTCTTTTTGCTGTTCTGGTTGGGTGTTTTTTGCTACCTTATATTTTTTCTTTTTAATTAAAACTTATTGAGGTGACAATGGTTAGTAAAATTACATAGGTTTCAAGTGTACAATTCTGTATTACATCATCTATATATTACATTGTGTGTTCACCACCCAGTCAGTTCTCCTTCTATCACCAAATATTTAATCCCTTTACCCTACCTGACCTTTTAAATCACTGATTTGATCCTCTGCTTTATCTAATCCACTGTTGATTCCCTGTAATGTGTTCTTCCTTTCCGTTATTGTAATCTTTATTTCTGACTGGTTCTTTTTTATGTTTTCTGTCTCCATTTTTATGTTTCCAATTTCTTTGTTGAAATTCTCACTGAGATCATTGAGCATCCTTATACCAGTGTTTTGAACTCTGCATGTGGTCGATTGCTTGTCTCCATTTTTTTTAGTTCTTTTTCTGGAGTTTTGTCTGGTTCTTTTATTTGGGACATGTTTCTTTATCTCCCTATTTGGGCTGCCTCCCTATGTTTATTTCTATGTCTTAGGTAGGGCTGCTATGTCTCCCAGTCTTGGTAGAGTGGCCTTATGCAGTAGGTGTGCTGTGGGGCTCAGTGGCACAGCCTTCTTAGTCACCAGGTATGTCCCTTGTGTGGGTTGTGTGTGCTCTCTTATTGTTGAGCCTTGGTTGCTGTTTGCATGTCAGTGGGAGGGACTGACCGTTGGGCTGATTGGTTGTAAGGACTGACTGTGACTACAGTGGAGGAATTGTGGTGCAAGGGCAGGATTTGCCTCAGAAGAACTCTGGTGTCTGCTGAATGCATCCCTTGGGTGTGTGGTCCTTGGAGGTGGCTGGTGATACTCTAGCTCATTTCGAAAATGGCCACTGGGCGTGCCAGTCTCAGGTCAAATCAAGCTGACACCTGATTCTTGGAGGTCCCTCGAGAGGCCAAGCCACAAACCAAGGCCGGCTGCTGCTAGCGCCAAACTTGGGGCTGCTCAGCCAGAGGTATGGGACATGCTCAAGCCAGATGTTCCTTCTCTAGGCTCCGTGAACCTTTGAGAGACCCTAGGAAAGTCAGCAACATGAGCCAAGACAGGTGGTTTGTATGAAAAAGCCACTGGAATCGGGTGTGCCCGAAAGTTGGGTGGGGTGGGGTCTCAGAATCACTAGGGTGTGGTGAAACAATAGTGTTAGCCAACTTGATGGAGACTTAGATATGGCGGCTGCCTCCATCTGCATGCCAATAAGGGGGAGGGCTCAACAAAGAAACAAGGGGTTGTGCCAGCTCCTCTGGTCTGGAGAAAGCTACCTCTCCAGCCCTCACCCTGAAGCCAGACAACCCCATCCCACCTCCTGTATGTCCCTGACGCCTTTCCTGCTGCTGTCCCTGTGCTGGAACTCAGAGCAAGTGATTCCATTAGTGAGTAAGTTCGTGTGTGGTCCCTTTAAGAAGAGCACCTGGGACTCCAGCAGCTTTGCATATCACTCAGCCACAATCTCTGCTGGTTTTCACAACCAGAAACTATGGGGACTTCTCTCCTCGGTGCTGGAACCCTGGGCTGGGGAGGGGCTGGGACCCCTTGTTCCTCAGGGGAGAACCTCTGCTGCTGAGATATCCCTCCTGATTTTTAATGGTTATGCACGTTCCCCATCTCTGTTCTCCCTACCAGTCTTGAGGTGGCTTCTTCTGTATGTTCTTTGTTGTAGGGCTTTGGTTCAGCAGATTTCAGGCAATTCTCAGTAATGGTTGTTTTGTAGTTTAGCTGTAATTTTGATGTGGTTGTGAGAGAAGGTAAGCACAGCATTTACCTACTGCACCATCTTGACTGGAACTCCCTTAGGTGGCTTCTCTTGAGCCCTGGGCTATGGGTGACCTTGTGGAAGGGGTGCTGGCAGTGGAGAGACCTGCCCAGCCCTGAAGCAGGGGCCAGGCTTATGAAGGTGGGCAATGCCTCCTGCCCTCTGCAAGGGGCAACGTGTGCCTACCTGACACACTCCAAGGGGAGGGGACCCTGAGGTTCCCTAGGAAGGATGGAGAGGTTGGGGGATGAAGGGAAATTTTGTGCACCCCAGGAGGGAGAGGGTGTGCACACAATCCCCGAGGTGGGAATTGTGCATCTGGGATCACAGGGCAGGGCTGGGTCCCTGATACACTTAGCAACATTTGCTGAGCCTCTCCCTGGGGCTGGAGACTGAGATGAAAGAGAAATGTGATCCTGTCCTGGGGAAGCTCGCAATCAATCCATGATACAGACCCTGATATGCCTGGCATCCCCCAGGGTGGGGGTAGGGGGACTTCAGGAATGGGGAGTAGGAAGGGAGGGCAAGGCCTGCTGGCCAGCTTAGCTTGTGGGGAAGGGCCCATCATGGAAGCAGGAGCATGGAGGCTGAACCGGAGCCGAGGAGGCCACAGTGGTCAGGCTGCGAGTTTCCGTCATGGAGGCTAAACTGAACAGGAGGGCAGTGAGAAACCCCTAGTGATGTGGCTGCTAAGCCACGTTGTGGCCCAGTTTGTGCTGTAGGAGGCTCCATCCAACTTCTCTAGAGAGATCAGGGCTTGGGGTTGAATCCTGAGTTTTCCAAACTATGGGTGGGGAGGAGACTGGACTGCTGGGTGGACCAGAGACAGCCCAGTAGGGCCCTGTCCCCTGGGAGTCCGCAGCTGGAACCTCTAGTTCTGCCAGTTGGCTAGTCAGGGGGTGAGTGGTGTAGTGTAGGGGATGGGCATAGAATGTGGCACATATGTGCTGGTGGTCATTTGGGCCATTCTGTCGTTGCCAAATGGGGGAATTCACTCCCCCTGGCCTGCTCCCACCCTCTGACCCAAAGGCAGGGGGTGCCTTGCCCAAAACCCTTCTCAAGAAAGGCGGCCCACAGGCTCTGGTTTGCAGACATCAGCTGTCTTCCCTCCTCTTGGTTTTCATGGTGACATGTTGAGGTACTTGCCCTCCAGCCACATGTGCCACAAACCTCTGACTGGTTAGGGGTTGGTGGCCGTTTGTAACCACAGAGGACCCCTGAAGTCCTGACATGGTTGGGGATTTTCAGGAACATGGTGGGGCTGCAGTGGTGGGGCAGAGGCAGCACAGCCTCAGCAGCCTGGTGGAGTCTGCAATGGGCGGTGTGCATGTCTGAGGCTGGCAGGGCCGGCGAGTGCAGGTTAGTCAGGCAGCCACCTTATAACTTCACTTCTGAGGAACTGAAGGTGTCACCTGCCTCTATCCCCACATATGGAAAATTTGCTGAGGACCCTGTTCGCCTGCTTCAATCCCTTAGTTGGGGCTCCTTGGATTTGTCCACCCATTCCAGGGTGGCAGAACTTCTGTGGGGCACTCCTGAATCCCAGGCCCTGAACTCATTCTCTTGCAGGTGCTCGGCAGTATAGGGAGGCTCTGGGTCTAGTGACAGGTAGAGGGCTTGGAGTGAGGGGCTACCTGAGGGTCCTGGAGAGGGCTGTGAGCAGCTAAAGGGCTTCATGAATGAGTCCCCGAGTCCAGCAAGTCCGAGGAGCTGGAACAGGCAGGAGGGGCGGGTATTGCCACGTGCACAGAGTTCCAAGGCTCCCTCTAGACCCCGAGTCAATTTTCAGAATATGAGAGAACCTGTAGGGAATCTGTCCCAGTGGGAGGACTGGTTATCTGCACATAAAAATGTTTCCTGAAATTTTCTGATTGTAAAAGCAATTCACAGGCATCACAGAAAGATTAGCACCGAAAAGCACAAAAAAGTAGATAAACATTGCCAGGAATCCAGTCATGCAGAGAACCTTTGTTCTCATCTTTCAGCCTCTTTCTTTTGCAGACGTCCTCTTCACATGGTTGAGCTCATACTTTTCACTTGGTTTTGTCTTCAATCTTCACACCCCTGTTTCTTTAAATGTCATGAATACATCCATTATAAGAAATTTAAGAAATAATTAAAAGAAATAAAAGTCCCATTTCCCCCCACAGGGGAAAACTGAAATTCGGTTGCTCTATATCCTTCCAGAACTTTCTCTCTGTGTTTACATTTACATACACACAAAATGGAATACCAAGTTTTGCTTTGTGTGTTTTGAATATGTAACTAATACTGACTACACATAATATACTGGACATTGCTTATTTTCACTCACCAATGTATCTTGGCAAGTTCACTGTGCTATTTTATATAAATCCACTGCATACAGATTCTCACAATATATTTCCCTGTTAATAGATATTTAGGTCATTTCTGATTTTTCACAATTACAAACCATGCTGTGATTAACATTCTTGTCTATGAATATTTATCTAGGTAGATTCCAAGATGTGGAATTGCTTGGCTGAATCGCATGCTCTGTTAAATTTTTTAGATAGCATCTGCCCAGTTGCTTTCTAGAAAGCTGAATCAATTTGCTCTTACACCTGACAGTGTAAGAAGAGCACCTACTTCCTCAGGTTCTTGTCAACACTTGATATTATCAGCCTTTTGATTTTTGCAAATCTGGTGGCCAATAGGTGATATTTCATTGTTATTTTAATTTGCATTTCCCTAATTACTACGAATCTTTTCATATGAGCTATGTGACAGATGACATTCTAGCAGATCTTAATGGTTAATAAGAATATTATCATTTCAATTTATTTATCCAAATAGTTCATTGCAAACACAATTAACAAAAGCACTCTCCTCTGATAGAACTCTTAATGAGCTCGGTGAGGAAAACAGGACTCAGTACTGCCAGTAATGGATTGATGGGTGTGTTCTCATGCTGTTGTTCTCATGTAGATCGGCTGCGCGTTTTTGGTGCTTGTGTAAATTCTTTAAGAGACTGTTGTTGAAGGGTGACGTTTGTGGCAGTGAGCAGAATAACTGGGTAGTGCTCTGGGTGTAGATAACTAATGCCTAACCTGGGTTACAGTGAATCTTGGAATCTAAGCACTGGTATTGTAGGCTTCCCTATCTCCATATCTAGTTCAAAATAAAAACAATGCCAAACTGTAACATGAGCATAAGGATGCCCAGGGCAGGTGTTGGTTTTCTCAGGATGACTTACTTTGAAATCAGGTTCTTTTATAAATATGTCCTTGTTTGGGGGCCCCCTCTTTGTTGGTTGTCTGCTAGGTAATCTGGCACGTGCTTCAGTCTTCCCTCCAATTTAACCTGTGATGTGCCCAAACCTCCCATGCTAAGTGCATCCATGGACCTTTCAGCTTGACTGATTACTGGAGTTTGGCACCATCATTTTCTTGGTCCAGTAGTGCTCCATTAATGCACTTCCGATGGCCAGTCATTCGTCTCTTTCTTTTATGCCCTTTAATGTCGTTGTGGCCCTAGATTTTAATTTCAGTCTCCTGGTCTCTTTGTCTTGCCTTTTACTACTTCATTTTTTTCTCTGATTTCTGTTTGTCCATATGATTTACACCATTTTACCCTTCTTAAAACTTTCAAACGTTTGATTAAGTAAATGAATGCTCGGAAAATGAATGAAATTTTTATAAGTAATCATTAGCTGCCTGTCATCTGCCAGTGTCAGCAATTGTAAATGAAAAGGTATGTCTGTCACTGGATGCTTTGGATATATAGGTTAATAAAGCAAGAGCTGTCATTTTCATGTATTGATAGTTACTATCCGGGGACATAGTATGTCTCCCCATTTATTCAGAGTCTTAATGCTTTCAGTATAGTTTTATGTTTTTCTTCATATAAGTGTTGCACATTTCTTATTAGGTGTATCCCCAGGGATTTTATGGATTTTTTTTTCTCCCAATATGAATGAACTTTCTTGTGGATTGCATTTTGTAATTAGGAGTGCTGGCACACGTGAAAGCTATTGATTTTTGCATATTGATTTCATATCCAGGAGTTTTACTGAAAACTCCCTTAGGAGTCCTAATAGTTTATTAGCTGGTTCTCTTGGAGTTCATTGGTAGATGCTCATATTTTCTACAAATCATGCCAATTTGACCTTATTTCTTTTTCAGGTGTTATTGCATTGTCTAGGACAATGCTAAATATTGATAGTAGTAGAATAGTCTAAAGTTTCACAGTTCAGTGTGATGTTTGCTGTAGCTTTCTAGGAGATGCTTTCCATCTTGAATTCTATTTGTGTGATAAACATCTTTTTCTGACTTCTCTTTTACTTGGTATTGCCTTTCTCATCCTATCAGTTTTAACCTTCCTGGATGTTTATATCTTCTGTAAAAAAAAAAAAAAGACACCTGCTTTGTTTATTGCGATATTTATTAGGGAAAATTAACCTATTTACATTTAATGGAATGACTGATAGGCTTGGACTTTTTTCTTGCCATTTCATTTTGTGTTTCTCATTTTCTCTGCTTTCTTATACATTCTTATACAGGTTCCCTTTCCTGCCTTTTGTTGGGTTGATTGGAGGTTTTTTTTTTTTTTTGTCCCAGTTTTTGTTCCTTAAAGCAATGTTCTCAACAGGGGCACCGCTATCATTTGGACAGGGCTGTCCTTTGGGATGTGACACTCTTCCCTGAATTGTAGGACATTTAGCATTGTTGGCCCTGGATGTGAAATTACAGTAGATCCCTGTCGGTCACTGACAACCCAAAATGTTCCCTTCCTTTTGTTCCCAGTAGAGAACCATCTATTAAGTGTTCAAATACTATATTTTTGTTTTCTATTGATTACTTATATTTTAAAGATATATTTTAGCTCACATTTGACTCTCACCATATAACGGTGTTTCTTACTGTCTACCTGAACAAATCAACAACTTTCCTATGTCTTAACTGCTTCCACATCCGAGCCTTATCATCACTGAAGATGAGACCAACTGGGATTTTAGTTCAAAATTTTAATAGTTATAGTCAATAGATGGTTTTAACCATGAGTTTAAAATGTTTGTCACTGATGCTTTTATATTGTGCATGCTTGGATTCGCTTTGTGGTCGAGGTAAAATTCACATAACACAAAATTCATGCTTTTAACTATTTTAAAGTGTACAATTCAGTGACTTCCAGTGCATTCACAGTGTAGTACAACCATCACCACTGTCTAATTCCATAATATTATCATCACCCCAGAAACAAACCCTTACCCATTAGCAGTCGTTCCCCATGCCCCCCAGCCCCCAGCCCCTGGTGACCACTCATCTGTTGTCTGGATTCATTTTCATGATGGATGGAACATACCATTTGGTAATTCTTTCCAAGTGGGTGATGAACTTTCTGTGGGTGATGAACTTTCCGTGTCCTCACGTGCCTGAAAGTGCCTGTTCCCTTCCTAGAGGCTGAGTAGTGAATTCAAGGCTTATACAATTTTCCCCATAACAATGAGATACTGTTTTACTGCCTCTGTGCATCTGACACTCTCATAGCAGGATGAGCTCAGTCTTCTCTAGTGGGTTGTCTGTGCCAGGGCCTTAGACACGGCCTCTAACTCTGACGTCACCTGGGAGGTAGGTGCTGCTCCCCACACAACTGACAGGTACAGTGAGACAAGTGAGGAGGGCCCCATAGCCAGGAAAGGGCTGTGGCTCACACCCAGGCCGCCTGGCTTCCAAGTCGACATTGATCACTCCGACTGCTGTTCTGCTGTGGGCAATCTGTGTCGGTTTTTTCCCCTGGAAGAATTTGGCATTTTTCCTTTTTCCTTTGGGTTCTTAAATTTCACCACTCTGTGCCTAAATACTGTCTTTTTATGTAATTCTGCTTTACATGTGGTGAATTCTTTCATTCCGAGGACTTGTTTCTTCCTGGATTGATTTATTTTACTAGTTTCCTATATTCTCTTGGATTGCTCTCTGGAACTCCTCTTAGGTGATGGTTGGAGTTTATATTTCCCATTTCCTTGTACTTGACTTTCATCCTTTCTATCTGGGTTTTTGTGCCACCATCTGGGAGAATTTGTGTCTCAGTCTCCAGGTCACTAAATTGACCTTCATCTGCTCCATGCTGCTATTCAGCCCCTTTTTGTACTTTAACAGTGAAGTGTTTGCTGCCCAGATCTAGTTCACTCCTTTTTTTGTGGATGCGATGGCCTCTCCCATTGTTCTGAGTTTCTTTGTTCTAAAGTGTTGCTCTGTTTGTCCCAGCCCTTCTGTGTCCTCAGGGGTTAGTTCTCATACTTAATAAATTTGGCGCGCCGTTTTCAGCGTGTAGACCTTCTTTAATACAGGTGGGTGATTCTGGTTGTGTACTTGTCTTTGTGTTTGAAACTTCCTGTTGGCCTGTCTGTGAGGCTGAGCCTGTCCCCAGTGATGGTTGGCTCGGGTACTGGGGGCGTTGCGTCGGTGGCACCAGATTCTAGTGTTTGGGGTGTGGGGGTTCCACTTTCCTCCTGTGTCTTGATGCCCCTCTGGGGCATTGAGTACTCCTACTCCTTGCTCCTGTGGGCTGTCACTTTTGCATTTCATTGCTTGGTATCGTGGGGAAGGAACACGTGATGCCTCTCCCAAGACCCCCACATTCAGCCATCCTCACGTTTGATCTGGGCTTCCTCGTGTCCCTATTTCCTCAGCCTCCGGTTTGGAGCTGCCACCTTCACGACAGCCTTCTCCTGGGTGTGTTTTGAGCTATGGTGCCATTTCCAACATGAACCCGTCAGCCTCCTGCCTTTCAGTGATTCCTCATGATTGCTGCTCTGCTAAGAGCCCCATTCATGTTTTCTAGCATGGTTACAGGTTTTTAAAAATTATTTACTTTTTATGTCGTTTTAGGATTTTGTGTTGGGGAGGCTGATGACCATGTCCTTAGGTCACCATTTTGGTCCAATCTGTTTGTTTTTTATGGATGACCTTGTCCCAGAAGGATCTTACAATGTTGCATGCCATTCCATGTACTTACCACGGGTCACTAAAAGTTCTTTGTCATTACTGTTTTAACAACTGCATAATATTTTTTCTAGTGACTATATCTTATTTAAGTCAATCATTTCCCTTTCCTTCCCATTTTTTGCTATCATAAAAAATGCTGCAGTGAACAGCTTGTCCACCTTTGGGACTATTTTGTAAGGTAGAGTCCTAAGTGGATAAGTGTGTATATTTTATTATTTTTAAAAAATTTTCAATTACAGTTGGCATTCAATATTATTTTATGTTAGTTTCAGGTGTACAGCATAGTGGTTAGACATTTATATAATTTACAAAGTAATTCCCCTGATAAGTCTAGTATCCACCTGGCATGATATGTAGTTATTGTACAATATTCCCTATGCTGTACTTTACATCCCCGTGACTATTTTTGTAACTACCAATTTGTAATTCTTAATCCCTTCACCTTTTGCACCCATCCCCCCTCCCATCTGGCAACCATTAGTTTGTTCTCTGTATCTACGAGTCTGTTTCTGTTTTGTTTGTTTATTTTTCCATATATAAGTTAAATCATATGGTATTTGTCTTTCTCTCTCTGGCTTATTTCACTTAGCATAATACTCTTTAGGTCCATCCATGTTGTCACAAACGGTAAAGATTTTAAAAAAAGATTTTTTTTTTAAATTGGGGAATATTGGGGAACAGTGTGTTTTTCCAGGACCCATCAGTGGTTGTCCTTCAATTTAGTTGTGGAGGGTGCAGCTCAACTCCAAGTCCAGTCACCATTTTCAATCTTAGTAGCAGCGGGCGCAGCCCACCATCCTGTGTGGGAATTGAACTGGCAACCTTGTTGTTGAGAGCTCACGCTCTAACCAACTGAGCCATCTGGCCGCCCCTATTTTATTTTATTTTTTACGACGGAGTAATATTCCATCATATAAATATACCACATCTTTATCCAGTCGTCTATTGGTGGGCACTTAGGTTGCTTCCATATCTTGGCTATTATAAATAATGCTGCAGTGAACATAGGGGTGCATGTAACTTTTCAAATTAGTGTTTTGGATTTTTTCAGATAAATACCCAGGAGTTCAATTGCTGGATCATAAGGTAGTTGTATTTTTAATTTTGGGGAAACCACCATACTGTTTTCCATAGTGGCTGCACCAATTTGCAATCTCACCAACAGTGCACAAGGGTTCCTTTTTCTCCACACTCTCGCCAGATTAGTGTGTGTGTGTGTTTATTGTGGTAAAATATACATAATAAAATCGATCATTTTAACCCTTTTTAAGTGTATAGTTCAGTGGCATTGAGTACGTTCACATTGCTGTGCAACCATCACCACCATGTGTCTTTTTCACCATCTGAAACTCTGTGCCCAATAAACAACTGCCCCCAGCCCCTGGCAACCACTATTCTACTTTCTGTCTGGATGAATTTGACTACTCTAGGTACCTCATATCAGTGAAATCATACAGTATTTGTCCTTTTGTGACTGGCTTATTCACTTGGCATAATGTGTATTTTAAAATGCCCATCTGTCATCCTTCCTCCTTTAAAAGCCCCCCCCCCCCGCCAATGTTTGGGTATCAACAGTGCTTTCAGGAGGAGGAGGCCTGGGTCTCTCTTCATTCATGTGCAGACGATCTTTTCCCGGAGACTCTGCCATCCTCATGTGCTTAGTGATTCATTTCAGAGTCAGAGCCAAATGAAATGGAATTTCATTCCCAGCAGGGCTGGTTTGAAAGTTTGTGCTCATAAGCTTGCTTTACAGTAATCTGTACATTGAGTTTTTGTGCTCGGCCTGCTCTGTTTCTCCTGCTTCTTCCAGATTGGGCCGTGGGGCCCAGGCATGAGGGGAGGCCCCAGGACACTTTGTGCCTATGGGGTGCAGTTTAATAATATAACCACATTTTTATTACTTGATTACTGCTGCTGCTGTCATGAGGGAGTGAGGGGCTCCTGGTACATCTGCTTCTTACTGAAGTTCATGATTGAATATCTGACCCTAGGAGGGAATTTGATAGAGTATGAGGGGAGGTACCCTGGGCATCAAACCCAGAAAGTCCTCCTTAAACCCATCAGCAGTGCTTTGCCACTGTCGCTGTCCTCATCGGCAACTTCTGCAGACAGCAAGACTTCCCGTCTCCCAGATTATCTCAGGGGACCCTCTGAGGGAGCCCTGACCATGACCATTTTATAGATGGGTAAAGAGGCTCCTTGCCCAATGCTACAGCTGAGTTTGTTCCCTGGGGCAGGTTGGGTGGTATATCCATGGGAGTGAGGGGAGATGTGTGGGCAGTCAGAGGCCCAACGGGCCTGGAGTGGGCGGAAGGATGTGGAAGGAGGGGGAATGCTGCTCACTTTACCCCTGAACTTCTACTCCTCACTTCTCTGGGGCTCACCTTGAGCAGGCGGAAGGGACAGTGGAGCTATGCTAGTTCAGGCACCACTTTCCCTCCTTCCCAGTGTGGGGCTGTCCTGGGGAATGTGTGGGCACAGGCCAGCCAGATGGCGGTACACAGCATCTTTGTAGGGTCCTGGAGGTGACAAGCTGGAGACCCAGATTGGATTCCTGGCTGAGTGACCTGGGATCACTTAATTAACTTCTCTGGGCCTTGGCCCCTCTTGCTGAAACACCCCCTGGGTTATGGTGAGTTTTGGTTAGTCTGTCAGTCTAGTCTCTGTGCTTCTATTCCCAGCACAACTGTCAGACTGAGACTTGTACAACAAAGGCAGATCACATCACTCTTCTGCTTCTAAGCTGCCTGGCTCCCCATTCCTCTTAGAGTTGAAGCCAATGTGACACCTCATGGTCTGGTCCCCTATTACCTCTTGGGCCTCATCTCTTCCCTCTGTCCCTGTGCTCCCTATGCTATGGCCACACTGCCCTCCTCTGTGCATGAGCACCCTGGGCATGGCCCAGCCTCATGGCCCTTGCACTTTCTGTTCCCTCTGCCTAGAGTGCCCTTTCTAAGATATCCACGTGGCTTCCTCTCCCACCCTTTCTGAGTGTTGGCTCACATGTACCTTCTCGGTGAGACCTAATTCTAACCCCCATTTTAAATTAAAACCCACTCCCCAATCCGATTTCCTTTACCCTGCTTTTCCCATAGAACACTTATCACTTGTAACACACCCCATGTTCTATATGTATGTATTTACTTATTGTTTATGACTTCTCTCCTGCTAGAATGCTCGGTACACAGTAGGCGCTCAGTTGAATGAG
Source organism: Rhinolophus sinicus (assembly GCF_057876585.1). NCBI lineage: Eukaryota > Metazoa > Chordata > Mammalia > Chiroptera > Rhinolophidae > Rhinolophus > Rhinolophus sinicus. The sequence goes on along the minus strand of NC_142515.1, from coordinate 61,331,980 downwards.
TGAGTGAGTGAATGAGAGTGTCTAGCAAGTTGTCCTGACTGTGTGAGGGTCTCAGGAAGAGAGAGTTTCTTTCCTCTCCCACTCTCTCTCCTTCAGCCCATGATCGCAAGCCCAGTCCCCTTGGCTCAGATGTGTCCCGGCTGGCGGGGGGGAGGGGCAGGACAGACAGGACACCAGGCCTGACCTGGCTGGGTTCTCTTGTCCTCCCACCACCAGTACATCCCTGGGACATCAAAAATGGGGGTTTCACAGCAGGAGGGATGACAGCGTGGGCTTTGCTCACAGACTGTCAGCCTGTGCGGTCCTGGTGTGAGCTGGCCCTGGCAGGTGGGAAACGGGTTTGGAGCAGCCAGTGGAGCAGAACACAGAGCTTGACTAGGGGTAGAGGGGGCATTTGCCAGCCCTGGCTTCTGCATGGTAGCTGTGGTCGTCACTATGTCTCAGTTAAATGCAACGTGCAGAATTAAAGCTGCAGTGAGACATGGGGTCAGCCTTGTCTCATTATCAAGAGGGACTTCGGTGGGCCGCATGGGGGCTGGCTGCTTAACTTCTGTGTGTGTCCCTTGGGCCCAAAGCCCCTGCCCCCTGCCTCTCTCTGAGGGTCCTACCAATGCCTGGCTAGGCTGATGCTTAAAAAGGGGGCATGGCACTATGGGGAGAACCAGCTCCCGATGCTTGTTCAGGAACAATGGGCACAGCTGGAAAGAGAGGTCAGAATCTAATAAAAGTATAGTGAAAGGCTGGGTCCTCATGGTCTAAGAGAGAGGCCTAGGTGTCTTGCTGCAGGGGAGGTTGGAAGGAGGCTAAGCCCATCAGAAGGGTCTGGTGGGTGTCTGTGAAGGGTACCTTTGCCCTTGAGTTCTTCATCCTTGCAGAGTAGGCACTGGTGCCCACAACAGTGGGGGCAGGGCAGCCACACTTGGCACCAGTACTAAGGTGCTGAGTCATTGCTAGTACCTGCTGTGTTGAGGGGGGCTGAGGTGCCCCAAGCACCTGCGGCCTTTTTTTACCGGCTTGGGAAGCCCTGCCCATTCCTTTAGATTGTATGAGCCAAGTGGACACACCTCAGGAGCTGTCCCTTGGCCTCCTGCTCCCTAAGTCAGAGCCAGGGAAGGGGGCCCCCTTGCCCTCGTGGCCCAGCTAGGAGCGCTGGCTGAGATCTCTAGGTAGAGGCTGCCAGCTTCCTGTGGCCTGCCTGCCTCTCCTTGCCATTCCAGCAGAGGCAGGGCAAGAGAATGCCATATGGGTGCTCCTAAGAAAAGCGGCAGTGTGGAGAATCCATTTTCAGAAGGTGAGATGTAATTATGGGTAATTGAAAACACTGTCAAGCTATTTGTCATAGTTTTTACAAGTGCTTTCTCCTTGGGTCATTCATAACGCTCGCAGAAACTCACAGCCCACAGAGTACACCTCACTGCATTCCTCTACTCTGTGGAGTCTGTTTTGTTCAGAGTGGGTGGGCCAGCCCAGCAGGCAGGAGCAAATAGGCCCAGGTGGGGGGAAGTTTCCAGAGTCAGGAATCTGAGCTCTGCGGCACAAGGCACAGCCTGGTCCTAGCAGTGAGCTGTGAGCCCACCGTTCAGAATCACGGGATGAGGAGTCAGAAAAGAGGGCCAGCTGTGTTCACTTGGACTGAGCCCTGGGGTCCTGAGCAAGGACCCAGGGTGGGCTGGGGGTGGAGAGGGCGCAGGTGTCTGCGTCTGCACGGAGGCCAAGGATGGGAACTCAGGCAGTTGTCTTCTGCGGGGGTTTAGCTGTGTAGTGCTCTTCAGTGAGTGGTCCTGGGACCACCGGTATCAGAATCATGGAGGCTGGACATTTATACAGCTTGGAGAAGGGCCTGGGGATATGGGGCGGCCCCTGCACACCCTGTGGTGTGAGAAGCACTGGCGTGGAATGAGGTGGTTCTGGACTCCAGCCTGTCTCTGTCTCAGAGCAAACAGCACAATACCAAGGCAGGTGCCTTCTCTGGAGGCTGAACAGCCTAGTTTGTGGTTCCTGTGTTTGTGAGCAGTGTTCATGAAGATGACCTCGGAGTGACAGGGGCTGGTGTCTGGGTCTCACGCACTAGGGCACGCAGGTCTCATGCACTTGCTGCTGGTCCTTCCAGGCTGGGCCCTGAGTGGCAGTCTCCCGAGTCCAGCCCTCCAAGCCTAGGGCTCTTGCCTGTGCTGTTTCAACTTAGCTGGGGTCAGTGTTGAGGGGCTCCCGCATTGGGAAAAAGCCCTTTCGTCTGGGCTCAGGAGCGAGCAGAGCCTCAGGGCACAGGCTGGGCCGCCATATGGGGCCGCTGAGTTCTGGGGACTCTGGAGGGCAGGGCCTCATGATTGGACTCACTAGCATGTCACACACTCACTAACTGTGAAGTCGCTGACACGAAGCAGCTGGCAGTCCTGGCTTATGGGCGTGTGTGGGGAGCTGCGGAGTGAGCACAGTGTGGTCCTGCCAGAACATGCTGGAGGCACCGCATCTGCCTGGGGAGCAGGGAAGGCTTCAGCAAGTGCAGTGCCTGAAGGTCGTGGGCAGTGTTGACTGAACAGAGGTCCCGTTGTGGACCAGAGTGGGCAGGGCCACCATGGGCTGGCTTCATGCCAGCGCAGGCCCCCCACATTGCATTCTGTCTTAGGAATGCACGTGCTCAGTCTTAGGAGGAAAGCAGTGGAATGGAGTTTCGCTGGATGTGTAGATGGATGAGGACTGGATGGAAGCGTGGATGGAGTTGACAGATAGGATTTAGAAAGATGGGTCTGTGCGTATGTATGTCCGGGTGAAAGGTTGATTGCATTTATGGCGGGCTGGCGAAGTGAGTGGGAAATCAGTGGGAGGATATGTAGGTGGCGCAGATGAGATTGGAGTTGGAAAGGTGGGTGGATGGAAGGATTGGAGGATGAAGATGGTGGGTGGATGGTTGGGTGGACAGTGTATAGATAGGAGTAGAGAGATGGTGAGGTGGGTGGGTGATTAGAGGGAGAAATAAGGGGTGGCTGAAGGAAAAGGTGGAGAGGTGGGGGTACATGTACACGTGGGTAGAAGAATGGGTAGATGAAAGATAGGGTGAATGGATGGATGGAGCTACAGGGGATGGTCAGTCGGGGTGGAAGGATGGGTTGCTGGGTAGGAGGCAGATCAGGTAGGGGAGGATGCTAAGTAATATAAATCCAGGTTCCTTGTGGGGCTCAGAGAGGCTGTAGGGGTTCTAAGAGCAGTTGTTCAGCTTCACACCCATTAGGGGCAGGAGCCCTGTACCTCTCCCTGGGCCACGCACACCATGTTGCTACCCTGAGAGATGTTTCTTCCTCTGTGGCTTCCGCCATCCTTGCCTGGTGAGTGTGCCTGTCTGGAGTCTGGGAGTCCTGCCTGAGATGTGGCTGTGCCTGGTCTGGGTGACAAGGTGAGAGCCCTGACATGGGGCCTGGAGGACATAGGTTGAGGAGAGAGCATGACCTTTGCTTTATGGAATCCTAGCCAGGCACTATGCTAAGCGCTTAGCACACTGTCCATTTCTTTCCCCTTACGGCTGAGGAGGGTCGGCCCCACAGAGGAGGAGACTACAGCTGAGGGAGGGTGGGTGACTGACCCAAGGGCATGACGGGGCAGAGCCTGGAGGTCCTGCAGAGGCTCGGGGCTCTGAACTACAGATGTCACCATGGATCAGATCAGCAATGGGTCTGGGGCAGGAGGTCAGTTCTGGGAGAGACGGAGTGGGGGGAGCGTTCTGACTGCAGGCCATTAGAGGGTGGGTCCCAGTGAGGTCCCCCTATGGGATGAAGGGACACCAGGCTCGGTGCTCAGCGATGGGGCCCTGCGCTGTCTGTCAGGGTTCCACCCCCATGTGGCCTTTCTGATGCTCCTGGAAGAGGTCTCAGGGGACTGGGCCAGACTCCGGAATGGCAGTCCCATATTCCAGCTCAGCATGGAGGGTTGGGCAGCTGGCATACGTGTTACAGGTGCTGGGAAAGGGACTGTTGGCCCAAGAGCCATGGCGGCTTCATAAGAGGTGCTGCCTTCAGAGAACTGCCTCCTCAGGGATCTTCTCCTGGTGAGCAGCAGGCCCATCCTGTAGCCCACTGACCATTTCATTACAAGGGCACCTGTTGCGATTTCCTAGGCCTGGCAGAAAACACCCCCAGAACCCCTGAAGCTTCCTTGCCCCTGACTCTGGGCCAGGTCAGGGTTTCCTCTGGTGATTTCCCAGGCCAGGTCCTTGAGGTGTGGCTGACCCCATCCTGAGGGGTTAGGGGAACAGAGGGCTACTGGACATGGAAAGAAGCCCAAGGGGTGGAGGAGCTCTGGTCTCGGAACCGAGCCACTGCCATGCCCCCTGCCCTTGTCTGGAGCTTCTGACATCGGGGCTGGGACAACCTTGGGACCTTTCACATCCAGACTCCTGGATGGCTTATTTTATGATGGGTTTCAGGCTGGGGAGTCGGCCCTCATCAGTTCAGACTCTGAAGCAGCCAGTCCCATCTTTTGGGGGGAAGAGCTCAAGGGGCTGGCATGGAGCCTCAGGAGTAAAGAGCAGGAAGCCGCCCTGTTTAGGAGGAAGGAGAGCGGAAAGGAAGCTGGACCTGACATAAAGCAGGAAAAACAGAAAAGTAATTTTAGTGCATTAGGCTAGAGATGGGAGAGAGTGTTCATGGATCATTTGGTTTTCGGATGGTGATAGGTTAGTGGTTAGATTAGCAGGAAGCCAGTCAGCTCAAAAGGAGGGAATTAATTTATGAGATTGCGAAGGGGAAAATTGTTTGCAAGAAATACAGGGGTTTTGTTGTAATAGCATCAAGTTTAGCAGAAACAACAAGAGCTGGCAGGCCTGGCTGTCCATCAGGGAGCCAGCCACCAGGAACGCAAATCTGTAGGTGGGAGGTGCGGGGCCAGCAGGACTCCACAACTGGGGGACAGCCCAGCTTTTACCTGCTCCCCAGCTTGGAGAAGGCTGTCCCTTTCCCGTGGATTTTCTGGGCTTTGGCACTGAGGTTTCAGAACTTGGCACCTAGACTGGGGGTCGGGACTGGGGGAGACCTTGGCGACCGGAGTTGGGGGACAAGACCCAGGATGCCACCTGCCCTGGGACATCATTGCATCCTGTGCCACGTTATGCTACATCACACCTTGAGGGGAGACCTTGCCATGGAGACCCAGGAAAGTATACTCCCAGGTGACTCTTCCTGCTCCTCTGTCACACTGCAAGATTGGGGGACAGAGAACCTGAGCAGGGGGTCCCAGAGGACTGAAGAGTGCTCCGTTTATTACATACACGTCCCTATGCTCAGCTCATGTGCTCAAGAGTAGGGCAAGTCCACAGGGACTGGGCTCCACTGGGCTGAGTGACTTGGGCAAGTTGTGGAGCCTCTGAGAACCTCTGTATCCTCATCTGTCAACATGTCAGGGTTGTCGTAAGGGTCACCTGAGAAGATGTGTATGAAGAGCCTGGCATGGTGCCTGGGACATGGTTAGGGCTGGGTAATGGCAGTTGCCAGTGTATTGACTCTATTATTAACAGCAGAGGAGTTAAAGAGAGCCTGCTTAGCTCCATGTTCTGGTGCCTTCCCCTCGCTGCTCACCCTCAGCCCTGGGCTTCTCCTCCTTCCAGGTCCTCACTGCCTCTCCCTTAGCCCTGTAGCCCCACTGCAGCTGAGGCTGTTGTTCCTTTCACAGCCCCTCGTGGTACCACGGAAAGAACCCCTGATTTAGCATCCTCTGTTCTGGTTTCCTGTCCTATGGAGCTGTGTTAGGTCCCATCGCTCCTCTGAAGGAGATGCCAAAGTAGGTAGGCCACTGCTGATGTCATCACTGGATTTGGCCCACCCCCTCCTGCAGGGGCACAGCCTGCACACCGTTCCCTACAGTCTTGCTGAGTGGCACCTTTGGGGTGGGGACGGGGCAGGTGGCAGCCCTGACAGCCACTTAACCATTTACAAAGGGCTCCGTCTCCTCAGTTACCTGTGAGTCATCCGGTGGTGACTTCCAGGTGAGGAAACGGAGGCCAGAAAAGTGGAGCATCTCGCCCAAGTTACAGGGCTAGTAAGTGATGGAGCTAAGATTTGAACTTTTTCCTCAGCCCGGCCCAAGCCACGAGCCCCTCCCAAGCCACTGCCTCGGGCCTGAACCTGGCCCTGGGGTCTGAGGTCTAAGGTGGGCCCTCCACCACAGTCTGTGGGGACGCAGGACCAAGGCCTCCAAATCCACTGCGAGTGGCAGACAGAAACCCCTCTCCGGAGGGAGGAGCAGCTTGGAAGGGAAGGAAAGCGATCCCTTTCCCTTTGCTGCCTAATGAGGGGTGAGCCTGCCCTTGGGAGGCACCGAGTGGGCGCTCTTGTCATTGCCTCCAGCAGAGAGAGGGACAGAGTATTGAGGGCAGGGCAGGGGACAAAAAGTGCCTTTCCTCTGTTCCTGTCTCAGCACCACCATGGAGAGTCATTTTTCCAGGTTGAGGGAATTTCTTTTCTGAAAGTGAAATGACTGTGATGTCATATGGGCCTGACGGAGCTAAACCACCTGGAAACGTTAGGATATCATTTTGCTTTGTTTTCATCCACGTTTAACTTAACAGTAGCCACGGAAATCTGAACTTCACAAAAGTGCCCTTGTCAGCAGAAAGAGCCTGCACAGTGGCACTCAGCCAGGAGGCACTTTGCACAAATTACAAGTGCTGGGAAATGGAGGCCAGCCCAGGGGAGAGGCTGCGCTCCCCACTTCTGTCAATGTGGGGCAGGTACCCTGGACTGAGTCACCAGGGACTCTCAGAACTGTAGACCCAAAGGTTGCAAAAGCAGCTAATTGAACAGATTGTGGCGAGGCCAGTGGGTTTTTGACTTAGCTTCTGAACTCCGAGCTTAGGCTGGAGGGATGAAGGGCAGGGAGAAAGAGCCAAGGATCATGGTGCATTTCCTCACTCTGGTGGCCCCGTGAGTGAGGACCTGGGAAGCCCCTGACAGCTCTCTAGGTGTTGGGTCAGAAAGGTGTGGTCTAGGCATTTCCCCCGCCGGGCTGGGTGAGGAGTGTGTGTGTGGGAACCAATAACACCTCCACGGTTTCACAAAGGGAAGTTTTATTGTGGGGGAGGAGGGGTCACAACTTACGCATGATATGATGGAACGTTATGGGAGCCAGTATATGGGTGAGGCCCATCTGCTGTGACTGGGTCTCCCAGCTGCTTCAGGTTTTTCTCCCACTCCCTGATGGAAACTGCGTGATACAGAGCAGAGCGGATGGTCTTTCACGTCTGACAGAGTTTGCATTTATTGGCTATGTGATTTCAAGGACATTTCATAACCTCTCTGAGCCTTGGTCTCCTCATTGGCAAAGAGGGAATATGTGCCTAACAGGTTCTTGGGGGTATTGAACGAGATATCAATATGTGATGTTTTAGCTCCCTGGCTGGCACAGAGGAGGTGCTCAGAAAACGTTGGCTTGTCTGCCTGACCCTCTTCTTCCTCCTCCTTCTCTCCTTCTCTCTTCTCCTCCTTTTCCCCACCTCCTTCTCAAACTGCTCCTCCTCCATCTTGACCCATGAGGCTCTTTCAGGATGGATTGGCTGGAAATCTATTATGCTCACCTTCCTGTACCCTCTGCTGTCTGGGATGGAGCGATCTGAGCTCAGAGATAACAGGCTATTACTGTGCAGACTGCTTCACGGTGTTGGCAAAAGTGGCCAAGTTGTAAATCCCTCTGACTTTGGCTTTTTGGAAGCTCCAGGAATAAATGTGGGGACATTTTAGGCTGCCGCAGAAATTTCAGGAGTGCACCTGGAGTTTGTGGTATAAGATGACAGAAGGGCAGCAGGTGTGTTTGGCTGGGTCTGAGTGGGATCAAGTGCCTCTTCTGCAATTTCCAGCCTCTTTGCAGAAACCACAAGCTAGACAGTAGGAAGCGGGGAGTCTGGACCCTTATATTCCCCCCTCCCCAACACTCAGACACCTGGGTCCCATGCAAGGGCACTGGCAGGCTGATGAATCAAATTGTGATTGGAGTCCCGGGGACTCAAGGCTCATTGGTGGGGTCAGGCACAGGCTGAGAGCTGATAGCGCCCTGTTCCTACCACTCTGCACCCCCTCCTAGGGCTGCAAAAGTCCCTTGGTGAGAGCTCTGCAGGGTTGGGAGGCACCAAGTCCAAGTACATATATAAAGACTCGAGCAGCACCTTGGGGTCTAGTCCAGTGAGGAGGGAATGGTAGGGAAAGATGTGGGGCATTGGGCTGTACCTGTTTACAGTGGGAATCCACTAGTGGCTGTGGCCCTGTTGAGAATGATCTGGGCTTGGGAATGGGGGCAGGAGGGTGTGAGACAAATTGCAGCCCCCAAATTGCTCTGGGTCAGGGCAAAACCAGCAGGGCTGTGATGGGATGGTGGGATGGCCCTGTGCGTTTCGGTTCTGGCTCAGGTGACAGTCGCAGAGATTTCAGGTTGTGCAGATGGTGGCGCTGAGGCTGCTGGCCCTGGCAGGTGCCCTCAGGCCAGCCAGTTTGGACCTGAGGAGGCAGTGGTAGGTTTGAACAGATCTGGCCGTGAGTTCTGAGAAAACAGGGTGGACGAGATAGATTGGAGTTAGCTTTGTCCTAGACGTGGGGACATGGAGTGGAGCTGACTCCGTCCTGGATGTGTGCATATCACAGGGAGGGATGGAAGGCAGGGTTTAGAGCTCCAGAGCTGAGCTCTTGAGGCACTGGCTTCGAAGAGGCACTGGAGAGGATGGTCTCTCCCAGCAAGGGGGCTTTGAAGGGGAGGAACTTCAGTGCAACCTTTGTGTGCACGTTGCCCAGATACATTTCAGAAGAAAGGCTATTGAAGGATATTGACCCCACTCCATTTATTGGACTCCCCTTGGGTGGGTTCTTTGATGGCAGTAACCACGGATGCCAGAGGCCATGCTGCTGGTAATTCAAGCCCCTCAGAAGAGTCCCCAGAACAAACACTGCCATCTCTATCCAGCCCAGGGTTCCTTTGAGGTAGGGGTGCTGCCAGGTAACACAGACGAGGCAGTGTGGTCTCCTTCAGTTCTTTACTCTGGCTGAAACCATGAGCACAGGGGACAGGCAGGTATCATACCCAGAACTCTCCAGAACCTGGGCTCAGTTGATTCCTTTCATGGATCACCCGACCCTCACCCTTACCTCCTTATTCATTGTTGACTACTCAGTCCCTCCACTCTACCCCAGTACCACCTCTAGGGTAGTTCTTATAGGACCAAGTATTGCTGGTTACTTCCTTGACTGTAGTTTTGTTAATTATCATTCATTAGTATAAGAATGATTTTACGGATGATTGAGAATGGAGCCTGCAGGTTTTTATGTCAGCTGGACCCTCTTTTTCACTTTGTCAAATCCAGCTGAATTTCAGACTCTCGGCACTGTTGTGATCTCAAGAAAATTAATGCTCTGTAGCTTCCCACCCCTGCTCTCCCCTGTGATACTAAAAATCCTAAGGTCTAAGACAGGTTCTCCTAAATCCATTAATTTACTATATCATCTTTGTACTAACATAAAGTATAGAATCTTTTCAAACATAAATAACCAAATAATTATATCTTTAGAAACCCTACAAGGTCTGACAATTAAGTTCACAAACTCATCCTAGAAAACGTGCTACATACCTCATTGCTGAATATCACTACAGTCACCTTCAAAGTACTCCTGTTGGGAAGCTATGCACCGATGCCAGTGCCTAGTCCACCCTTCAAAGCAGTTTTGGAACTCTTTTTCTGGAATGGCCATCAGAGCTGTCGTTGTATTACCCTTGATGTCCTGAATGTCATCAAAATGTCTCCCTTTCAATATTTCCTTCATCTTCGGGTAAAGAAAGAAGTCACTGGGGGCCAGATCAGGTAAGTTGGGAGGGTGTTCCAATACAGTTATTTGTTTACTGGCTAAAAACTCCCTCACAGACAGTGCCATGTGAGCTGGTGCATTGTCATGATGCAAGAGCCATGAATTGTTGGCGAAAAGTTCAGGTCGTCTAACTTTTTCACGCAGCCTTTCCAGCACTTCCAAATAGTAAACTTGGTTAACTGTTTGTCTAGTTGGTACAAATTCATAGTGAATAATCCCTCTGATATCAAAAAAGGTTAGCAACATTGTTGCAACAAGTTCGCGAACTTAATTGTCAGACCTCATATAACAAGTATATTTTATATACTTATTATTGAACCCAATACATTCTCCTTTTCTAGCACAGCACATTTCTGTTTTGATCAGTACCACCCTACAGGAGAGTTTATCACTTGTGAACAATGACACAAGGTCACTTTGAGGCTAGGCATTTTGTATTCATATTCCGCCAGTGCATTTGGGCATAGACTCCCCAACTTGTCAGAATGTATAGGGACAATAGACTGTTTGAAACAAATGTCTATAGATTCTGAAGTGGCTCTGGGGCTGCTTCCAAGGGTCAGGGCCTCACCCCAAAGTGTGATGGACCATAGTTCAAGTCTGGGGATGGAGAGACCCAGAAGGCCACTCAGAGGTGGGCTCAGTTCACAGATCCATAAAGATAAAGATAAGCCACTTCTTGGGCAGGAGTCCGGCTAGAAATTTAAGTGTCTGGGGAAAGCAGCCAAGAAAGGCAAGTGGTGGGAGGTGAGGGAAGACCTGGTACCTGAACTTTGAATGGTAAAATTCACTCCAACGTGGCAGTGAGGTGTGGGCATAAGGAATGATGGTTGTTCCCTCCCTGCTTGGGCCAAAGCTCACGTCAGAAGTGCAGGTCAGAACCTCGGACAGCGCCAGGGCAGCGCGGTGTCCTAAGCACTTCCGCATCCAAACAGCCATGGGAACTTTTAGTTGGTGCATCTCTTTATGTTAGCAGGTCCCCAGAGCTTTGGATCTCTGTTTCAGGGCAGGCCCCTGTTTCCTAGTCTGGGAAATGGACCTCCTTTCTCCTTGCCCCTCTCTGTTTCTCCTTTTCTTCTTCATTGCTTTGACTGTTGGCTTCTGAAAGCCAGACTCATGGCAAGGACAGGAGGGAGAGAATGGAGGGAATTGAGCCCAGACACTAGGGTCTTACCATCACGGTCTTACCTGGGATTCTGCTCCCAGGTTACCACAGGTTTATACTTGGGAGTTTCCAGCTAGCTCCTCCGTCTCTCACTGCAATTTGGAAGTCTCCTTGCCGCAGATAAGGGAGTGCCAAAGGTGATTAGGAGCTATTTTAAATCAGTGAGAGGAAGGTGACTGGGGAGGGTTATCCAAACAAACAGGCTTAGTTCAGGAGAGCCCTGGATGAGCCTCCAGGGCCCATTAACACTCACAACCAGGGCCAGAGCAGGGGGCCAACTGGTGCCTGGGCTCTAGCAGGAGGGGCCCCCAAACTGGGCCACCTGGGGTGCAGGGCTTTTTCTTTCAGGTTTTGGAGAAGAGGCTCGGATCCCCTTTGTTTGCCTAAAGATTTGCTTAAAGGGTCCAGGCGGGATAATCCCTGAGGGCATTTTCTCTTCTCTTCACATGTCAGCATTTCCCATGTCCAGGAAGCAGCTGAGGAAGGAACATTTCTAAATGTAGTCAGGGTAAATATTGGGGTACGATCCCCCTCAGGTGTTGGTGGGAGGCGTTGGGCTGGAACACAGGAGCATGCATTTTGAAGTCACAAACACTCTTTGTAAACCCTGCTTCCTTCTACCTTGTTGCAGGGTCTTTGGAAAGAACGACTCCTTGAGCCTCAGCTTCCCAACTGTAAATGGAGATAGTGTTGCCTCCCTCATAGAATTCTTGTGATTAGAGACAAAGCATAGGAAGTGCTCAGTGCCATTCTGAGCTCTCCCTTCTCAGAGGATCCAAGACACTGTGTGATCCTCCTGAAATTGTTAGAGGGAGCCACAGTGGTCTCGCCCTGGGGGAGGACCTCACTGGAATTCCCAGTGTTTCTGAAAGCTGATGCCCAGGGCTAAAGCAGATCCCCACCCTCTTCTCTCTGCCCAGGGAAGCTGAACTGAGGAACCTCCATGCATGCAGAGGTTCTCCTGCTATGCAACCCCCTCTGCCCACCTTGCCCCCACAGCCCTTAGGGCTTCTGCTCTAGATGTTAGATACTCTATTGCTTCCTAGGGCAGGAGGAGATGAGGGGTGGGGAGTGAGGTCTGAGAATCACATGGTTACAAACAAATAGCTCTTTCTTTTAGGTTTTGCACAATCATAAAGCCAGGATCAATCCTTACCCATGTCACTTCCAGTCAATTTAAGTGAAATAAAGAAAGGTTTTTGGGACACACCTCAGGGCAGGCACTCTCTCTGCTTGCCTCTCACTAGCCCCGTACTCCTGAACAGTGACAGGATCCTGAGGGAGGCCTTCTCCCAGGAGATGATGTATTTGTCAGGTTTCTCCAAAGAAACAGAACCAGTAGCCATACATATTTCTCTCTTTTTCCCTTCATCTAGAGAACACTGGCAAGTCCAAAATCTGCAGAACAGGCCAGCAGGGGAGGTTGATTTTTCAGTCTTGAGTCTGAAGGCAGTGTGAACGCAGAATTCCTTCTTCTTTGGGGGCTTATCTTTCTGTTAAAGACTTCACTTGATTGCATGAGGTCCACCTACGTTATGGAGGATAATCTGCTTTACTCAAAGTCTAGTAGTGATTTAAATGTTAATCACATCTAAAAAATACCTTTATAGAAACATCTAGACTAGTGGTTGACAAAACAACTGGCCACCATAGCCTAGCCAATTTGACACATACCATAGAATTAACCATCACAGATGGAGACAGTGTCATCCAGTGGTGGTAAATGCTCCTGTAACCCATGTTTAAATCCAAGAGGCAAAATAAATAAATAAATAAATAAATAAATAAATAAATAAATAAATCCATCCATCCAAGAGGCTCAGATCTGAGAACATCCCACACCTTGACAATGGAAAGACTGGGTTTTGTGTATGCCAGTCTGGGTTCTGATCTCTGCCTCTCCATGTTCTTGGCAATGACATGCTACCTTGCCCTTCTTTAGGCCTGAATTTTCTCATGTGTAAAATGAAGATAATAACATACCTTACAGAAGTGCAGGAGGTGGACTGAGATCATGGATATGGCAGGGCCAGGCCAGTGTTCGTTTCCTCCCAATTTTTCTTCCTGTCTTTGGGGGCATCTACCTGCAGCCCTGGTACCTGCCATGCCCTCTGGGCTGAGGGGAAGTGGACAGAGGCTGAGTTCTTCAGGGCTCAGCAGGTGCCTGCTGGGTCCATGTCAGGGGTCCAGGAGCAGGTGGGACCCTCTGAGGGACCTCAGCAGCAGAGCCATAGGTAGGGGAAGGGCCAGAGTTCATGGCGAGCCATACGTGGCAGCTCAGGACAGGACACATGGAATGTGAGTTCAGGATTAGCAAAGGTGAGGCCTCATTTCTGCCCATGTCTTCCTCATCTCAATTGGGTTCCTACTCATGCCCTCCCTTTGTCTTGGTGCCTCTTAAACATGTAGCTTCTAGGTTCCCTAGTAAAGGTCATGGTATGCCAGCGGATAGAGTGCATTTTGAAGCAGGTTATTGAGGAGGCAGAATGTGTAGGCGGAACAGTGAAGTGGGGTGAGTTAGGGACTGGCTCCTCAGGACCTTCTCAGCGCCTTCTCTGAGCAAGGTAAGAGCATAGAGTGTCACTGCCAGGGTCAGGGGCTCCGACAGCCTGCCGGGTAGAGTGGTTGAGATCATTTAACATTGCATCTTCTCATGGCAAGCATCCCACCGGAAGGGGAGGGAATATTGGCAATGAGAAAGGGTACTATAACGAGAAGCAATGATCTGAGACTAAAAAGAGAAAATTTGTTGGGACTTTAAAAGGTCGGCAGCCATGAGGTCAATTAGCTTGGAGATAACTTGCAGAGGTGCTTCTTGGAGGGGACTTCTGGAAAGGTACTGCGTGGGCAGGAACAGCTGAAGACGAGCCTCATCCCCTCTCTGGTCAGCATTGGGGTGCCCAGAAGAGAATTCAGGCAAGGCTTCTCAAATGGCTCCCTGTGGAACCATGTGGGCTGCTGTGTGATGTGCAGTAATAATGGTATCCATTAGACAGCTCAGTTTTAGTACATTATCTATAAAATGGGGCTAATAAGGCCAGACTTTGGAGTGATGTGAAGATAAATGAGGAAAACAAATATCAACTACTCTCATACCTACTACTGTTTCCCTGAAAATAAGACCAGATCTCATACTAATTTTTGCTCCAAAAGATGCATTAGGGTGTATTTTCAGGGGATGTCTCATTTTTTCATGTACAACAATCTACATTTATTCAAACCAGTCATGTCATCTTCTTCTGGAACACCATCATAAAGTACTAAATGTGTCCGTCTGGCTGACGATCTTCACTGGGGCTTAGTTTCGAGGAAACATGGTAGGTAGTAGGTGCTCGAGAAATGTGTGTTTGCCTCTTGCCTACCCATCCCCCACTCACTACCTACGTGCTGAGCCTAATGGGGAAGTCACCTGAGTTGGCTCTACTTTTTGTTTAGAAAATCTCTTTAGTGAAGTAAAAGATTCTTCCCTTTTATTTCTAATTTGTATTATACAGTTCTTTTCATATAGACAGAGAAGTAGTAGAATAGCATGATGGACACCCACACTCACATATCTAGCACCTAGATTTAGTAATTGTTAACATTTTGCTACGCATCTGCTTCATCTATTTAAAAAAAATACTTTAGAGTAAATTATAGACATCAGGACATTTCACTCCTAAATAATTAAGTGCATATCCTTAAAAATGGAAGGACATTGTCCTACACAGTCACAATACCGTTATCCTGCCTGGCAGAATAGTCACGATTTCCTACTATAATCTAACATTCCATAGTGAAATTTCCCTAGTGGCTCCCAAAGTATCTCTTACAGCTGATTGGTTCAAGTCAGGATTCAATCAAAAGGACTATGTATCAACCATCGATTATTATTTCTCATGTCTCGCATCTTTAGGCTCAGGCTTGTCAGACTTTCATATGTGCATACGATTTACCTGGAGTTCTTGCTAAAATGCAGATTGTGATTTGAGGGGCGGGAGAGGGGCCTGAGATTCTGCATTCCTATCGAACTCTTAAGGGATGCTGCTGCTGCTGGGCCTTGCAACACACTTTGAGTAGCAAGGGTTAGAACAAGGCCCCCATTTCTTTCTTGTGACATTGGCTTGTTGTAGAGCATGGGCCCTAGTTGCCCTGTTGAATGTTCCCTCTGCTGGATCCAGGTGGTTGCTTCCTCATGGTGTCTTTTAACTTGTTCCTCTGCCATCATATGTAAACTGGAAGCTAGGTCTGGGGGTGAGTGCAATCCAGGGAAGACATTTGTGGCCAGGATGCACATTGGGCACTGTGCTTGCTGTTGCATCCTGTCAGGAGGCACAAACACATCGTTACTGCTTCATGGTTGGGCACCAAAGGTCTTTGACTGCTTGGGATTGTAGCAGGCGCTCTCAGCTGTGAGGGCACACATTTGGGGAGAGGGAAAGGATTCATTAGCTGCCTCAGATGCTCAAAGAGGTGTTAGAAGCTTTTGCCCACAAAAGACACCCAGGAGTGCTTCTCAAACCCTTGAGGGACATCAGAGCTGTCCCTGCTTCATCCATCTGTCCCCATCTCCTCACCCACAGAAGAGCTTTTACAGGGTGAGGACCATTGCCTTTTGCTGCTGATGTGTCTCCCGAGGATGAGTGTTTGTGCCTGTGGACTGAGTCCTAGGAACTTGGTCACAGGCACGGCGGTTTGTGTCCAGGATCCATGTGCAGGGGCCCTGGCTGTGCCTGGTCCACACCAGATGCCAGGGTGAGGAGAGAAACTAAAGGTCACAGATACGGAGCTGTGCAGAGCAAGGTGAGGCTTTCAGCAGAGAAACCAGGCTGGGTCAGGAGCCAGGGAGGCTGGGAAGTGGATTCAGGGCCAGTCAGGGTGGTGACTCAGGAGAGACAAGGCGAACAATGCCCTGTGTGTGAAGCCCATTTCTGGGGATGCGAGGACATCCTTGATGGCTGAAGAGGCTCCTTCAGGTACAGGACTGCAGAAAGTTTTTATTCTATTGAATCAGAATAGCTGTTATCCAAAGGCTGTGAACAGCTGCTCTCTGTAGTAGTGCTGAGGCCTTAAGAAGAGTGAAGAGTCTGATCACAGAGGGGACCCTGGCGTCGGTTATCAGTGATGACTGTGAGCCCCTGGGACCAGTGATGCCAATGGTTCAGGCAAACACTGCACAGAGGCAAGATGGGGCCAGGGGCTGATGTGTCGGCTCTCTCCTTCTGAGGCCTCTGGGGTCCCTGCTGCCCCTTTCCTTGGAAAAGTTGGGCTATGGGTTGGAATGGGACTACATGTCTGAGGGTCCATCTGCTGGACCAGTGGGCCCCTTGAGAAACGGCTCTAAATCTGGGTGAGATTTATGCCTGCTCCCTTCTTTAAAGAGTCAGCAGAGCTAGAGAGAAAAGCACATGTGCGCAGGCTCAGGGGAAAGATAATGCTGTATAATTTTATATCTTTTATACTTGGGCTTAGCCACACACCATTAGCACAACAGGAAGGAAAATGAACGGAAATGAAGGGTGTCAGTGGCAGAGATAGATAGATGGGGCTGATTGATTCTGGGTTTTTCTTCAGTGCATCCTGAAGCGGAAAGTCCATGGTTTGCCCTGAGCCAGAGTTGGCCAGGGCCCTGGCAGCAGGGCCACGCTGGGGCGTCACGGCCCCTGGGTCGTAGGCCTATGTACCTCCGAGCTTATCTGTGACCTGCAGCTTGGTTCCCATGGTGAGCCGGCTCAGCTGTCTCTTTTTTGCTCCTGTGGGGTGTTTATTTTACTTTTCAAATAAGGATTTATTCCCTTTGCCTTCTTTGGAGGGCAGGAGGACTCTCCAGGGACTGCCCACGTTTTCGCTCTACAGAGTGGACTCGCGATAGAGGTAGCAGGGGTGCAGTGATACTGTCATGGGATTGCTCACTGTCAGGAACTTCTCTGAGACCACCCAGCTGGTAAATGGTGGAGGTGGCATTTGAACTCAGTCTTGCTGCTTCCAAAGTTCCTGCTCTTCCTGCTGCCCTGTGATGATGTGGTGCTGTCGGCGCCCTTCTTGTCCTCCAGGCTCAGGTCCTGGGGCCCCATCTGGACTCTAAGCTCATTTTCCAGGTGAGGGTGGGGAATCGCTGCCTCCACTGGGGCAAAGCCTGGACACATGCTTTGCTTAGAGTCCCAGGGCCTCAGAGGCTGTGCCTCTCCCACTCCAAAGCTTCTTTCATAAGTGTGTGATGGCCCTGGTGTGGCCCTGAGAGCAGGCCCAGGCCAGAGGTGGGAGCCTCCAGGAACTTCATATAAGGAAAGGCTGTTTCCAGGCAGACTGGGTCCAGTATCCTGTTTGAGTCACCTAGGAATCATATTACCAAAAACTGGGTGGCTTCAAACAACAGAAATGTATTCTGTTCTCCCGTTTTAGAGGCTACAGGTCTGCAATCAAGGTGTCAGCAGGACCGTGCTCTCTCTGTAGGCTCTGGGGAGGGTCCTTCCTTGCTTCTTCCTAGCTCCTGGGCTCCCGCAGTCCTTGGCATTCTGAAGCTTGTAGATGACGCATCCTTCCTGTCTCTGCCTCCATTTTCACAAGGCCGTCGTGCCTGTGTGTCTCTGTTTTGTCCTCTCATCTTATAAGGATTACAGGTCTTCTAAGAATTTAGGGCCTACCCTAATCCAGTGTGAACTCATGTTAACTAACTACTTCTGCAAACACCCTAGTTCCAAAAATCGGTCATATTCTGAGGTTCCCGTGGATGTGACTTTTTGGAGCCCAGGCAAAGGTGGGTTAGTGGTGCCGACATTTCTCTGTCCTCAAGCCCATAGGTCTTTCCCATCATCCAGTTGGGGTGACCACTGATACTACGAGAGTGTCAGTGAGAAGCAGTCTCTTTGGGGCAGGGAATGCAGTTGGTGGCCTCTGACTGTGCAGGGCCCTGAGGGGCAGGGATAAGCCCTGGATATTCTGCTGGCTTTCTGCTGAGCCCTCACAATCCACATTAGCAAAGTGCTGTTGAGTTCTTATTGCTCACGTGGAAAGCCAGGCTCTGCCCTGCAGATCCCTCGTGGGACAGACCGGCTGAGTGAGGCTGTAGGGCAAAGGTATGAGCTTTGGATCAACAGACTTGTGTTCACCTCCTGGCTGAGGAGCTTACCCCCCTGAGCTTGTCAGAGCATGTATATATAAACTGGAGGTGATGGAAGTTCCCCCTTACAGGAACGGGCGAGGATGGACTGGGATAAAGCATGGAGACTACCCCATGGTGCCTCATAACTCCCTGCTACCTTTCCTTTCCCGCAACTCCTTGAGCCTCTAGAAGGCGGAGATGCTGTCCCCTCCTTCTGTGTACTTTTCCACATGTCTCCCAGGGTTTGGCATAAAGTTGGAGGCCAATGACGTGTGAAAGATGGGTAACCCTTTGCTGATATCCATTCTGTACCTGGTCAGAGGGCAGTGCTGGCCTCCAGAGGCCAACCGCACAGACTCACTGCCCTCAAGGAGCCCCCAGGTGAGGCAGGAGGACAGACGGCAGGAGGACAGATGGCAGGACAGATGGCAGGAGGACAGACGCAGGGCAACTCTGTGTCTGGGAGAGTTGTAGGTATAGTAATGGTGGACTTTGTATGTGGTACAGGGAGGGAGCTGAGGAAGCTTCCGGGAGCGCGTTAAGCCCGTAGAGGATGAGTCCTGAACAATGGGGAGTTTTCCATGAGGTGGGATGGGTGGTTCAGGCAGCCAGGAGAAGCAGGGCAGAGGTCTGGGTACAATGGCCAGTGTATGTCATAACCCTCAGCTCCAGCACATGAGTTTTGGAGCCCAGAGGCAAGCGTCACGTAAAGCTGACTGAATAGCCAAAGAGATCCCGTTGTTCAAGTTTTTATTTAATACACAAAAATGCTATTACATTGGAATGGAAATAATAGAGCCAAACCCCATGGTTCTATTTTCGTTTTCTATATTCCCTTACAGTCCTCGACCATAGGCATATTTTTAATCACAGCACAACTATAGTTTTGGTTACAGCTTTCTTTATTATACTGTAAACATTTTTCACTGTACCTATACAGTTTTCATAATTTTAATTTAAGTAGCTGCATAAATTGGCCATTAAGTTGATGGTTTTCTTTTGTTGTTACTTTATGTAATTTTCTCCTTTTTTCCCCTCCAGTTTTATTGAGGAATAAGTAATATAACATCATGGTATAAGTTTAAGGCGTAGTAGGTTGATGTTTTTACATTTATTGAAACATCCCCTTTTGTTAGAGGTTTAGGTTGTTTTCTGTTTCTGGATATTTTAAGTCATGTAATGTTGAACATCTTCTTGAAGTGGCCATTTCCTTCTAATGAATTATTTTCTTAGAAAAAATGAGATTATTGGGCCAAAGATCGTGGGCATTTTCACGGAACTTGCAATGGTAATGCCAAATTGTTTTCAGAAAGGAGAATTTCTCCATCAGCTGTGTGAGAAGATCAATTTTACTGTAACTCAACAAGCATTTGGTATTGCAATTACAAACCTTTGTTTTTCTTTGTTGCTATTTTAATGGATGTGAAATGACTTCCCATTTGATTACCAGAGAGTTGGAGCCTTTCTCCCTATGTGTTGTTACTAAGGATAGATCTTCACATGTGGATTTCCTGTTTAGTTCATTCACCTGTTGGCATCTAGAAGTTTTCATAATGATTTGTGAGAACTCTTTATATCATAGAGTTATCAACATGCTGCCAGACACATTGCTGCAAATATTTTCCCCCACACTATTTTTGTTTTAGTTGTCTTGTTTCGTTTCTACAAAGCTTTTGTACTTTATATTGTTGAATCTGTTATCTTTTTATTTGTACTTCCTTTTATCAGTATGAAACTTGACTTTTCTATTTGATTCTTTAATCTCTCCAGAGTTTATTTTTGTTGTGTGAGGTAAAGTGTGTTTCCGAATTAATTACCTTTCCTCAAAATTACCAGTTATCTCAGCACAATTTATTCATCAAGAATTCCTTTCTACATTGTTTGGTGAGGCCTACCTTGTAATACATTAAATTCTTATGTGCAATTAAGTCTATTTATGGATTTTTAAATTCAGATCCATATTTCTATTTTTGTGCCAGTTCTATAGTACTTTAATTATTATTGCTTTATAATATATTTTTATATCTAGTTTCCTCTCATTATGTTCTTTACAGAATTTTATTTAATATTCTCATTTGTTTATTTTCAAAGTGAATTTAGAATAATTTTATTTAATTCCTTGAAGAAATCATTTTGAGATTTTAATTAAGGTTGAATTAAATTTATAAATTCACTTTTAGGAGAATTATCACTCTTAAACATTATAACATAGTCTTCCCATCTGGGGACAGTTATTTTCTCTATTTCTTCAAGTCATCTTTTAAAATTCCCAATAAAGTTTGGTAGTTTTCTTAGTAGGTCATGCACATCTCAAGTTAGGTTTATTCCTAAGTAATTATATTCTGTTGCCTTTGTGAATGAGATCTCCTGTTTTCACTTTATTTTATATTTATGCCTGGCTAGAATACCATAGTAAAATAATTTTTAAAAATTATATTTTTATTTATTGTATAACCAAGATGGCAATAACAATTGGAGAATTCAAAAAGAAAGCAAAGGAGTAACCCACAGTCTTACCATTTTAACAAGCAAATGGTTTAATTTTTCTGTGGAACCTTCTAGAATGTATCCTCAAACAGACATTGCGCTCAGCTGTAACCACAGTCGTGATCCATTTGGCATCCCGTGGCTTCTCTTATATTATATCATGAGCGTTTTCCCTTCTCGCTACAGAGTTTTGTTAATGATCCCATTTAATGGTGAGCCATGGGGACTGCACATTGGTTCTCAGACGTCCTGATGAGCATATGGGGGCATGGGACACTGGCTGTGGCGCTGGCCATAGAGGGGAGGCACTGTGATTAACACTGGGCGGGTGGAGCAAGCATTAGAGGGGGCTGGCCTGGTTCCCAGCAGGGCTTGCAGGTCAAGGCTGATCCCAGCTCCATGAACCTCCCTGGCAACAGGACGAGCGAGATGTCAGAGGTACCATTTGCAGGAGGAATGGGGGAGGCGACTGTGGAATCAGTGATGGAAATGAGGACAGTGAGGACAATGATGGAAATTGCCCTCTGCAGTCCAGATGAACAGGATACTTTCCAGATCTCTTTGGCTTTGGTGCCAGATGGGCACAGGGCACATCTCATTGGTATGTCTCCCTCCCTCATCGTTCCTCCTCTCAGATTTTTATGGAGGCTTACAGAGCATTGATGTGTGCGGGAGATCCAGATGAACAAGGCAAGCTCAGTTGTGACCTGCAGTTTACCTGGACAAGCCCCAGCCTGCCGCTCCTGGTGGAGAAAAGTGAACATCCACATTGCCAGTCTCACTTTAAATCCATGAAACCCACTTCCGGAAACACTTACTCATGCCGGCTCCATCATGTTGCATTTCTCTAGTCCATTCACTCTCCCGTTTCCTTTCAACTGCTCCTCTCTTTTCAGGTGCCTAACACTGTCTCTCAGGTGTGCTGCTCACCCCCTCTAGCAGAAGACTTGCTTCCCACATGTATCATTGAGAAGAGCAGCCGACAGAGGAGCTGGCCTGTGCTCACCACCATGTCAGCCTGCCCACCAGTCTGCACCCCACACGCTGCTCTGCATCCCTCCTGATTGGCCCACACCCCCACCTGAGGCACCTCCTCTCCTTGGGCTTTGGGTTCCTGTCCCTCTTGCTCACTCAAGCCCACTGCTCCAGTAGTTCTCCCTTCTTTCCTTCATTAAGTCTCTTTCTCTGTTGCTTATTCCCAGCAGCTTGCAAGCAGACTGTGCATCTCCTGCCGAAAGAGCCCCTCTCTTGGCCCCACACCCTCTCCATTGGTGCCCCATTTCCTCCTCCCCTCTACAGCACGATCTGTTCTCTGTCTCTGAAGACTTTCCTCCATTCGCTCCTGAGTCCACTGCAGTCAGGTGTGTGCTGTCACGATGACGCTGCAGCAGAACTGCTCTTCTCCCCGTCCCGAAAGCTCCCATGTCGCTCCGTCCAGTGGTCCCGTCATCTCTTCTCTAACCCATCAGCAGCATTTTGGAACACCTGACAGAGCCCCTCCCCCCTTTCCACCAGGCTGGGGGTGGGCAGCAAGCTCCACTCTCCCAGCTGTCCACCTGGCCTTCATGGTTCTATTGCTGGGTCCCTCTCATCCCCTGACCTCTACACATTGCAGCGTCCCACACCTCAGACCTTGAACGTCTGTTCTTCTCCATCCCTGGTGACTTGGGTGCTTCTCATACCTTTAAATACCATATACACACCCATGACTCCCAAGTTTTGCACTCCAGCTGGCCTCTGTCCTCTATTCCAGACTCACTTGTCCACGTGGATGGCCAAGTTGTCCACTTGGTTGGCTAACAGGCTTCTCAGACAAGCAAGTCCCCAGCAAAGCTTGGTTCTCCACCTAACAGGGCTCCCAAATTTTCTCCATCTACCCATTGTTTCAGGTGCTCAAGCCCAGCACCATGGGGTTCCCCTCACTGTCCTCCCTTTTCTTTGAACCAGCAGCTCGTCCTCCCAGCTCACCCCACTTACCACCCCCACAACTGCTGCTCTGATGCAAGCCATGACCGTCTCTCACCTGGATTATTGGAATGGCCTCCGGCCATCTTTACCCCTTCAGTCCATTCTCAGCCTGGCAGCCAGAGTGCTGATAAAAACAACTCATGTCACACTGTTCCTCTGATCAAAACCCCCAGTTGCTCCCCCCGTCACTTGGCAAAAGCTAACATGATGGTGTATCAGGCTCGGTGCAGCCAGGCCTCTCTGCCCTGACCCAGCTCTGCCTTAAGCCACACTGAGGTTCAGCAGCTGTGTGCCTCCCTTAGGGACTCTGCCCCAGGTGCTGTTCCCAGAGCTCCCCAAGGCTCCCTCGCCCGCCTCTGGGGACTTGACTCAAGTTTCCCCTCACCGAAGCTTCCCTAGCCTCCTTTCAATACTCCTGCATCCCCACCCTTGGCTCTCGAGATCCCCTCCTGGATTTAATTTTATCCACAGTGGTGATCGCCAACTAACATACTTTCTCATATACTCAGTCATTTTCTATTGTCTAAACTAGAGCATGAGCTCCAAGAAGTCTGAGATCTTTGTCCAGAGCGAACCAACCGCACCAAGTACGTGGACCAGTGAGTACCAGTGATGCTTGTGAATGAATGAGTGGTGAATGAAGGAAGCCATTCCACTCCCCCTGCATCTTCATGTTGCCTACGTGTCTCCCCCCTTATGGTTGCTGATAACGCTCTTCCTGAGAGCAGTGTCTTCATGCTGTAGGCTCAATGTGGATACAGGTTAATTCCTGCTCTCACTCTCAGAGGGGCCGTACCCCTGAACCCAGTGCCTGGGCCTACAGACAACAGCTTGCCTTGTGGAGAACACAGAGGGGTTTGCTTTGAACCCTGGTTTGGGGTTTTTGTTTGAAATGTAATATGTAGAATAATAACTTTAAATAAAAGAAAAAACTCTTTAACATGTAACTGGCTTGTTTAGCAGAGCCAAGTAAACAAATCCAACGGCTCTTCTTTTATGCCCCCCTTGATTCCCAAGGCTTCTGTTGGCACTGAGAAGTTCCTCTGGGGCTTTGTGAGCAAACTAGTGGGGGTGGCTGTGGGGCCAGGGCCATGGGGCATCAGCGGTGACCCTTAGGGGCTGGGGCAGGACCTGTGGAGGGCTGCGAGGGCTCCTTCTCCCGGCCTGCAGAGGCCATGGGGCAACCCTGCAGGGGGTCCAGAGAAGAGGATGAGAAAGCACACATCTGTGGAGAAGGCCGGGGCTCGAGGAGACCCTGGGCTTCATGGGACCTTCCCACAACAACTGCCGGGCATGGTGTGAGGGCCAGGAGCAGACTGGAGGCCTGGCTCTGCCCCAGCGGTGCTTTGTGGCAGGCCTCCGGGCCTTAGGCCCGTGATTTCTTAGGCCCGTCTGCTCTCTTGAGCTTTGTCCTTTCATCTGCCCCCATCCATCTCGTAACACAGACACTCATACTCACACACATACCCTTTCACACACCCCACACTCACACACCCATACACACTCTCACACACATACACTCCCACCCACGTTCATACACATTCACACTCACATCCCCACCTTCAGGCTCACTCAGAAACACCTTGTGCCTGAGGAGAGGGAGGAGGGACTGGGGAGAAGGGATGGCCCTGGGCACAGGTGGGCTCCCTCTCAGCGGAGGCCGCTAATCACGGTTTTGCTCTTGAGGCCCCGAGGAGGTGCCGGAGGCTGACACTTATCCCGAGCCGTCAATAGGAGCTTACCAACAAATGCAGTAGGCTCTGCCTTTCTGAGAACTGAGCCTTTTCCCCCAGTATGGAGATACTCCCCTGGGGCGTGTGGCTGCAAGGAGACACAGGAATCCATTTTCCTTGTCACTCTGTGCTTCTTGGCTGCCATCAGTCTTGAAATGGAGCTTGCAGAGCAGCAGATGAAGAGCTTCCGGCAACTTGGAGCCGTGATGGACCACCCTTCCTGCAGCAGGACTAGGGGACAGAGCAGAGTGTGAGTGAGTGTAAGTGTGTAGGACCCCTGAGTCTGGGCTGGGGGCCGACCTCCTTCCTGGGACAAACTTGCAGCCTCTGCTTCTGCTTGTCCTGCCAGGGAGGGAGGGGCGTCTGTGGAGGGGCTAGCCCCATGGTGTGTAGCCCACAGTCTCCTTCTCTGTCTCAATCTCCAGAGGTGGCAGCCCCAGATGCCAGGGGACGATGACAGTGAAGAGGAGGCCCCCCCACCCCTTAGGTTTGAGTCCTTCTAGTTGCGGGGCCC